>NW_027488566.1:1847500-2172500 GCF_050948215.1 Halictus rubicundus
GCCCACGTCCCCCTGATCCCTGTCCCATCCTCAATCCTGGCCGGAGTCCCCCTGATCCTTATACCGTCATCATGCCTGGCCGGAGTCCCCCTGATCCCTATCCCGTCCACAAGCCTGGCCAGAGTCCCCCTGATCCCTATCCCGTCCTCAAGCCTGGCCCACGTGCCTCTGATCCCTATCCAGTCCTCAAGCCTGGCCAGAGTCCCCCTGATCCTTATACCGTCCCCATGCCTGGCCGGAGTCCCCCTGATCCCTATCCTGTCCACAAGCCTGGCCAGAGTCCCCCTGATCCCTATCCCGTCCTCAAGCCTGGCCGGAGTCCCCCGGATCCCTATCCCGTCGGCAAGCCCGGCCCACGTCCCCCTGATCCCTATCCCGTCGAACACGAAGTTCACGGGAGCTGATATCCGGTGGATATAAATTTGGCTTTGTCTCGTAGCCGCGAACTGTAACGTTTTTTAAAATTTTTCGAAGCACAATATATTTTTCTCGTAATTCAGACTAAACGAAATTTTTCCGAAATTTTTTATCCAGCTTGGTGAAAGAGGCAAAAGATAGTCAAATTTAAAATGTGTGCTATTAATTATAAGACTGCTTGCGGACAACTAAAACAAACCGGTAATAATTATTACAAATTCGTTGTTGGCTCTCGCTTCCCCGGTGGCCATTACGGATAAACATAACTTAATTCGAAACGACGAAAAGTTGTTCGAAAGCTACTTCCATCAGCGATGCGAAATTAATCGGACGAGGACGGGCGCTTTGAAATTCAATTCCGGACAAGCAAAAGCGCCGATTGCTGTCGCTCGCGGCTTCGAAGGCGTAAACGAAGTTGAACGACGCTTTTGTCGGAACTGAAACTTTCGATTCCATCTCGTGAATTATTAAAATAACGTGGTTTGTTTTGCACCGTTGCTTCGCTCGACCATAAGTCAGCGGAGTCTTCGTGCTTTTATAGCGTATCGAAATCTACTAGAAACTTCTAAACTACAAACTCGATAGAAACTTGGTACAATTGAAACTTAAGACAATTAATTGACCGGATATAATCAAAGCCATTGATGAAAGCGGCACATGGACTTATATAGATATATTATATTAAACTCTTCAAGCTGATTTAAGTGTGTTTCATGCGAAGTACACCTTCCATCAATTTAAATGTCTCGTCTATTAATAATAGAAAAAATGTCAAAGGAAAACGCGATTAAATTTAAATGGATAAATATCGTGGGAAGCAAAGATGATAATCGATACCTTTTTAACGAGATATTTTTATCACCTACACATGCTTTATCACGTAATGGAGAAGGTCAAACGAACCTAATGATCTGTAATATTATGGCCTTTGTGTGTTGTACGATTCCGCGTTAAAATCGAATTGTTCCGGGTCCTCCGTTTCGGATTTTACATCGTTGTAAAATCATTGGCCACCCGTGACAACGAAACTTCCTACTCGGTCCGTGTCGGATTTCGTGTTCTCGAGCAATCCCATAAATTGTCATACGAGACAGTTAGCTGTTTCACAGCGGCGAGGAGCGCAACTTTCGAGCGCATTGTTATACGAAAGAGCCCTTTTCCGATTTTTGTCCGTCCTTCGACTAATCACGAAGAATGCTAATCCTTGAGTTGCCACATGCGAGGCTCTCGAGGATTCGAGCTGATGGCATTGGAAAAGTGGCCATAAGTCAATCCGTGCGACCCTCACTCCGTGTACCGTCCGCGAGGTACTTGAGGGTCCCATGGCCTTATGGCCCACTACACGCGGCGGCCAAGGGGTCGTAAATCCTCTTCCGCACGACGCGAGGTACGCTCGGGTTACGCTACAACCCCAAGAATCTCCGTGTCTCTGGTTTTCGTCAACGGACGAAACCCAGTGGCAATAAACTCATCTATGGGCCACTTAGGCCTTCGTCGCGCTGCTCCGGGGTCCCATAAAACGCGCATTTTGGGAACTTTCCCTTATTGACTTGAGGTGGGGACTTCCTCCTCCACCGGTGAGGGCTGTTTCAGAAGATCCTCCTCCCTCAAGTCAAATCAACGAATGGGGATGATTCTTCCCCCGAAACGGGCCCATGGCCAAGAATCGCGTCACCACGGAGGTGACGAGCAAGCGGACCTCGGGGCAGCAGATACTCTTAAGATCTCTCCGAAGATACATCGAAACTTCGGCTAGACAAGTCTGTTGACAAACGTGTTACGAGAAATCGCCATCGTTCTCGCGAACATTCGATGCCCTTGAAAACTTGAAAGATGTGACCTTGAGAAGAGTTTTATTTACCTTAGTATTTGTCCTCTTTGTATTCTCGCTGCTATCAGCCAGCAACCAGAAAATATTACTTTTGTATTGTTTATATGAAGTACATATAGTTCCTACATAACAAAAATTACGCATTCAATTTACACATAAATAATTATAACAGCAAATTAAACGTTCGATTTATTTCTCTAATCATTTCGCAATTTTTGTGTGTACATAATCCATAATCCGTGTACACGAGCTAATAATTGAACTAATATACAACGCACTATAAACTAATGAAGCGTGCGAACTCGTCGCTCGTGCGAAATTTCAAATATCCGCAGCTTGTCAGCCGGAACGACTCTTATCTCGCACGCCGAAAATTGCTAAACACTGAATTGTTCAAATAACGCTCGATCATTATATTAATTAACACTGACGAACAGAGAAAGCACTCGGCGAACAAGCTTTTGGAACCGCGTCGTCAAAACCGGTCGGGCAGTTTGCATCGGTGCGACGGGAATTCGGAAGTAGTTTCCATCGAATATAGCGCGGCTCGCCAACTGGGGGTCAATTACAGTCTCGATTTTGCACAAAGCAGAATTCAGTTAGGGGTAGGGGGTGAACTTTAAGCGACCGCAGTTCGCGAACGTCGCAAAATTAAGGTCTTGATAATTTGCATTTTCCCAGATGAATTCGGCAACGAAAACGGTACGAAGCGATGCGTGATACGAGAAATTTCTATGTTATCGACTGAGAAATTAACAAAAATTAATCCGTGTTCTATCGTTTTGTCCCCGACTGTATGCAACTCTCGGCCATCGAAAATTCCGCTTTAACGGGACGACTCTCAATCAAAACGTCGAAGCTTTTTCCTTCCATATGTTCGCGGGGGGGGGGGGATATGTGAATTCGCCGTCGAGAGCCGAGACTTGGGACAGTTCCGAGGAAGTTCAGTTTTCGGTAATCGAGAGCCATCGCATAAAGGTCGATGACATCTGTTCCGCCCGGTCATAATTCATCGGCGTCTTTCCGGCGACCGTACAAAGTTCTCCAACTTAGATTAGCGATTCAATTTGGCGCGGCAGTAAATCAACCCTGAAATTGTTTTTTAATCGGTACAACGTGTAACGAGTTGAACGATTCCTCCGGCCGCTTCCAGCTTCGATCCGACGTGTTTTGTCACTCAACGCTATCACGATGAATAGTGAACTCACCCTGTGGCCCTTAGGAAAATTATTCCGTTGACAAACAATTTCAGCTATTTGGCGAACAACATTTGCCCGACGGAGAACTGTCTCGAGTGCAGGAAACAGGGCTCCTAAGTAAGAAATTTATTATTTTTAATTCATGAAAATTATTTTTATTATTTATGGAAATGTTTAAGGGTTCAAAATTTTGTTTAAACATTCTAATAAGACTGCAGAGCGAGGAGAATGATTATCGCACGGTTTCACCGTTAAATTCGCAGCTTGGTTTCGCGTCGTGCCTATCGCGATTTCACAAGACTCTCGAGCTTTCCTTTTTCCCCTGGGAAAAAGTTACTGCCGAGAGCCCCTGCGCCCCCTCCCTTAATCGGAGGGATTTGCGCGCCGCCCAGCCCCGCGCCCAAGTAAGTCGTTATTGTTTCACCCCGTGCCGATAATTAAATTTCTTCGTGGGGCTGCTCGAAACCTCATTACATTTAACCCGCTTAAACAACAATCCCTCAAGTTTGTACGCGCGTCAACAAGGGTATGTTCAACTCCTCCTCTCCTCGCGCGGTCGTCGCCGCAACGACGATTACCGAGGGGGTGATTATCGACGTCATTGTGAAACGTTCGTTTACTGGTCAGAGAAAGTTTAATTAGTTGAAAGGCGGCGGATTGCGAACAACCGCGGCGGGGTGATACGGAGAGGGTGGCGGCTGCCGTGCGATATTTTAATTTCTCGGAACATTAATTTCTCTGTTTGTGTTCTCAAAAGCGCTCGAATAGAGCTTCGATTGTCTGGGTCTCTGATTTCTGAAAGCTTTATCGTCTGAATAGTGTTCACAAAGAAACAGTTCAACCTAAAACAGGCAATGCAATTTATTGTACTGTAAATTGAATGTCATAGCGTGATTCTACATCCTCGGTTCGGTGAAAATTAAGGAAGCTGCCCGTAAAATTAATGTCAAGGTCAAATGGTCAACAATTTCTTTTTATTGCGCCTCATTCTACTCGTCACAGGGATAAATAGTGCAAAAGAAACCATGGGCCAACCGAACTTCTAAAAAGTCATCCATCTGACTGACGAAAGAAAATATAAATAAAATCAGTTTCACATCGAAGAAACTTTACCATAATTTTTTAAGAGAACGATTGAGTTTTGACCGACGGTTTCTTTTGCAGGTTTCGTCCTTCTGATGAATAGAATGCGATGGTAGTTTAAACAAATTTTTGACCTTTTGACCTTGAAATTGATGTGATGGGGATTGCGTAGGGGAGATGCGGAGTGTGTGTAGAAACAGTTACCTCTTTTTCGCGCCACCTCGATTCTTACACGCACATTCGGTCCGGGTGCAACGAGCGAGGTTCTACCATCCTTGAAATATGAGGTTTGTTCCTTGACGGCAAACAGTGATCATTGAAACTCGGCCTTTTGGGCGAGCCGCGGTGCGCGTCGCCTAAACCGACATCAAACGAAACCGTATCCACTCTCGATGTTCTGGTGTACGGTTTCCCTCGGAAAATATGCATAGCCCTCCGGGCTAGCAGGCCGGGAAAATTCAGGGCTCCGGTTTCAACTGAACAATCGTTTACACGATACGCGTACGCAACGGAACACGAGGCGCGATCGCGTTTTCCAGCCGGAACACTTTTTCGCCGGACAATTCGGGACGCGATTGTTTTATGCGTGCGACATACCTTGTCAACCAGGGGTAGGGGGTGGAAAGGGGGTGTGGGCGAGGGTCAGCATTTGCATAGGTGGTTCCCGGGGCAGGATCGAATGAACGGGAGAGCAGCCGCCAAATCGTGCGAGCCGGGATATCGTTTCTATGAGCTGTACGCTCGGGATGCCAGCAATCTGGACGCGAATTCCTTGTGGCAGGTATGTCTGCCCGTGGACCCTGGAATTCTACTTCGCGACGAAAATGCTCGAGGTGAAGATTGATATCCGACTTGGAGTGCCCCGCGGTTTCCACGAAGGGAAATTCGAAGTGTCTCGCGCTCTATTGGTCCCTCGTTGCAACCCCCGAACCACCCTCCCCCGCCGCCGCCGCCGCCCCCCCCCCCCAATTAATGGCGACTTCAGGCGTGAATTAATGGACGAGTGTAAGTAGTGGATTCCGGGTAGTTCTCGGTTTATTTGGCGTCGTGTTCGGGTTTTGTTTTAATTTATCGGCGTTGTATACAACGGAGGCTCTCACCTCCGTTCTCTCTAGCTTTAAAGTTCCGTTCCTCAGCTGCAACTAATCGGGTGAAACATTTGTGCTCGCGGTCATTTAGCATTTTTTTCAAGCGGATTTTGCTCGACTTTTCGTTGAACCTGTCTGACATTCTGATTAAATATACACAACGCTTGATAGAAAAATTGGTAAATAATACTTACGTTGCACAGAAACTTATGGATAATATAACAAGAGTAATTATAACTTGAATGGACGAGATTCAGCAGGTTTAATAGTCGTCATTTCACCTCTAACTCTGCAAAAATCCTGCAAAAGCTACGAGCGGCAAAAGTTACATATAAAATTGATGCTCGTTCAAGTTTAACGAGTGCAAACAAGTTGAAAACAGCTACCGTAAAGCATATGTACCCTCCTCGCTAGCACAGAAAAAGTATTTCAACGTCAAAGGGTGCGTACCAACTGAAAGAAATAGCATTAAGTGCGTTAGGGGTTTACATACCTTTGAGGGACAAGAAATATACAGCAATTTCTTTCATATGTATTAGTGGGAGATATGTTTCTCTGGGAGATTAACTATATTTAAGCAGTATTTGCAGAAAAATTCAACTAAATATTTTTTATTCCTTATTTTTGGGATTCTTAGTTACATTAATTTTAAGACAAATTCGAGGTTAGGTTCGTGACGCAAAAATCCGCAGAAAAATCGATTTTTCTTCTTCCACCAAAGGCACGCTGCCCTTTAAAGCCCCGACCGTGCCCAGAAACAGTTTCCACGGTGTGGGGGTGCTCGCCCTCTTCCAATATCAACCCTCGGTCTCGTCTGGAGGCGGAAAAAGTCCGGGTCCATGCGCGCGAAGGCAGCAAGCTTGAAAAAACGACCACGAAAACGTCAGCGCCGCAGAAAAGACGGTAGGCGCGAAAATTGGAAAAAGAACAATGAGGGTGGAGGGGTGGCGGTGGAGCTCGGACGTGAACCGGGAAGGGTTGCTCGGCTGCGGAAGAGGGTTGAACGCTCTCGTCAGCCGGCTGAGGGACACGAAATTGTAAGAAAGTTCGTGTCAACCCCGGGAATATCACTTGGCACCCTCGACGGCCTCGTGTAAATAAGGGATGGAAGTTGCGACGCGCGCATAACAAAACGTGCGGATAAATTAGAGGATTCGCCGTAGCAGACGTCGCGTTGTCGTCGGGTCTCTCGCACGCGTCGCCTCCCGTTTCCGGCGTCGAATGGGCCAAAACCCTTCGTTCCCGAGCAACAACCCTAAGTGAGCCGTGGGCTCGTTCCAGAGTCGAGTCCGACGTTAAACGGGCGGCGATGAAAGCGCGCGGCCCGAAACAATGAGCCCCGTCGTCGCTCTGTCAGCCAGCCCTCCGACAACTGAGCCTTCATTGACGTTGTTTCGTCCCCGTATTCGAGCGCTGTCTTTCCCCTTTGTCCCGTCTACAGTTATCCTACGGCTGGGAAACGGCGCGGCAGACGATTATGCGAACGAGCCGCCCAGGAAAGTCGTCACCCGCCGACCAGAAACCGGCGCGAAACTGCTCCAGAAGCATCCGGGATCAGATTGATCGTACGTACGAGGAAACGATCGCTCGAATTGCCGATCTTGCCGGAGAGACCCGGTCGATCTATCATCCCCCGGAACGTCTCTGGATATCGCGAGGATTCCCGGTCGATCAATCAGCTTCTACTGCGAGGCTTTTCCACCCTGTCTTCGCGTGTAACTGCTGCCGAATGAGCGCCTCCTTTCAACTCCTTTCGGACAAGTTTCTTCGACTATGGGCGTATTCGAGGATAGATAGTTGGGGAGATAGTTGGGGATAACTCTGGGATTCTCTTACCGTAAAAACAATTATAATAAAATTATTATAACATATATATATTAACATATATATTATTTTCCCCTGGTATAAGACGACGTTTAATTCGAAATAAGAAATTCTCGAGAACGAGGGGGTTTCGTATTCTATGCTTTTCCAGCGAAAGATATCGCCTCGCGGCCGACCACTTTATGGTCTCCCGGACTACTTTATGGAACCCATAAACTCTCGGCTCACTCAAGAACAATGTCTAGCCGAACAGGTATTCTTATCCGCGAAGAAAAACTATGATGCAACAGGACTTACGTTCTTAGAGGCTCATGCAGAGAAGTCAGAATTCTCTGGGCAATTCTTGGCGACTGCTCCGTCAGCGTGAAAACAGAGTTCGATGTCCTCGCCGGTTGAAAAAGGTCCTTTCGCAAGAGCGAGAATTCGTGCGTCTAACAACGTCCCAGGACATACGTGCCTCGTATTTCGGTACGGTTTGATCCCCTCGCGTAGGTAGACGGCCGGAGCCGGTCACGTCAGCCACTTATTTACCGATATACGCTGTCACAGTCACAAAAGGAAATCCCGATTCCGACGACGCCGAATCGTAGGGAAGCCTTTCCGCGTGTCGCATTAAAATCATCCGCGGAACCCGAGGCGTGGGCGAGGCTCCGAGCCTCGAATTTACGGTCTTCTTCTCCGTCGTCGGTGGAAAGAGACGACTTAACGTCTCTCCGGGAAAGGGGAGAGAAAGAGAGAGAGAGAGAGACGCTTTTTAACCGACACACATCCGAGACGCGTCGTCCTCGTGGAAGCAGAATCTTACGACCGAGTCTTCTCGTGACTTCGGCGGGATCTTATTACCCTCATCCGTCCGTCTACAATAAATTATTGCCGGAGCGAGTTTGCCCTTTTAAATCGACCGTTACTTATTCCCCGATCACGCACGACGATCGCGTGCCAACCCCCGCCGATGGAACGAATCACGCGATCCGATTGACAAAAACCGCCATCAAACGCCGAGCTGGAACTCGGTGCTTGTCCGACCAATGATAATCCCTCACTACTGGCTCGCGAACCCGGAAACGTAACTGGATAAAGGAAATCGGTTCAAACTCCAGAAAAATATATTTTTTATTCAGCTTGGACCTAAGTCTCGATTGGAATAAACTCTTTCGTGATTATTTGTATGTTGAAACGAAATAATTATAAAAATCAAGAAAGAACGTACAGTGACGAGCAAAAGTGTAAACACACTTCGCTAGTTTTACTAGTTTTTATAATACAACCTATTTTTCAACAGAATGATAAAGATTAGGTACTAATAATTACAAAGTGAATAGCATAACCAAAACACAACAGTTTACTTTTGTTAATATTAACAATATACGGAATACTTATCGAAAATAGGGGTTGAAGACAATTTTTACAGTTTTGCACTTTAATTGTGGTTCCAAAATTGATGCGTCGCAATAGTTAAATGTTCTTACAAAGGTGAACAATTTATAGATGGCAGTAAAACAAAAGTGAGGACGACGAACTTATAATAATAATAAATATACTCGAATGCAGTAATGATTCGAGCGGATCTGGTATCGAGAAGGCTAAAAACTGGTATCGAGCAGGCCTTCTTTAATGACTCAAAAATGCTAAAAATTTCGTGAATTAATTTTGTTTCGTAAATGCACAGAATTCTCTGTCTAGAAATAATTCAGCAATCGTTGTGTCAAACGTGTAATACCTTTTGAACGCATAGTTGAATAATTTTCTAGTGCAGTGGCCACGCGAATTTCCCTCGCAGATACCACATTATTTGCAGTACTTCGAGCTAGTTATACTTATTGAATAGAGCTAATACAGCCGTTGAAACGATCTGATTCACCAATGTACATTGACAACATTTGTCAGCCCCGACGAAATTGGGAACAGCTTAACCGGTACTTCTATGCCCGACTATTCACGAGCTCAATCTACTTAGTCAATGGTATACAGGGTGAGTCACCAAACGTTAGCACCTCAAATATCTTTGTTGTTTCTAAAGGTACGTAAAATATGGTAAGGACAAAGTTGAATGGTACGACGGGGCTGACACGATCCAGCGAAGCAGGATGGCAATCAAGTCGCCTTGGAGCTTTGGACCCGGTAGAAGGTGGTCGTTCAGAGACTGGCCATTGGTGGTACGACAGGACGCGTTGAAGACCACGCGTAGGCTCGTCGTGGAGCTACTCTCTCTGAACACCGCGTGGTGCGGAATATAGTACGCTTGATCGGAGGAGTGGATTGGTGCTACCGGGGTTTGCCGCATGTGACCGAGGACTTCGTACTCACGCAGGAAGTCCTGATACAGGGCCGCATGGGCAGGGTTGGAGTGCAGGCGTTGTTCGACACGCTGCAGGCTCCGAAGAGCGGCGAGGCGGGAGTCGCCTAATTCGAGAGGTGGCTCATGACGAAATGGTAGGCGGACGACGTAGTGTCCATCTGGATCACGGGTATGTGTTTTACGAAAGTGGTTCTCGCATTGTTCGTCGTCCTTCGTAAGGAACCTACAGGTGGAGATTTCCTCGATTTCCCAGAACCTTCTGAGGGCTTGGTCGAGCTGCTCAATGTTGGCGCAGTGATGGACACCGATGGACGATAGGGTTGGAGAGGATGCAACGGGACCGGATAGGATCCACCCGAGAGTGGTATTCTGGGCAACCGGAGTTGCAGGTAAGCCCCTTCGTATGCCTCCGACTATGACCTGGCTATATAAGTCGGCCCCGATGATGAGGTCGATCGGCTCCGAGCTCATGGGGTTTCTGTCGGCCAGCTCCAGGTCTGAAAGGTGAGACCAATTAATATCGGTTCATTTTTTAGGTGGCACGTAACTCGTGAGCGTTTTTAATATCACCGCCGACGTCGAGTATGCAGGTTGATCCTTTCTCGCTGGAGAAACGGTGATTCGAACCGTGGAGTGTGCGACTGATTGCGTTTCGCCGATACCGGTGACTCGAATTAGTGTCCGCGTTCGGTGGAGGCGCAGCAACTGAGCGGTCCGTTCTGAGATTAATGTCGCCGCGGAGCCCTGGTCCAGGAGCGCACGGACGGTGGTACGCCGACCGTGTGGTGAATGTACCTGTACATGGGCAGTCGATAAGAGCACGCCGTAACGAGTTGGCGAGTCGGAGACCAGATTGGCGCTGATCGTGGGCTCGTTATCGGACGCGACGGCCGGATTCGGGTTTGCGACGCGCTGATCATCGGAGGCGCGTGGAAAATGTAAGAGCGTGTGATGCCGCTGCTTGCATTCCTTACAGTGGTGTTGGCTCGTGCATTGCGCGCTCGCGTGTTTAGCCGAGAAACAGTTGATACAGCGTCGCTGTGTTTTGATTATATTGTAGCGGTCGGACGGCGATTGAGCGACGAACGTCGGGCACCGGTAAATAAGGTGGTTCTGTCGACAAACAGAACAGGTCGCGGTGGAGACAGCGGTCGCGTGCGTGGCGAGTGACTTTGTTTTCGGTCGTTTCACGATTACGGTTTCGGTTGGACCTCCAATTTGAATCGGCGCCATGGCTTCGAGCGCTCGCGATCGCGACTCGAGGAACGTGTCGAATTCGGCATACGTTGGAAACTCGTTCGCGTTTTCTAATTTGAGTTCCCACGCTTTCCGCGACGATCGGTCTAGCTTTTGAACGCCGAGGAAAACAATAATATCGCTCCATTGATCAACGGGACGTTTTAGATTTCTGAGCGCCTGTGTAGAAACGTTGATTCGGTCGCGTAGGTCACGTAATTCTCGCGAGGATTCGGAATTTACTTGCGGGAGCGAAAATAACGTGGTAAGGTGCGTCGTGATTAAGCGGCGTTTATTTTCGTATCGCGACGTAATGAGCTCCCACGCGACGGCGAAGTTCTGGTCGGTGATTGGTAGGTGAGCGATCGCGTTACTCGCTTCGCCCTTTAACGACGAGCACAAGAAATGTAATCGGTCAACGTTCGCGAGGGAGGGTTCGTCGATGACCATTGAGGAAAAACGGTCGCGAAAGCTTTCCCAAGCCTCGAACGATCCGTCGAACGACGGCAACTGGATTTGCGGTAGACGCGCGGTCGGCCTGGACGTCGGTATTGGAGTGGTACTCACACCTTTGCTGGATGCCGGCTCGGCGGCGGTAGCGATTTTCAGTACCTCTGCCATGAAGTCCGATGCCTCCAGGTAGTTGTCCTCAGCCGCTTCGAAGACGTTGTCCGCGAAGTAGGGGTGACTCGACTTCGCCTTCGGATCAGCAGTAGCGTTGAGTCTCGCGTCGAGGTCTTGCGCTTGGTTGAAGGCTTCCTTCAGGGCGGCCATCCGGTTCTGCGTGGTTGCTGAAGTCATTTTGGCTTGACCCAGCTTCTTAAAATTGGATAGAGCCCTCTCGATGGATCTGAGAGTTTGGTTCTGCTTGTGAAGCAGCTCTTCGAACTGGCTCATGGTGTCGGCAAGGGATTCTCCGTATTAATGGCGGCGTTTCCGGCACGTGGTTCCTCGATTCCAATCCGGCTCGAAGGACCAAAATGTTTGGGAATGGGTGGCTGGGACAGCCTTATCGGAAGGCTTGGAAATTCGAGGCGGATGGTCGGAAACGGATAGGGCGAAAACTCCGAGCGCCGGGACTGTGCGAACGGAAAATCGGATCGAGCACGTGGTCGGTCGAGAAGAAAAGAATGCACTACACGTTGTCACACTTGTATTTGGAATAAAGGTTCAGACTTGATTGTTAAAACCCTGCGTACATGATATACGTTATGTGATTTACCCGGTAAGCGCGGTACTTTCCGAAATCACGGCTTAATAAAAACGGTTTGCTGTCACGTGCGATCGCTTAGACGGTTCGTCGAAAAGGAAGGCCGATTCCGGGAATCGCTCGCGGATGTCGTCACTCGCGAGTGCGACGATTGGCTAGTGTGCCGTGGGCTTATTCGCAGAGACGGACGTGCTCGGGAGCTAATTAGCGCTACGCCTGAGCGCGCGCAGTTTTGAATAATGCAAAGTCGCGGGATCGGCCCGCTGCCCGTGTTGCTCGGAGCAACTCTTCACCGATTCCCGAACAGCCTTCGAATAAATCTACGGATAAAAATACTAACAAGGAGAGACCACGACCTATTGGATATCTGCACCTATAATGGTATATATTCGTGAACAGGAGAACGAGATCTACAGGGTCATCCGTTTTTAAACGGCCAAACGTCAACCAGCTATAGAGGACCCGAAATGGAACAACTTTCACCCCTAACACTTTTTTTTGATTCGAAGTTATTTCATTCAGTCTCCACGGCGCACAGTGGGCAATTTGGACGAAATCGGATTCAAAATCAAAGAACTTTCGATAGAAATGAGGTAGAGCGATGAAACTTTTTTTTAAATTAAAGCTGAAACTTTGTAGAATATGGGAAAATAGAGAGATTATTACCATCCAATCATTTCAACGAAAAAATGACTTCATTAGTTTTTGTCACAAAAATCTATTTTTTGCAAAATCCTGAGGTCGTGGACAAATTTTGAGACCAGATTTGAAATCAGCGTGAAAAAATCTATGGGAAATGATGTATAGCATGTTAAAAAAATTTTTTTCCACGCGTGGTATTGGAAAAACTAAAATTTTCTTGAATTTGTTCGCGTTTAACGAATTTTCTCGAGGTTAAAAAACGTTCGTACCACAATCTCTCTATTTTCCCCATATTCTACAAAGTTGCAGCTTTCATTTAAAAAAAATTTCATCGCTCTACCTTGTAACGATCCTGCCCTCGACGCGAGCCTTCCCCTGGCCGCGCGCCGGCGGAGACCGCCGTGGCCGATCACACCGTAGGCGCGCCGCGCCAGTACGGACCGCGACCGCGAGAGGGCCAACGCCGCGACGGGCCGCTCTCGCGAGTAAAGATGATCGGCCACGGGGATAAGTACCGCCACCGGGAACGGGGAAAATCAGTCCGGGTGACGAGCCACACAAGTCTAGTAGTGGAGTACATGAACGACCAGCACGCTCCAACCTCGAGACTGCGCCTTCTCCTTCTCTCTCCTCCAACGGGTCCAACGGTGACCGCGGCGAGTGCCGCTCCCGTTGCGCATAGCCCGCTCCCCGCCAACCCTCCGTTTACGGAGTGCGAGAACGGCGACCCTCCCACCCTGTCCGGTGCGCGGAGTGTTAACAGGAGCACCGGACGCAAAGGTATCTAGGCACGAACCCTAGCGCAGGCCGTTGAGGCCCCGGGGTGTCGCGACGCCGCCATCCCCCACTCCCGTCCTCGGGCAAGTGCCCTCCCGATGCCCGGCGCTCCCACCGGCGCACACGACCGATCGGCGCGTCCGCCGTACCACCGTACCGTAGTCTATAAGCCGTAGACATAAGCATCGCATAACCGAGAATGTACCGTAGTCTATAAGCCGTAGCCGTAAGCATAGCATAACCGCGGATGTACCGTAGTCTATAAGCCGTAGCCGTAAGCATAGCATAACCGCGGATGTACCGTAGTCTATAAGCCGTAGCCGTAAGCATAGCATAACCGCGGATGTACCGTAGTCTATAAGCCGTAGCCGTAAGCATAACAAAGTGTAAATATACCGTCACCGTAGACGATACGGAAATATACCGTTTACCCAGCCGAAACACGTCTCACTCATTCGCGGCTCAGGAACCCGGACGACCGACTGAGCCGGCACGATTCTCCGCACCGCCGAGCATTACAACCTCATTCCTATCGAAAGTTCCTTGATTTTGAATCCGATTTTGTCCAAATTGCCCACTGTGCGGCGTGCCCCATGTCAAAAAAACCAAGATCCGAAGGTCATACAAAAAAGTTGACTGAATAAAAAAGATGCCCCTATTTATTTTAAAGCAAACAAAGGAAAAATCATCAAGATACATAATTGCAGTCCTAATATATTTAATCTTGTGAACGCAAAAAATGACGGGTTTTTGCAATTATCTAAAAATCAAGACCGAATCAAAAAAAGTGTTAGGGGTGAAAGTTGTTTCATTTGGGGTCCTCTATAGCTGGTTGACGTTTGGCCGTTTAAAAACGGATGACCCTGTATAAGTGTGCAAAGTTTCAACCGAATCGGTGACCCGAGCCATGGCATCTCCTTGTAAATACATTCCAATTTGTACCGTGTTTAGTGTCAGAATGCCACGAATTAGTTGGCGCAGGTTCCATGAAAAAATGATTCGAAGTTCGAATAAATCCGCTTCGAATAACAAAAATGATCTTTATTCGTCGGATAAATTCTCGTCGAATAATATTAGTTCTTCGATACTCGTTAGTTCTTCGAACCTTCGAATAACGAATACAAATTTTTTTATCTTTTATTCGTTATTCGAAATTTTTATTTGGATAAATATTTTGCCCAACTCTGATCTGGACATTGTCAGTTAGGCCTGTCCTGCTCAGGTGCACGTGTTTCCATATTTTAGCTAGTCCCGTCTCGGTCAGCCTTTTCTGCGCCAGTATGATTTTCCCCGTCGAAGAACCCGAAATGAGAAAGCACTTGAGAGTACCATAAACCTCCCCCTGTACCAGGACGATAGAACTGTCCTGAGACCACGCTAAAGGATGGTTTAAAAAATTTTTTTTTATTTTTTTTATCACAGAATTTAGTCTATTTTGTTTTGTTAGAAACTGTGGTTGAAAATCAGACATAAAAATATAAAAATATTGCAAGCAGTGTAGGGCAGAGTTGGGCATTATTTACATAAAAAATTATTTAAATAACGATTCGAATAAAAGATACTTTATCTTTATTCGTTATTCGAAGGTTCGAATAAATCTTCGGATAACTTTTGCCAGCTCGTCGAATAAACGGCGTCGGTCGGTACTCGTCGGGCGCCGAACGTCGAAGACCCAGCGACTGCCAAACGGCATAGAATGTAAGCGGATATATTATAATATATTATGCTAAATACAGTCCAATTTGTACCGTGTTTAGTGTCATTTTAATCAAAAGAATGCCACGAATTAGTTGGCGCAAGTCCCATAAAAAAATAATGACGAATAAAGAAGTTTTGCAATTGGAGTGGTAGTTGTTTCACACCGATATCTCGCGACTCTACGAGCTCGGAACTTCAGAGACCAACGACCGACCAACAGCTAACAATGTAAGCTGATGGAGAATCGAGCATTATTGGCAATTTATGCTTTTATGATTTTAATCAGAACAATATTGGTAAGACGAATGAGTTGTAGAGCTTATCCCGATCAAAATGAGTCCAAATACGAAATCATTTGGACTGTCTATTAGATTGTAATTTTTATCGTAACATTACGTATCAGTGAAACTTGTTCGATTACACTCGAATTTGACCTCATTTTCATCAGGAAAATCCCCTCCATTCGCTCGAAAAATCTAAAAGTTTAAACTTTCATACGTGCGCGATTCTCCATCCGCTTATATTGTTGTCGTCTGTCGTCGTTGGGTCTTTGAAGCTCGGCGCTCGGCGCTCGGCGCTCGGCAAAAGTTATTCGAAGATTTATTCGAAGCCTTCGAATAAAAGATACAGATAAAAGATGAAAAAATGATTCGAAGTTCGAATAAAAAAATTATCTTTATTCGTCGGATAAATTCTCGTCGAATAAAATTATTTATCCGATACTCGTCGAATAAAGATACTTTTTTTATTCGAACCTTCGAATAACGAATAAAAATTTTTTTATCTTTTATTCGTTATTCGAAATTTTAATTTAGATAAATATTTTGCCGAACGCTAGTGTAGGGTATGCTCGCATATTTTTTTTCGCGCGTTACCATAGCTGACGACAATGTAGCACAGCGTCGCACAGTGCAGACAAATGGCAAAATCCGATGTCTGATGACAATATGATACCTTTATTCGAAGATCTATTCGAATAAAATCTGATTATTTACTATTTATTTATAGAATAGAAAAATATCCGTTATCTTCCAGTAACTTCGTTTATTCGCAGCAGAGTATCATATGGGGTCATACCATGTCAGATCGATTACTTTCTGATGTCCTTATCGGCGATTTTGTACTGAATGAAATATGTTGTAGTCCATGTGACAGTAGAAAAGGTTTAGCAATCATTTCTTTTTTGTAGCTCGAAGTTTGCAATTTTTGCCTACATTGTCGATAAACAATGTTTGTTCTCGATGATGAGCCAGTGATTCAAATTTTGAATCTTCAAAATGAACCCTTCAGAAGAATGGAGAATTCTGATTGATTATGTATAGATGTTAGTTTTTATATGAATTGAATATGTTCTACAAGAAAGGTGTCATTGCTCAATGAAAACCAGAGATAAAAGATGAAAAAAATGGGGATACTCCGCGTCCTTTTCCAGCTCATTGTGAAGCCAATGTTCAATTCTCCATCCTTCTAAAAGGTTCATTACGAAGGGGAAACATTTTTAGTAGATACTTTTATAATTTTACTATAAGCTCCTAAAAAGTCATTTTCATCGGTTTGTTAGTTCTGACTTTATAATGTAATGAAAAAAGGGTGATCCTTTTTTTCACACGTCTATTAAAATCAACAATTTTTAAGATATCGAGAAATCCTTTGACATTCGTTCATAGGTCGCTAAAGACTACAACATATTCAAATTTGATCAAAATCCCACAGCAGTACTCCAAAATTGTGCCCGATTTCGCGTGGAATGACCCCAGTACACAAATTACTGATGCATGTTGTTATGTTGTACTTTCAGACGCAAGCATGCAGCAAAAAATAAGGTTGCCAAGCTAGAAGTTCATAATCAAGAAATGCAGGAACAGTGAATCGAGGATATTCCCGAGAAGATGGATGTGGCAACAACAATGACCAGCGACACAGACTGTTTCGTCGCGGAGTCATCAACGCGGGAGGAAACTTCCGAAAAATCCACTATCGCGGAATTGTGCATTGTGGATTTGCGGCACATCTTCGAGGAGATGAAAAAACTGGAGAGCCATTCGGAAACTTTGAAATGTTCCATGGCCAATTTAACCATAACCGGCACGAGGCGCTTGGGCTTGCAACAAAAATACTAATCGAATGCAAGATGTGCAAATATAAAACGGAAATAAATAGTGAATCCGCAGAAAGCGATAGATTGAATATCAATTGCAGTGCGGTCGCCGGCACAATAACTAGTGGAGGTGGTTACACGCAAATGGAGGAAATGTTCTCAGCAATGAACATTCCATGCATGTCTCGATGGATATACAGAAAATGTCATGACGACATCGTGGAGACCTCCATCAATGCTGCAGAAGCAGAAATGATAGCAGCGGCTGAAGAAGAAAAACGCTTACAAGGGAACATATTCAGATGCGAAAATCCGATTTTGATGAAACTTATGGGAGCTTCTAGTTCTTTGAAAAATATTTGACACGTATTTTTTCTTTATCGGCAGACATCCACTTTGAAGGGGTGAAAACAGCCCTCAAAATTGGGGTTCAAAACCACATTTTTTGAGATATCTCGGAAACCAGAGATCGAAAAAATTTGAATTTTTTTTAAATTGTGTGTTTTTCAATGGGAAATGTAGTCGCGCAAGAAAATTTTAACAAAAGTTTTTTGTTTAAACAATATATTAAAATTTTGATTTTTTTGCAGTTTCTTTTATTTATTGTTAGTTCATTTTAATGTAAACTTGGGTGTGTGATCTTTGATCCAAAATAGGGGATACATGTTTCAGGATTTTCTTTTTTTTGCCATTTAACAATAATTATGCATAATGGAAGATAGTCTTGCACCTGGCGTGGGTAGGTAGGAATTCTGGCTTGTTTCATCGAAATATAAGCATTTAGTATAAACGTGTATAGTATTTTAAACAATACCACTGGGTTATGTGTCGTTTATTGTTTTATTAGTAGCTAAAGAAGGTGGCGCAGGTAGCAGCGTGACGCGATGCTAATTACCGCGGCGGAGTAAGGGTATCGACTTTTATAGCCAATTCGCGTGTGAATTTCTGTAGTCGTTGGGCCTTCGGTCAAAATATACCTGCAGCCTTTTTAATCTGTGAATCCTCGAAGTTGGAGTTTCCCTCGTCGTTTATGGTAGCTCTGAAAAGAGCTGGTGGCAAATGCCTCACATCAGTTTTACCTCGGTTATATATAGCATTTCAGAAGAACACGAATATTTTCAAACATTTCTATTGGTTGTTAGGGTGAGAGAGTGGGAAACGTAAGGTGTCTTAAGAATGTATAAATATGGGCACTTTGCTACGTGTGCTATTAGTCTTTCTGCATTACGGTTTGTAAAGCAACGTGGATATTAAGAAGTTAAGGCTACTTCTTTCGGATTTTTAAAACAGTGCCACATAAAACAAATAATTTCTGACGATAATCAAAAAAACATCCGATAATTATATTAATTTTACTTTTGCTGATTGTTTATTTTTCTTGTTAGATTCGTTTTTATAAACATGAAGGTCAATCCGACGAACGTTATAAACATTTTGATGGAAACATATAACAGTAATAATAACGAGGGAACACCCACGAATGGGAAGGAAATTGAACTGGCACACATTATTATAGATCTGATTGATAGGTACAGAGAAGCAGGGTACATGAATTTCGAAACGCAACAACAATTGATATTCGATGACCTAACAGACGAACCGACTTCATTTAATGTTCCCGAAGACGAAGAAGATTTGGAATCAGCGTCAACATCGAAACCGTCGTCTTCAAGTTCTCCGGACGAGAGTCCAGAAGAAATGGAATATGTAGACATTGATTTAGAATATAAGAAGAAAGCTGTAGATTATTGGAAGAGTGGAAGAAGAAGAACACTAAACTTCCAAACTGTAAAAAACCAATACAAGAAATTGAAGAGACAATCAGATTTATACAGATGGGAAGAACAAATTAATAAAGGCTACACTTGAAAAATTTATTGTAGCAAGAAATAATAAAATTTTGGTACACCACATAAATTTGAGACGGTGGGCAATGATCGAAAATTCATCAATAAATTTAGCAGGATTTCAGGCATCGTCCTGTTGGTTGTGGAAGTTTAAAGAGAACTATAATATAGTATCAAGAAAAACGACGAAACTCGTTACCCGCCATCATAGTAACCATTTAACAGATTTGACCGCAGCAGCAGACGATTTTGTGTGTCATGTGAAAGGGTATTTTGAAAATTATGGCGCAAGCAATATTTTCAATAGTGATCAAAGTGGGTTCCAGTTGGAATTGCACTCTGGTCGAACACTTTCACACAAAGGTGAAAAAGAAACGGGTGCTCTTGTCCAATCCATATCGTTAACAACTCACAGCTACTCTATCCAGCCCACAATTTCAGCTGATGGACAGTTGCTATCGCCATTGTATATTGTTTTGAAAGGAGTCAAAGGGCAGTTAGGACCTCGTGTACGAAGAAGTGTGTTCACGGCACCTAATGTCCATATTGAAGCTTCCACATGGGGTAAACCAACGAAAGAATTATTTAGAACGTGGTTGACTGAAGTATTTCACGCTGCTACCTGCGCCACCTTCTTTAGCTACTAATAAAACAATAAACGACACATAACCCAGTGGTATTGTTTAAAATACTATACACGTTTATACTAAATGCTTATATTTCGATGAAACAAGCCAGAATTCCTACCTACGCACGCCAGATGCAAGACTATCTGCCATTATGCATAATTATTGTTAAATGGCAAAAAAAAGAAAATCCTGAAACATGTATCCCCTATTTTGGATCAAAGATCACACACCCAAGTTTACATTAAAATGAACTAACAATAAATAAAAGAAACTGCAAAAAAATCAAAATTTTAATATATTGTTTAAACAAAAAACTTTTGTTAAAATTTTCTTGCGCGACTACATTTCCCATTGAAAAACACACAATTTAAAAAAAAATTCAAATTTTTTCGATCTCTGGTTTCCGAGATATCGCAAAAAATGTGGTTTTGAACCCCAACTTTGAGGGCTGTTTTCACCCCTTCAAAGTGGATGTCTGCCGATAAAAAAAATACGTGTCAAATATTTTTCAAAGAACTAGAAGCTCCCATAAGTTTCATCAAAATCGGATTTTCGCATCTGAATATGTTCCCTTGTTAGCCATTGAAAGAGGCGACGTTCTACCATCGGGAATTCCATTCATCCCCGTCGTGGCTGACGGTAGTTGGATGAAGAGATCCTACCGTACTGGAAAATACGACTCCATGTCCGGTGTGGGTGCAATAATTGGATACCACACGCAAAAAGTTTTATTTGCTGGAGTGAAGAACAAGATGTGCGTCATTTGTCACAACGCTGCCAGAAAAAACGAGAAGCCGAAAAAACATTCGTGATTCAAAAACTAGGGACGACATCAAACGTCAACAAAAATGGAGAGCGACGCAATTGCTGATGGCTTCGAGACCAGCATAAAAAAAAGAGGTCTCGTGTATGCGACACTGATTGCTGACGGCGACAGCAGCGTATACAAGAAAATTTTGGATTGTGATCCGTACAAAGCGGAGATGGTTCGTGTGAAAAAGATTGAATGCACGAACCATTTACTACACAACTTCTGCAATAAGCTAAAAGATATTGCGAAGACGACTCCGCCTGGGAAATATAGAAAAGCCGTGGAAAGCAGCGTTCGCAGAATGCGTACGGACATTACGAAAGCTGCGGAATACAGAGTAAAGGAAAATGTTTCGATCAATCGCAAGATAAATAACTTGCAAAAGGATTTGACGAACATTCCTAGCCACGTCTTTGGAGAGCACAAAGAGTGCCGAAGACTCGGATATTTCTGCGACCGCATCGCAAATAACGACGAAAGAAACATGGTGCCGCACCTAATGGAAAACGGAATATATTACAAGATTCAAGATATCTTCCGTCCGCTGATAGCTCACGCTGAAAGTTTGTTATATAATAGCAATAACAACTCAGTGGAGAGCTTCAATTCAATCATTGCGAAATATACTGGCGGCAAAAGGATAAATTGGAGTCAGAGGGGATCGTATACCGCGAGATGTGCCGCTGCTGTTATACAGTATAACACAAAAGAGGTATTGTCCCGCATTATGCGAGCCAAGTGAAAGGAGCCGCCGAAATGTTTGGAAGCCATGGAGAAACGAAGAAAAGAAGAGAATGAAAACTGAAACCAAAAGCGGAAGTGCTCACCGAAGAAGGCGCGAAAGCCGTTTTCACAGACGACGAGAGACAATGATTACGGACCCAGCGCAGAAAAACCGGACATGGAGGAACATGTGTTCAACCTAGAGAAGGAAAGACACATGGAAATTCTGCAGGATTGGCAGAATAATAGAAAAACCATTGAAAAGGACACTACAGAGCAAGTGAAGAGCCAAAAATGGCAGATGTATAGATCCAAATTACTCACGGCATCGAACTTCGGGCAAGTGTGCCGACGTTTGAAAAAAACGCCGTGTGGTAATTTGATAAGGTCGCTGCTATACCCAAAAGTTTTGGACCTGCCTTCCATTGAGCATGGGCGGCAGTGCGAACATATTGCCCGAGAAGAACTCTCGCAGAAAGAAGGCATCAAAATAAGAAAATGTGGCCTTTTCATCGATGCCTCAATCCCATTTTTGGGAGCTTCTCCGGACGGCCTGATCGATGATGACGACGGTATCGTCGAAATCAAATGCCCGAAAACGGCAGAAAATATATCGCCAAAAGAAGCAATAAAAACAGTACCTGCAGTACGCAAAATATTTGTGGATGATGCGGGTACTGTAATGAACAAAAACCATTACTACTATTATCAAGTGCAAGGGCAGCTGCACATTACGCAAAAAATGTATTGCCTGTTTTGTGTTTGGACACGCAAAGGCTTGATATCGCTAAAGATATATAGAGCCGACAAATTTTGGCAGCAAGAAATGCAGTCGAAATTGTGCCGATTTTACATACATTGCATGCTGCTGGAAATAGTGGACAGTCGACACAATAGGAGTATGGCCATTCGAGAGCCCTCCGATATAGAGCGAAGAAAGCCTATCATCATCAGCTCGCGAATCATTGGAATCGCTCGAGCTTCCTGACGCGATGTCGTCGGGCCGCACACACTGAAACAGTCTGCGGAACCGCTGATTACTTCAGCGGTTGAAAATTGCAAACTAGATCATTCTTTAGCTCGCGAATCATTGGATTCGCTCGAGCTTCCTGACGCGATGTCGTCGGGCCGCACACTTTGAAACAGTCTGCGGAACCGCTGATTACTTCAGCGGTTGAAAATTGCAAACTAGATCATTCTTTAGCTCGCGAATCATTGGATTCGCTCGAGCTTCCTGACGCGATGTCGTCGGGCCGCACACTTTGAAACAGTCTGCGGAACCGCTGATTACTTCAGCGGTTGCAAATTGCAAACTAGATCATTCTTTAGCTCGCGAATCATTGGATTCGCTCGAGCTTCCTGACGCGATGTCGTCGGGCCGCACACTTTGAAACAATCTGCGGAACCGCTGATTATTTCAGCGGTTAGAATTTATTTATTTTTGCAGATTCGACTTCCCTGATAGATTCCAGAGTGCTGCCAATGGATCCCAAACCATCCGACTGCGCATCTCAGACCCGGTAAGTATACACAATCATACGAATTTATCTATTATATGTTTCAATACTTTATTCGTTTTTACTTATGTCATGTTACAGATGAGATTCATGCGGCCAAGTCCAATAGGAGGACTGAGGGGACGTTTCTGTAATCGATCATACTGTTACAATTTCATTATATTTATAATGTAATTTTTGTATTATGAATACTGATAAGGTTTTGGCAGTTTTCCTTATCCTAGCAGCGAATGCTGGTATTCTTTTTCTGCCAAATAAAACATTTTCTTTTATTGCTATGTATTTTGTTACAGTTATTTTAGCATCCTTCCGTCCCTCATCCCTCATATGCGCATATAAAACTTCTAAAGTTTTTACTTCAACATCTAAAGTAAAAAAAATATTATAAATTTTGTTTAATTTTTTATGCGCTTCGTGGCATGGAAAAAGCTGCTTTATGTGAATATAATTTTCTTTCTGATCGGAAGTGAATTCCGGCTCACTTTCTTTTTAAAAGGAAATTTTGAAAATAACGAATAAAAGATAAAAAAAATTTTATTCGTCATTCGAAAGTCATAACGTCGATTTGGGAGTTCTAGTCTTAGAATTAATGGAAAAAGGGTGACACGTTTTTTGAAATGTCTGTAAATTCAACAATTTGTAAGAGATCGAAAAATCCTTTGAGTTTCGGTCACTAAACACTACCTAGAAAGAATAAAAGCCGAAACATTACTACAACAGGGATGACCCATAGTTCTCGAGGTAAAAATAGGGTCATTTAGTCGTAAACGAAGTCGGCTGGTATTGCGGAGCGCACCACTCACCTATTATACGCTCGGCGAGAGTTGGCACGAGAAACTCGTAGGTACCACGTGGTGCTCCCACTACGCGCTACACGTCTTCCGCGATTGGCCGAATCGCTCAACGAAGACAGCAAACGAGCGTATTGAGTGTGACTGCAACAGAGCGATGTCGCGTGGCGACGCAACGCTGAGCTCAGAACATTGGCGTAACTCTATTGTGCGTGCACGGAAAACAGGTCCATGGAAACCTATTTTCCTTGCACGCACAGCAGGGATCCATCAACCCACGCTTGAAATTTATGACTTTTTTTATTAAATTTAAGACTCCAGTCTTCACGGTTAGTGAGAATCAGAGAATATCATGTGCCCCCCATAGTTTATGCGGATCCTACTTATTTACGCATATGTCGATCGTCCCCGTCGGGAGTAAAGCGTAAGAGTGGGATCCGCAGCTTTGCGTCAAGAGTGGGGACCCGCCGTTCCCCCTGCACCCCACTGACGAAATTCTGTGCCAACTCTCGCCGAGCGTACAATACCTGAAACGGAGACACTCCGCGTCCTTTTCCAGCTCATTGTGAAGCCAATTTTCAATTCTCCATCCTTCTAAAGGGGTCATTACCAAGGGGAAACATTTTTAGTAGATACTTTTATGCTTTTACTTTTCTGACTTTATAATGTAATGAAGAAAGGGTGATCCGTTTTTTAACACGTCTATTTAAAATCAACAATTTTTAAGATATCGAGATGTCTCATCACACAAACGTAATAGTAACTTGTTCGAAATCCGGAAAATCACAGGAAATTTATAAAATTTAATATATAATTATTATATAAAAATCGATTGAAAATATAAATACTGTAACGTGGACCTCCACTCGCCGCGTAGGAAGGCGGGGGCGGGGTCCACTCCGGGAATTTATGGGCTCAGAGGCCGGGCCGCGTACGGCCGTGAATACGCGGTCCTCCCGGTACTAACCGATTCTCGAAGGTTCTCGGAAATCGAAAAGAGCCTGCTGCTCGGGCGCCAGGCACCGGAAGGGTGCCACGCGAAACGTGGACGAAGTCCGCCCTTAGCCGAAGCTGGGGGCGGGAGGTGAACCTTCGGGAACCGCGAGAATGTCGGGAGGCGCGAGAAGGGTCGGGGGTTCGGACACGGAAGGGAGCGAGGACAGCCCTCACGGCAGGGCGGATCGCGCAGGTGAAAAGATCGGTAGTCAGGCTGGGCTCTACAATTTTATTGGCGTCGGATTTTACAAAGCCGCGGCCACGTGGCCGCACCCGAGAGCCCGCGCTCTTCGTACAAAGTTTGCGGTAAGGTGGAGGGTTCGCAACGCGCTGTTGTCGATCGGTAAAATACGCCGCGGGGGTGCGGTAGATCGGCACGAGAATAGCCCCTCGCCGAAGCGAGGGATTCGCGGCACGCAGGTGGTCGGCGCGATCACGGTATGACTGTCGCGGCGCGGTTTCGGTTCCGACGGACGGCGAACGCTCGGCGAAAACTTCGCGATAGACTACGCGACGGCTCGATAGGAATGACGCGAAATGTAACGTAACAAACAGATGGTTGCAAACGGTAACGGCGGCAGCTCCTCCGAGGAAGACTTCCGCACGATAATTTTCCGGGAACTCGCTGCCGAGGCTCAAGGTACCGGTGAATTCGGTACTAGCGGAATGTCCGAGGCGAGAAGCGCCTCGGCGCGCGAAAACTCGGGGAACGAGACGCGATATTACGCGTCCGACGGGCGATCCGCGAGCTCGCGTTGCCGCGAGGGCACGGAATCGTCGTCGGCCGACCTCGTCGGTTCCCCGACAGAGCCTGGCGAACCAACTCGCGAAAAATACACGAAAACGGTCACTTAAGGGACTCACCGTTCCTGCCGGTAATTTCTGCCGTCTGTCGCGGTATTGCCCGTCTCGTTCGGGATGGTCTTTCGGTTGTCCGGCTCTTGCTTCGTATCGGTATCGAGATCGGGGTCCCGCTGTAGCCCGGTATTGGCACTGCACGCACTTCGCGTGTTCGATAATCAGAACGGATGTCGGTAGTACCGGCTACACGGCGGTCCGGGCTAGTTCGGTAATTTTCTAGATACGACTCAGTACGGAAGTCACCGCGACAGTAATTCGGCCTAGTCCGTTCGCGTTACGGCAGGGTCCTCGCATCCCCACTCCTTGCCGTAGTCCGGCTTTTCTTCTAATAGGCCGCGCGTCTGGCGCGAAATTCGGAACTCGCAGGATCGTGCCTACGTCGGGTCCTTGGGCCCCAGACCTGACGCGAAAATCATTCCGAAATTGAAGCACGGGGCAGATCGGTGACCTACCCCGGTATGGAGAGGGGGGGGAGCGCCTACACCACCCTCGCCGAGGCCCCTTGCAATTGGCTAGGTGAGGCGACGGCAGGACCGCGAAATAGGTTGTCGGATGGTCGACAGGGGCCTTCGTCCCGCTTCGTCACCTCCGGGTTGTCTGGCCCGTGTGTGGCGTCGCCCATTCCTCGTTATTACCGGTGCACCGGATTTGCGTAATGGCCATGGTTTGGCGTAGGTGGTCCCGCGAAGCGCTGTGCCCTTTCTTCAGGTCGGCTGGATACCGGGGTGCCGTTCGCCTACCTGAAACTTGCCGGGCTTGGCGCGTGCGAAAGGGTGAAAGTGCGACTTTCCTGTCGATTCGGGAGTTCCTCGGGGAGCGCTTCCTAACCTATCGAGCCGTGGTTCTATTCGCGACAACTTGTTTTCCGGCAGTCCGGTCCCTTCGTTCTGTTGTTAGGGACGCCTAAGGGCGGCGGGGTTTGTGCAACGTCACAATACATAACGATAAAACATAATAAAATTTTTAAAAAATGCGTTAGTAGGCAGGATTTGAACCCTGGTCGGCCGGGTGAAAGCTTGGCACGCTACCGTCGCGCCACACCAATTTTTGTAGTCTAGATAAAATACGGCATGACATAGACGATATATACAGTGTGGCCAACATAACTCTGAACAGCTCAATATCTCGAAAACTATGCCATCGATTTTAAAGTTCTTAGTCTTAAATTGCATGGAACTGAAGGGCCTTTCTGACTACATAAACGTGAAGTGGCCTCCCTTCCCCTTTAACGGGGGAGGGGAGGTACCTTTGTAATTTTAAATGGAACCCCCTATAAAATGTTACATATTTAGATTCTACCGGAAAAAACAAGTCAATTTTGTCTGAAACATTTTTTTGTCAGATACTTCCATGATGAGATATAACAGTTTGAAGTTTCGAGTTGTAGGTACTTCAAGCGCTCGCAAATAGCGTTATGGAATTATACGCGCTTGAGTCCTTTGCTTATTCATGAAGAAACACAAACAATAATATTTACAATTCTTGAGTTTGACTCACTTATCTATGAAAACGTTTTCAGTTTAGAGCTGCTATTCAAGGAGTAACATTGTGATTATGGCTACTTTTGACACAGAAGTGAATATGTTATTAACGTTAGGTGAATGCCAAAAAAATTATCGGCGTCCAGCAGTCATGTTTTTTGAACGTTATGGGATCAAAAAATGTCATGCAACATTTCATAATTTAGAAAAGCGGCTTCGCGAGCACGGTGAATTGTGTAAAAAAACTCGCAATAAACCTAAAGCTGTGACTAATAAAAATAACAGTGCCAGTATTCTTGCTGCAATTACATTAAATCCTCATATTAGTCAACGTACACTTGCATAAACATCACATATTAGTCGTTCATCAATTCAACGAATTTTGAAACGGCAAAAGTATCATCCATATCACATGGTTTTATCACAAGAGCTTTCGAGAGCAGATTACGATCACCGCGTAAGATTTTGTGAGTGGCTGCAGGGTGTTGTGGAAAATGACTTTTTGTGCAAAATACTTTTTTCCGATGAGGCCACTTTTATGAATTCAGGGCATGTAAATAGACATAATCTGCATTATTGGGCCGTGGAAAACCCAAATTTGATGCGATGTGTTCCCTTTCAACATCGATGGTCTTTAAATGTTTGGTGTGGCCTAATAGGAGAATTTGTGATTGGACCTTATGTTTTTCAAGAAACTGTAACATCTGCAAGTTATTGTGATTTCTTAAAAAATCATTTGCCTGCGCTTTTGGAAGATGTGCCACTGCACGTTAGAAGAGAAATGTGGTTCCAACAAGACGGCGCTCCTCCACATTTTGCAATCATCACCAGGCAATTTTTGAACGAAAAATTTGGGAACAAATGGATAGGTCGTGGGGGACCTCGTCAATGGCCTCCTCGATCCCCCGATCTAACACCATTAGATTTTTTCTTATGGGGATATGTAAAGGACAAAGTTATGTTTGAACCACCGACGACAAAAGAGGATATGAAACAAAGAATACGTGACGCTTGCGCTTCAGTGACTCCCGAAATGTTAAAAAATGTTAGAACAACTTTGATGTTTCGAGTAAATAAATGTTTACAAGCCCGTGGTGGACATTTTGAACATTTAATTTAAAGTACATTTTACTTCTTCACGAATAAGCAAAGGACTCAAGCGCGTATAATTCTGTATCTGACAAAAAAATGTTTCAGACAAAATTGACTTGTTTTTTCCGGTAGAATCTAAATATGTAACATTTTATAGGGGGTTCCATTTAAAATTATAAAGGTACCTCCCCTCCCCCGTTAAAAGGGAAGTGAGGCCACTTCACGTTTATGTAGTCAGAAAGGCCCTTCAGTTCCATGCAATTTAAGACTAAGAACTTTAAAATCGATGGCATAGTTTTCGAGATATTGAGCTGTTCAGAGTTATGTGGGCCACCCTGTATATAATAGTATACATATATTATTACATTTATGCGCTTCGTGGCATAAAAAGAGCTGCTTTAAATTTCATTCAAATGAGATTTGAATATAATTTTCTTTCTGCCAGGAAGTAAATTCCGGCACATTTTCAAGAAGTCCTGGTAATATATATAAAATTATTATAATGTTAAGAATAAATTGATTTAATTTAATATACATCAAATGATTTCATTAGCTTTTGCATACACGTGACCGCCATTCGAGTTTTATTCCAGAGATATTAGCGAAAAACTGCAGAGGTAATGTGACAACGAGTCCTGCGTATATCTACGCGCCCGTGGCAATGTATGTGTTAGCTTGTGTTGGTCGGCTGAATGAGGCTCACGAGGCAGGAATCAGTTTCACGAAACGCTTGTACATTTACGGTTTTGATGACATGGCAACAGTGAGGCGAAGGATTATATGTGGTGTCACGGGGCCCGCGTTTTCCGACCCGTCCGACGGACGAAAACCGGGGCCACGACGGGTTAGGCACGTTCGGCCGCGCGGAACGTGTTTCGCCCGGTGACAAACGGTATCCCGTAGGTTCGGCGTTTTCCCCGACGGAAGACTTTACCAGGTTCGGGACTCGAAACGGGCGCCAGACACTCGCAAGTGTCACACGAACAATTTCGAAGATTACGCGAGACGCTAATTATTCTGCCGAACCTACGAGAACCGCGCGAGGGCCTGAATAGCGGCAGCCTGGGCCAGGATTCTACGCGGAGGGAATGCGGGACGTTTCCCGCGGCGGAAAGGTTTCTCACGAAAGAAAGATAGACGAGAATGGGCTTCGACTTTACATTTATTAATCTTGCTGATTACAGAAGGCTGCCGGGGCGACCCGGCAGCGATGGAAACGAAGCCCGCGCGGTATTGTACAATGATTCGACAGTTGGACGGTCGCTCGCGCTTATTTCTCCCGATTCTACTTTCCTACGCGTCGAACCCGATCGTAGGCGCGATGTACGGCAGCTACGAGTGGCAATTAGCCGGTCGAGAAGCGACCGGGTTCCGATGGTATACGCGGCAGCAAATTCGAAATGACTGTGGCCGTCGGAATTAGCCGGAAACAGCGATACGGTTTTCGTCGCGTCGTCTCACCGTGGGACGTCCCCAGATTGGATTCTCCAAAAATCGGTAACGATACGGGCCCCCCGTCCGTTCACCGACCGACGGCCTCACCCCCTTCTCGATTCTATTCTGATCGCGATTCACGGCGAGCGAGGTTACGTCTTAAATTCGACTCGAAGTCCGGCCGATTCGCAAAAACGCTACCGAGCCAACGCGAAAATTATAATGGTGCGGAAAAAAACTTGGTCGGCACTTACCACGCGGCACGTGGCTTCCTAGTCGCTTCGCTCTCTCTTGACGGCAGCTCTGGGCTCCCTAGCGGCTTATACTCTCCGGAATTCGGCAGCTCTTTCAATGCCTACCCTCGGCAGCGGTGATGATGTTCGAAAATACTTTGTAATTTACGCACTGGTAAAAGTGACTAACCCGGACTAGATTCGGCAGCACAGTCCCCTACTTCGCGAAGACTCGCTAACGCGGAAGCGAGGCGTCCCCCACTATCCTACTCTTCCCTGCTCCCGCGCGACGCTCTAACCTATCGCTAGCTTTCGCGCGTCAGGTCCGCGTCCGGCGGTACGGGGTCCTCGGCTACGGATCCATCGGCTAACGCTTTCTTGGTGACGCGCGTTGATTGGCCGCTTCCCTTGGAGACAGACCGCGTGCCATTCCCTCGACGGGTGCGTGTAGCTTTTCGGGACGAGGCGGCGACGAGGTCGAGAAGATGTACGCCTCAGACCCGTAATTCCTCGGCGGCGCCTCCGGGTTGGTAGGCCCGGGCTCGGTGTCCTTCTCGTTGGTTGTCTGTAGGGCGTCCTCCGTAGCCGTCCCCTGAACAGTTTCCCTCCGGATTTTCCGCGTTCCTGTGAGCTGGGAAAAGGATCCGGGTCCCCCTGGGACCCGGCCACGGTCCTGCAACTTCGTGTCGCGCCAAGTGGCGCGGCATTCAAACCGCGTCAATATCCGATCTGGGATCTCGGACGCTCCCAGGGAGATCGATCACGACCACCGTTATCGCGGTGGTGCTGCCAAAGGGCGGCCCGGTCTTTCGATCTCCGATCTGAGGGACGTGGACAATTTTGCCACGTCACAGTGGCAACCATGTCTAGTCGCTAGCTTTCTCTCTCAATTTTCGTTTCTCTCTTCCGCTACTACTCAATCTTCTTACCATCCTCAGTCGGCATTTCATATATTCTTTTTTTACCGATATCTCGTAGACGCGACGTAGTTCCACAAAAAAAATTTTAACCATTCCACAATGAGTTTTCCCTACTGACCGTTCGAGAAGTGGCGTGACAGTCAAGGTCAAATTCCTGCCGGCCCCCTTAAGGGCCCGGGTCAGTCACGTGACTTTTCAAGATTCGGTGGTCGGTATCTGCCGTACAGTTTCCTTTACAGAAATGGTATTACCTACAAATGTGTAGCTGACTGATGAATACGAGATGGAGCTATGGTCGTATTCTATTATGAATCAGAAAGAGAACTCGATTGACGTTGCAACACAAGAGGTGTGTGACGAGGAAGCTAGATTTTACTGCGTTGTCAGCTTTTAAAAGGGCAATGTTGCCGTATCGTATTCATACAAACACCGTCGATGATCGCATGGAAAGCGTTCGAGCTGGTTCGAGCGTTCTTTTCTTCCTTTCGGATCTGTCGAAATTTGGAGACTTATTCTTTCTTAATTTAAAATATGGAATTTTCAATTGTAAATAATTGTATTAAACAATCATTGAATATTGACTTGTTTAAAAATCTTCTTAATTTTTTAAACTTTCTATACCAATATAACACGAATATATGTATATGTAAAATTTACAGAAGAAAAGTATAGTTTTAAAAATTACGTTTTTTATATATTGTTAACAAATATATAAACACATATTAACACATCAATATAATAGATTTGAATTTTAATACGAAGAGTATTATTTTTCGACGTGGAAATGAAAGGTATAAACAATCACGGCATGATTAAAATATTAAAAATATTAAAAGATATTAAAAAGATAAAAATAAGAAATATTATAAAAAAACAAAAAACCCGACTGCGAAAAGAATTAAAAAGAGAAGAAACAAAAAACTAATTTATCAAATAAAGTATTGATAATAAATAAAATAAAAAATAAAATATAAATAGAAAGTATAAATTATCAATAATTCTTTTCGCAGTAAGATTTTTTGTTTTATTAATAATATTTTTTATTTTTATCTCTTTAGCGTATGTCGCGGTCAGGTTTTTTGTTTGAAACGTGCGTAAATCGCCCCATCTGGATAAGCTCTAAAGGTTCGACATGGATAGCGAAGAGCCATCCCGAGACTGAACAAGATAGACATACTACGACGAGCGACCGCGATCGAGCTCTAACACTTGAAAGCAGAGTTGGGTAAAATATTCATCTAAATAAAAATTTCGAATAACCAGTAAAAGATAAAAAATCTTTACTCGTCGAGAATCGAACAAATAATTTTATTCGACGAGAATTTATCCGACGAATAAAGATAATTTTTTTTATTCGAAGCGGATTTATTCGAACTTCGAATAATTTTTCCATCTTTGATCTGTATCTTTTATTCGAAGGCTTCGAATAAATCTTCGAATAACTTTTGCCAGCTCGAATAAACGGTGACGAGGTCCGACGAGCTCCGAACTTCAAAGACCCAGCGACTGACAAACGGCATACAATGTAAGCAGATAAAGAATCGCGCACGAATGAAAGTTTAAACTTTTAGATTTTTCAATATACCTTCATGAAATTGTGACGAGTGAATTGATGGGATTTTCCTGATGAAAATGAGTTCAAATTCGAGTGTAATCGAACAATTTTCATTGATACGTAATGTTACGATAAAAATTACAATCTCATTGAAGATAGTTCAAATGATGTCGTGTTTGGACTCATTTTCATCGGAATAAGCTCTTTTCTTTTCTGATAAAAATTACACCGAACATGATATAATTAGCATCACATTTAATTGACGATTACAAATTCTATCAAGTACAAGCTTGCTGCACACAAGTTCTCGTACAATCGACCGAAGCAAGGATGTTTTGTGTGAGTTCTGGGCCAAGGTCGCAGGACAGTCCCTTTGTCATCGGCGGGGCAGTAGCGAGGGAGGACTAATTTATGGCACACCCAAGTGTCACTTTTCCTTCCCACGGGGGTCTACAATAACAAAAACTCAAGTCAAAACATATTACACTCTAAAAATATTGGAAATTATCAGCATCATGTTTTTTCTTTTTTTTTTTTTTAGTGTTTTGAGTACAGGGAGGTAAAATGTTTTATACACAATGTCCAGGGGCCATCCCAACCCCCGGGAGTGTGGGATTCTCCATCATATGGTACTGTTGGCCTACCCACTAAACCTCCTCCCAACACTTGACTCCTCCTTGGTTGTAATTACTAGACTGCGGATTTTATAGGTGCATTTTCCATAATGATCCGCAATCTAGTCATTACTTCAGATTCTTCCTGAACACATGCAAAAATATTATTATATTAAAATTATAAAACGTAAGATAAATACAAAATGAAAAATTAGAATTAATATACGTACGGATATTTGTGCTCATGAATCTATTAGAACAGCTCTCCATATGCGCTGTATTGCTCTCGCCGATGCAGTCGCAATAGGCCATAAAACAGCTCTTCATATGCGCTGTATTGCACTCGCCGGTGCAATTGCGACCTTCAATTACAATCGTTTTTTAACAGCTCTTCATATGCGCTGTATTGCACTCGCCGGTGCAGTCGCAATAGGCCATAAAACAGCTCTTCATATGCGCTGTATTGCACCCGCCGGTGCAGTCGCAATAGGCCATAAAACAGCTCTTCATATGCGCTGTATTGCACTCGCCGGTGCAGTCGCAATAGGCCATAAAACAGCTCTTCATATGCGCTGTATTGCACTCGCCGGTGCAATTGCGACCTTCAATTACAATCGTTTTTTAACAGCTCTTCATATGCGCTGTATTGCACTCGCCGGTGCAGTCGCAATAGGCCATAAAACAGCTCTTCATATGCGCTGTATTGCACTCGCCGGTGCAATATAGGCCTCTTATCTTTGATTAGATGTACCTGGTTCTACTGCACATGCACTTTCTTTCTGTACCAACAATGGTTCCCTAAACGGCTGGCCTCTGTTGTATCTACTGTCTATTATTTCTGGCAGCATGTAGTCCTCGTAGAATCTTTTTAATTTTTCTTCCATCTCTGCTGCCCAGAATGCATCGTCTCTTTTCACTTGTATTATCTTCATTCCTTTTGGCGTCCATAAACAGAATAGAGCATTTTGTCTATTTGTTATGTGCAATTGTCCTTGCACTTGATGATAGTAATGGTGAGTTTTATTCATTTTATCACCCTGAAAAATGCGTCGTATCGCATAAAACTTCTCCATTGCTTCATCGGGAGTTAAATCCCTCGCCGAATATGGACACTTTATCTCGACGATTGTATCGTCCTGTACAAGTCCATCTGGTGTCGCACCTAAGTAAGGCACGACAGAATCGATGAACAGCCCACACGGTAGAATAGAGATTCCTAATTCTACTTCCCTTTGTCTCAGGGCGTTCATCTCGTTTTCCCTTCCGTATTGTACGGCTGGCAGACTTTCGATTTGTGGATACATCACAGCTTTCAAACAACTTGCTCGTGATGTAGTCTTTCGTAATCGGCATACTGGGCCGAAATTGGATGCTGTTAATAATTTCTTCCTATAAGCCATCCATCTTTCGCTGTTCCCTTGACTACGAGTTTCAGCCTCGATCGTGTGTCGCATCGATTGCCACTCGAGGAGCGTTGCCATGTGTCTCTCACATTCAGAAAGATATACTGTCTCCTCCATGTCTGGTTTTGCAGCACTGGGGCCATAATCTTTGTCGCATTGTTGTTTCTCCTGTCGGAAGGAGGATGCTTTCTTTCGTGCTCTATATTCAATTTCCTTTTCCGCTTCACGCTTACGTCGATTTTCCAACTGTTTTACTAAGGTTGTCGGTTCTTTGCTCATTGCAGCGCTCAATCGACTAAATATTTCTTTTGTGTTGAATTGGACGACAGCAGCAGAGACTCTACCTTGATAAGAACCTCTTTGTCCATAGTTTATGCGTTTCCCTGCGATGAATTTCGCAATTATATTATTAAAGCACTCTACGGCGTTATTATTCAATGCATATAGTAAACTTTCCGCATGGACGAAGAACGGCTGCATTGCTTCTTCGATGTTTTGATATATACCCGTTTCTTTTAATTGCGGGACATAATTGATTTGTTCGGGGTCAGAGTATTTGCTACAAAAGTAAGCCAATTTCTGACACTCTTTGTGTTCACCGAACACGTGACTTGGCACGTTTCTCAGATCTATTTTTAAATTTTTTATTTGGTCTGATAATCTCAGCTTTTCTTTGAAGCGGTGTTCTGCAGCTTTCTTTATACAAGTGCGCAGGCGGAGGGCATTTTGCTTCACGATACCTCTTAGATTTTTGTAGCGGCCTTTTGTGACGATCTCATTTATCTTTCTGCTGAAATTCCGCAAAAGATGGTTGGTGCATTCAATTTTCCGCACTTGTACCATGTACTCTTTATACGGATCGTTATCCAAGATCTTTTTATAGACGCTGCTATTACCGTCGGCAACCAAAATGTTGTATATTAGGCCGTGCATTTCTACGCTATATTGGAATCCTTCCACAATAGCAGCACTTTCCGTGCCCGTTGAACTCTGATCGCGACCCCAGTTTTTGTAGCATAGATGCTCGCGTGCCACTTCCTTCTTTTTAGCTGCTGCGTGGCAAACGAAGCAGAATTTATTTTTTACACGGAGGTGTAGAACCTTCTTCGTGTAATATCCCACGATGGCTCCTACACCAGAAAGGGAATTATAATCGGCGCCACGATATGACCTCTTCATCCAGCTGCCATCTGCAACTACCGGAATGAACGGTATATTACATCCTGGATGTACGTCGCCTCTTGCTATGGCTAATTCCCTCTCCTGTCTTCCAGCATCTTCCATCTCTCGTTGTGCAGCCACTTCGAAGGCATCGATTATTTCGTCGTGCCATTTTCGGTATAAATGCTTAGACATGCACGACATATTCATGCCACATATCATTTCTTCCAGCTGTTTATATCCGCCTCCTGTCAGTATTGTTGCGGAAACTGCGTGCGATTGATATCCATGGCGTCATTATTTTCTTGAATACATCGTATGCGCTCCTTGTGATTGCACATCTGGCATTGCACGTGATAGATTTTCTCTAGTCCGTTTTGTTGACATCCAACTATCTTTAAATGCTTGATGCCGCAATTTATTTGTGAATGTTCTTCAAGCTTTACAATTTGATCGAAGACATAGCTGAAGTCAACAAAGTCTATTCCTTGCGATATTGCTGGTTCCACTGTATCCGATTCTTCATTCTCTATGATCCAGCAGGATTCGGAATTAGTGCCATATTCGACATCTGTATCTTTTTCTTCGTTCTTTGCTGCTTCTTGTATAGTGTTGGCACTGTGTGATTCTTCTACAATTTCTTCTATTATCTCTATGTTTTCCGTATTGCACATCGACATAGCTGGCAGCATTTCACGATAATTATCCGCACAGAAATCTACTTCTATTTTGTTATTGCCTGCTTCGCTGTTGCATGCTGCTGCATTCAATTGTCGTCGCCTGAACATATAGTTTGTTTAACAAGAAATAGTTTCACATTTTTCAATTTAACATCTGATTAAAATAATTAGTAAGTAATTGAATTAATTGAAAGGTTTGAATTATGTAATTCAGTTACAACGTAGTTGAATTACTATATAATTGAAATATAATGTAATTCAATTGTGCAATTGAATTACAACGTAACTGAATTAGCACAACTATGCCTACATAATTCATACGGGTGATTCTACGTCAAATCGATTACTTTTTTGGCCTCGATGTCAGGGATTTTGATGAATTTGAAATATGCTGTAGTTCATATGTAATTGAAAGGGGAACCCCGCCCCCCGGGGGAGGGGGTCATTATTTTTCTTATTTAAAAATTATTGAAAAGATACTATTTTGTATTTTTAGATGAATAGAGAGGTTTATGATACGAACGCCTGAGTCCCGCTATTTTTGTGCAAAAGGTACAACTGGTATTCCAGATGTTTTTAACTCATTATTGCAGTCAGGCCTAAGGTTCGTTTTTTTTTTGGACACGTGCACCTCTACGGCTCTGACCCTCTAAATAGCGATTTACGTATCATAAACCTCCAGATGCGATCCTGCTTCGGGCATTACGAAGCGCGCGACCCCCCACGGGCCTATACCTGAGCGTTTCCTTCGTCAATAACTACTACTGCTTTGTATTAAACGTTCGTATTGTATATTAACATACGTTTACTTATTTGTATTTATTGTAAACCAGAAAGCATGTCAGCTCACTGAAGATAATAATAATAATACGGTTATTCCACGCAAAACCGGACAGTTCTTGGAATAATGTTGTGGGTGTTGTTCAAATTTGAATATGTTCTATTCTTCAGTGACCTATGAAGGAATCTTCAATGATTTTTCGATATCTTAAAAATTGTTCATTTTACAGAAATGTAAAAAAACGTGTCACCCTTTTTTCATTAAATGATAAGACTAGAATTAACAAACCGATGAGAATGAGTTTTTAGGAGCTTATAGTGAAAACATAGGAGTATCTGCTAAAAATGTTGTCATTTGAGAAAAATGTTTTCTCAACATTTATTTTGTAATTGTTTTAAACAACTGCAGTGTTTTCATAGCAGGGACATTTTTAAAAATTTGGAAAGAAATGAGGATACAGCAGTCGAATGGAGAAATGCAGTGAAGGTAGAAGAAACAAACTTTACCGGAAATTGAAGCAGTTTTCAAACACACCCTGCGTGGGTCTGTGGTACGTCAAGTTTCATTGTGAAACGGTACGAACGGGCAGACTTTCTCAAGGACGTGAGAATGGTTTTTTTGCCGTACCCGAGTCGTAAAGTAATAAATTCGCCTAAGAGACAGGAAGATCTGCAAAATGACATCGCCTAACTCGACCATAACAGAAACCCAAACTGAAATTCGAACTGACGTCAGAAAACACATGTTTCGAGCATGTACTGTTACACAGGGTGAGGCACTAAAACCGGCCACCTGAATAACTTGGTTGCTATTGGTGATAGGAAAAAACGCATCAGGCCAAAATTATTTGGTATCGAGCGGCTGATTATTCGATGTTACTATTTTTTTTATTGGTGGAGGCGTCAAGAAGATATGAATGTCATCTCAGTTTTTGTTTAATGGAACCACATATTTTTGAACTGCTACGATTGTAGCCCTTCTCCAGACAATTTCAACGACATAGTCATGGTCATTCAAGGTCATTCAAGGTTATAAACGTTAACAAGGAGGAAGAATATAAATGCACTGTGAATGCTACGTAATGGGATATTTTCTTTATAACAATCGAACCGAGTCAATGCAAAATATGAACAATGTGCTTCAGTTTTTCATAGTGAGTATTCACACTGTTTTTGGGTAAGTATTGTATATCTTTCATTGAATCATAACAAAACTAAAACTTAATTTTTTACGTTTTCTGCAAACTTTGGCTGCAGACATTCAAAAGCTGCAGATAATTAATTTGACTAGACAAATTGACCAAAAGTTCATCAATTTGAAAACGTACTGGTTAAATTAATTGGCTTATCTTTTATATTTGTTATATTTTTGTTTATACCTTTATCTTTTATAAACGCATAACACGTATGTGAAATAATACGAAATAACAAAGGGCGTAATATATAGCATGGAAATTATTTTAAGATAATTGAAAAATTATCTATAATTATAATGAATGATTATAAAAAATACTTTTTGACACTTTTTAATTTTGGTGTGCATTGAATACAAAAAGATAAATATAAAATACATATGCAAAAAGTAAAAAATGGTGTAGAAGATTATAATTCAACGAAATTATAATTCAAATGGAAAAATTACCAATTTTCATCCTAATATCCATTTTTGCGAAAGAAATGTATTTCATATCGTGATATACACGAACATTGAATTTCAAAAAGTAAATCTTGAACAGTAAATTCCGCACTGTGACTAAGGCGAACAAGTGGCAAAATTTTGGACAAAAATCCAAATGTGTTTACCAATGTATATGTATTGTTAATTAGTCACAAAAAATTAAATTTAACAATAAAATTAAAAAATTTAAAAAAATTCACAATATTTATGCATCAAAATAATTGTTATATGCAGTTTTAATATGCTCCTAATATGCAGTTTTGCCAAGGGAATTTTTCGTACATCCTGATATAAACATCTAGTGAGATGTGCTCCACTTGTCTGCACTGTGCGCTGCGGCGCACAGTGGGCAATTTGAACAAAATTGGATTCAAAATCAAGGAACTTTCGATAGGAATGAGGTAGAGCGATGAAATTTTTTTTAAATGAAAACTGCAACTTTGTAGAATATGGGAAAAATAGGGAGATTATTACCATCCAATCATTTCAACGAAAAAATGACTTCATTAGTTTTTGTCACAAAAATCTATTTTTTGCAAAATCCTGAGGTCGTAGACAAATTTTGAGACCAGATTTGAAATCAGTGTGAAAAAATCTATGGGAACTGATGTGTAGCATGTTAAACAAAATTTTTTTCCGCGCGTGGTATTGGAAAAACTAAAATTTTCTTGAATTTGTGCGCGTTTAACGAATGTTCTCGATGTTAAAAAACGTTCATACCACAATCTCTCTATTTTTCCAATATTCTACAAAGTTGCAGCTTTCTTTAAAAAAAAATTTCATCGCTCTACCTCATTCCTATCGAAAGTTCCTTGATATTGAATCCGATTTTGAACAAATTGCCCATTGTGCGCCGCACGGGAACACTGTAGATGTATCTCACTACATGTTTATTTGACGATGTACGAAAACTTCCTTTGGCAGAACTGCATATTAGCAGGAAATTCATATTATTATTCATTTAAAAATCATGTAACAATTATTTTTATGCATAAAAATTGTGAATTTGTTTTGTTATAATTATTAACTACATTGGTAAATATAATTGTCTGTAAGAAATTTCCTCTATATATACTAACCAAACTACGAGAAGTCCCCAAAAACAGACCGTTTGTCCGCACTGTGCGCCGGCGGGTATTATGAATCAAATTTTAGAAAGAAATATATACAGGGTATCCCAGCTAACTTGACCATCCTCGCTTAGTGTTAGTCATAGAAAAAAACGTTATAGGGCAATATTAACCTAACCGAAGGGGCAATATAATGATTCGGAAAAACTTTTTTCAAGGTCATTTTTTTCTAGATATCAAGGTCATCAATTTTTTCTAAAAGGAACTGTATATTTTTTTTATGGCGATGTAATAGTTGGGGTGAAGACCTCTTCAATGACATATTATACAATGACCTTCGTATGACTCTGGGTACGAAAAATCCAAAAAGCATTACAGGTATTATCAGCGATAATTTACTACACTAATTGGTTTGATTGAACTACTCTATTTCAATAAATGTTCGAAACGATGACCATTGTTTGCAATACATTGTTGTATACGGAAAATAAATGATTCTCTGGCTGTTCTAATAGTTTAATTGCTAATATTGGAACATATGATGTACAGTAAAATCTCTTTCCCTGTCCAACAGAGCCATGGTTTTATATTTATTTATAACTGCGTCTATTGCGCCGGCCGCGCCGACCGCACCGATGAATGGAATGTATTGAATGTTAGTGAATAAGTTTTTCTTATCCTCAATAATGAATAATTTCAATTTATAAACGCTGATAAGCTTTTGATTTCGTTTACTACTGTTAGTTCGATGTCAGTTTACAATAGAAAACAGATATATTTATTTATGGTGAGGCTGGAAACTCTGCGGAAGCATCCCGTTTATACGCGGAGAGATACCCGGAAAAACGTCATCCTTCTCGAAGGAGCTTCGATGTCGAGTAGTTCAATCAAACCAATTAGTATGGTAAATTAATCACTGATAATACCTATAATGCTGTTTGGATTTTTCATACCCAAGGTCACACGAAGGTCATTGTATAATATGTCATTGAAGAGGTCTTTACCTCTACGATAAAAAAATATATAGTTCCATTAAAAAAAATTTATGATCTTGATATCTAGAAAAAATGACCTCGAAAAAAGTTTTTTCCGAATCATTATATTGCCCTTTCGGTTAGACTAATATTGTCCTATTACGTTTATTTCTATTACTAACACTAAGCGAGATATTCAAGGTGGTCAAGTTAGCTGTGACACCCTGCATATATATATATGTCGGAGGCTGGGCGGACTCTTCCGTCCTCGGACCCGTCGGAGATTGTCCGTCGTCGTTCTCCATCGTTTCGCTCCTTTCGCGCTTACGCGAACGTCGTATGGACTCTACACGTACACGCGATGCCGGATCGCGTAGCGCAACGAGAGACACGTCAACGAGCACACGGGCCGCACAGAATGTTCGCGTACGTCTTTTTGTTCTTTTACTCTCGAGAAGTCGCTTTCCTCAAAGCTAGTCTTCGCTCTACCGTCCCGGAAACTATTCTGTCGCCCGTGGTCACGTTCAACAGGGTCCCAGCCCATCATTCCAGGTACCCTGTCTCGCATCTCCCTTTGCCCCGCGCGCGAAGAGGGGTAGCGCAGGTACGCAGGGACTGTTTTATTGCCCCTTCGCAGGGCAATTATCAGGGTACGGTAAATCGTTATTTTACAATTAAACTAAGTCCTATAGGCTTTATGCGTTGTTGCCGACGGGGTGCATCGCTGCCATCACGCCCCGACACGGCCCTCCTGACTGTCACACGTCCTCGTGTGGAATTGCAACGACTTTATACATCGTCTGGAAAAGAAATACCATCTATGTTTCCCGTTCGTCCATTCTGACAAAATATCGATTGAGCTCTGAATGCCATGTTTGCCATGTACTCTATGTCGAAGCACTATACACGCGTTCGATGTCATGCGGGCAATCTTAACCAATTCTGGATAAAAACATATTCAGATAATTCGGTGCCACGGAATAAACAGTTCGGCCAAGCGGTTCTGACACACCGTGAGCTCAAGACAACAACATGAACTTTTAGTCCACTACTGGACACAACAGAACAAAGCCACCCATGTGGCACCCGACCAACCACGTGGTCACACCTTTTTCAGTCGACTCATACGACTCCTGACCAATCACGTGGTCACACATTTCGCAGTCATCAACACGACCCAATACATCCATCGTCTGCCGTTACATCGCCCCGCCTCCTTTACCAGCTAAACTGGGTTTGGGAATAATGGCTTACGACTAATAAGCACGACGCATGGATTTTCACGTGTTTCTTTCCTCACTGTTGTCATCCCCGACACTGGCACATTCTGTTAATTCGGTGTCGCTCCAATTACTACGGATATCAAACTCTATGGGAACAGAACTATCAGGCATCAATCTCAGTCGCTCGTGAGCATATTTAAGTACTCTATTGCCACTTACAGGCTTCAAACGGTATCTGTCGTTGGGCAAAACTTCTATTATCTTATACGGACCGCGAAATTTAGCATCTAATTTCGTTTGATTTCGTTCGTGATTTTCTATAAGAACGTAATTTCCGACCGAAAACCTAACAATTTTTGCTTTGTTACTATCGAATCGTGTTTTGTCGTACGCGGCGTTTTGGTCGATCGCTTGGGTCGCTTGTTCTCTGATGTCCGAAAGGTCGAGTTCTTCGCCGTTATCATTAGCAACTGACAATGATATTGGTCTGGCAACTTTGCCTATCAGCAATTCCAAAGGGCTATGCTTAGTGGTACGATTCGCTGTACAATTTAACGCTAGTTGGACATTTTCAAGGGACTCTTGCCAGGACTTGCTATTATTTAGTTCTACCGCGGTAAGCATATTTCTAAGCGTACTCATTGTTCTTTCTACCTGACCATTGGCACGACACGTACCTGTAGCGATTAGATGCAGGTCAATATTATGGGTCTTTCAGAATTCACGAAAATTGCTGTTTGCGAAACATCTACCCTGATCGGCAATAATTCTGGAGGGGGCCCCAAATAAATTCACGCAGTAATTCAGTGCTGTGATGGCACTGGCCGCGTCTATGTTTATGGAATGTCGTAAAATTACAAATTTGGTGAACGCGTCGACGAACACAAACACGTATTCTTTTATGTTATTTTTGCCGCTAAGTTTTCCCGTAGCGTCAACATGAATCGTATGCCACGGTACGCTTACCTTTGGGATAGGATGCAGCTCGGCTTGCGCTTTACCTGAGTGAGACTTTGATAATTTGCACGTGATACAATTTTCGACAAATTTACGAATGTACTTCGACATGTTAGGAAACCAGTAATGTTGATAGGCCTTCTCTAAGGTTTTGTTCCAACCAAGATGCATAATAGACTCGTGAACATTATTAATTACGGACCATCGAAAATGTACGGGGACTATGGGTAATTGTTGACTGCGATTTTTACGTTGTATTTTTCTATGCAAAACTCCTGATTTCAACGAATATGTTTTGGCGGTATCAGGATCCATTTCATTATTTTCCAATTGGGAAATGATCTTGTTCAGTTCATCATCTCGTAGTTGCTCAGTTTGTAACCAGTTCTCCGATATCTCGGCCAAATTAACCCGTTTCTGTTCAATCCGTTTATGACTGTCTTTGATCGGTAAAGGGTTTCGCGAGAAGAAATCCGCGTGGCTCATGCGCTTTCCTTCTCGGTATACAATGTCAAAATCGTATGCCTGTAGGAATGCCCACCATCTGTGTACTCGCGGGGTAAGGTCCATTTTTGTACGCGAGGCTTTAAGCGAGTTGCAATCAGTGACGACTAGGAATTGTCTTCCTTGCAAGAAGTGGCGGAAATGTTTTATGGCATTGACTACCGCTAACGTCTCCAACTCGTATGAGTGATATCGCGATTCGGCGTCAGTGGTTCTCTTACTATAATACGCGACCGCGTGAGATTTACTATCTACTTTTTGTATTAGGACAGCACCGTAACCATCCGAGCTGGCGTCAGTATGTAATTCGATTGGGTATGACGGATTGAATAGCATTAGTGTGGGTTCGTTTATTAAATTTGCAATAATGTCTTGTCGGATCTTTTCGTGTTGCTGTTTCCATTCTATCTTTCCTTTTCCCGTAGTCAATTTGTATAGTGGGGAAGTGATCTGAGAAAACTTAGGTATAAACTGTCTGAAATAGGAAGCAAGGCCTTTTTTTTTTCGTGGGAAAATGCTTTACGCATTCCCCGACTCCCTGGGGGGAGTCGGGGTTATGTGGGACTGCCCTTGGGGGAAATCCCCAAGGGGTACCCACTAAAAACCCACGCCCACCTAAGCTAAAGGGGAGGTGCCTGGATCACGCGAGTACTCAACAGGACACCTCCCAGCTAATACATGCCACCCCGGGGGAGGGGGTTAGCCTCCCCCACTGCCTACGCTATAAGACCCCGGGCGGAGGGACCCGCCCGGTGTCCCCATCCCTGGAGCCTTCGGATTGAGCTTCCCGAGCCCCAGCTCGGTCCACCCACAGCTCCCGGAGTCTTCATGCCCCGCTCGGGGCCGGTATCCCGAAGGAACCAGCCCCGGCCGAGGCAGGAAGACGCCGCCACCGGAAGGAAGGGCCGTCGGAGGCGCGATCCTGCACGACCCGACCCTTCCTCACCCAAATCCCCCCACGAATCCCCCTCCCCTAACGGGAGGGACGGACCGACACCCCCCCAAACCGGGAAATTAACCCGGGGGGTGTCGGCCTATCACGGGGGGAGCTATGCTCCCCCCCGGGGGCCCGGGTCAGCTCACGCCCCGGGCCCCCAAATTCGCCGCCCCCAGTGGTGGGGGCATAACAGGGCGCGGGGGATCTCCCCGCGCCAACCCCACTCCGCCCCCCACCACCGGGGGCACACGTTGACGCGGGGGAGACCCCCGCGCCCTCCCTACCCTCTCCGCCCCCCTACTGGGGGGCTCACGTCGGCGCGGGGGTCGTCCCCGCGCCCAAATACGCCTCGCGGAACCCGGGTCCCGTTCCCGGGCCCGCTCGGCGGCCTCCTTCTGCTTGATCACATCATCGCAGAAGGAGGCCACCGCCTTCCACGACCTCACGCTGTCGACCATGTGGTCGACCACGGTCGACAGCGAGAGGTCCCACCCTTCCACCGCGGCTCTAAGGACACGGCGCGGCTCGGCCCAAGCTGGGCACTCCTCCAGAGTGTGCCGCGCCGTGTCGACATCTTCGCCGCAGTGGTGGCACTGCGCAGTCGGCTCCCGCCCCATTCTGTGCAGGTACTCTCCGAAGCAACCGTGGCCGGAGAGCACCTGCGTGAGGCGGAAGGTCAACCTTCCCCGCCTCCTGCACCATATATGAAATATGGGCAGGAGGGCCCGGACAATCGGACGTGTGGAGGGCGTTAGCATCGCCCTCCACTCCGATAAACTTTCCGTCTGGGCCTGGCGATTCTGGCCCTCGAGCTCCTCCTCCTCCCCGCGCGTGAGTTCCACCCCCGGCGGGCGGCGGAAGGAGCGGGCGATGTGGTATAGCTTCGCCCGCTCCGCCGCCACCACAGTGAAGGGTGGAATCACGGCGAGGAGTCCCGCCGCCTCGGTGGAGATGGTGCGGTACCCCCGTATGACCCGCAAGGCCAGCCGCCGCCGCACTCTTTCTAGGAGTTTGCGGCTTGGCGTGCTGGCCTCGAGCGAGCGGTGCCATACGGGGGCCCCATACAGGGCTATAGACCGCACCACCTCCGTAGGAAGCAAGGCCTATGAATTGCCTAAGCTGAGTCACCGTTGATGGAGGAGAAGATTCGGTTAATGCTTTTACTTTCCGTGGGTTTGGCCTGATTTCCCCCGCGGTCAGTTCAAAGCCCAAATAATCTACACGTGATTTTAGAAACGCACATTTATTCAAATTGAGTGAGAATCCCGCTGACTTTAATTTTTCTAGTACTATTTGTAGCCTCTCTAAGGACTCTTGTATAGAGTTGGCCGGAATCATAACGTCGTCCAGGTAACAAACTACAAATGTGTTTACGAGTCCAGAAAGGGCTTGGTTTATGGCCCTCTGAAATACCGAAGGTGCATTACGAAGCCCGAACGGCATGGACAAATACTCGTATTGACCATCTGGAGTAACAAATGCAGTCTTTTTTATCGAGTCTTTATGGACAGGGATTTGATGGAAACCCGACGCCATGTCTAGCGTCGTAAAGTATTGTGCGCCGCTTAGTCGCTGGATTTGGTCGTTTATGAGCGGTAAGGGGTACCTATCGGGGACTGTGTTACTATTTAGTTCCCGGTAATCAACGCATAAACGGTCAGAACCGTCCTTTTTGTTAACGAGGATTACGGGACTGGCAAACGGGGAACAACTAGGTCTAATTATCCCGGCAGACAAGAGTTCGTTGATTTTGTCCTTTACAGTTTGCTTCTCATCAGGGCTAAGTCTATATGGTCGTCGTTGAACAGTACGATTAGGGTCTATTAATTTTATTTGTAACTCTCCCGAACTTATCCTACCCGTAGGTGTACCGAGGACAAACGATTCAGAAAATCCTTTTAACAGATCGATTAGTTCTTCTCTATGGGGACCAACTACATCTGTGTCAACATTATTAAAGTTATCGATCTTTTTGCCAACTTCGCAAATTTTTATTATCTTATCCCGTCTTAGACTGAAGCTATTCGCCGAAATTTCAACAGAAAACCCTTGCGTTATCAAATCGCGTCCAATCAAAATACTATAACTCAAATGTTCGTCCGGCACGACATGAAAGAGAATTTCAACGCGGTGATCGTGTATTACCACTCGGGACAGGATCTGTAAGTTACTCATCACGTTAGCGTTGCCAAGACCAATTAACCTTGTCAGATTTCTAGATCGCTTACCGGAAAATTTATTTCCCACCGACTCTTTTATCAGAGAGCATTCCGCACCCGTATCAAAACAAAATTCGTAGACCTCACCCGATTCCGCTAGTTCCGCTGTTACCGGGGCGATACTGCACAAGTTGATCTGCCGTTCCATGGGTATCCTCGGATGTGGTCTTCCATCCTCCTTCTTGCACTGTGGAGCAACATGGCCGTCCTCTCCGCACTTGAAGCAGGTAACCGGCTTTTTCGGTGGTCCCCGGTTGCTTCCGCTCGTGCCAGGCTTGGGTCCCGGCAACCTGGTAGCTCCTTGGCGTCGATGACAGTCCGTGGCTTTATGTCCTTCCTTGCCGCATGTAAAACACGTAACAACACTTTTCGGCTTCTTGCTGTCCGTTGACTTCGGTTCTCTTCCATCGGTGGTAACTGGCCGTTTACGGAACCCGAAGGCCATCAGCTCCTTTTGTAATGAAGCCCGCGTATCGATATTTGTTGTGAACGCAACGCGCTGCAGTCGAGGATCTATCTGCACGCAATGTGCCAATGTTGATGCTATAGCGATTTGTTCCGTCGACATCGATGCGTATAAATTAGTAAATGAGGCCAGCACACGGTTTGAGTATGAAGGCATAGACTCGCCTTCTCTTGGTTTTCCCCCGTTGATCCTCATCATTGCACCCACAGGGGTTTCGAACGTATCATATTGGGCTAGAAACATTTTTCTGAACTCACTCCAGTTCATGCCAGCGTAATTCACTTGCGACATCCACGCGGACGCGCCACCTTTCAATGCCCTGCTTAGAGCCATGACCAATTCGCTGCCCTGTATCGGTCGCTCTGCGAGACACACATCCACCGTTCTACACCAAGCTTTCGCACTGTAGTCCTCCTTATCCGGGTCGAACTCTGGCAGGAATATCCGGGTGGTGGCGTGTGTTGGTTGATTCACTATTGGACCTTGCATCCGTCCTAATAGCATCTCGAACATTAGCTTCCAATTTGTTCCATCGTTCTCGGGCGAGGAGACTCGCGGAGCTGAGTTTTCCCGCGAGAATCCCACTTCTGATGTCGGAGGCTGGGCGGACTCTTCCGTCCTCGGACCCGTCGGAGATTGTCCGTCGTCGTTCTCCATCGTTTCGCTCCTTTCGCGCTTACGCGAACGTCGTATGGACTCTACACGTACACGCGATGCCGGATCGCGTAGCGCAACGAGAGACACGTCAACGAGCACACGGGCCGCACAGAATGTTCGCGTACGTCTTTTTGTTCTTTTACTCTCGAGAAGTCGCTTTCCTCAAAGCTAGTCTTCGCTCTACCGTCCCGGAAACTATTCTGTCGCCCGTGGTCACGTTCAACAGGGTCCCAGCCCATCATTCCAGGTACCCTGTCTCGCATCTCCCTTTGCCCCGCGCGCGAAGAGGGGTAGCGCAGGTACGCAGGGACTGTTTTATTGCCCCTTCGCAGGGCAATTATCAGGGTACGGTAAATCGTTATTTTACAATTAAACTAAGTCCTATAGGCGTTACGCGTTGTTGCCGACGGGGTGCATCGCTGCCATCACGCCCCGACATATATAATTGGGAGACCATATTACCACGTTACCAAGTTATCATGTCTTTCTCTCTATTACATTCGACATATATCATACATACATAAATAAATATTACTAACAGCAAATTCATAGTATAAAACGTAACTTACCTTTCTCGCCACTTTTTATTTTTAGATGCGCGGGTCCCAAATGGTGTATAATGGTTTTTTCTTTTACGCCCCACGTTGCTTTGCGCTTCATCACCTTGTATTCTTCCTTCCATGATTGTAACACCCACTCAATGACACTTTACACTATATTCACATTTACACTTTACACTATCTTCACACAATTACACTTTACACTATATTGACATTTACACTTTACACTTTACACTATATTCACGCAATTACACTTTACACTTTACAAAATTATTAACAAACCGCGTTGTAATAACGAATCGCTTCGTACTTTCGTACTGTAAAGCGCGCGACGGTGAACTGGTCAACCAATTCTGTCACACATCGGTTACAAATCGGTGAGAGAGCAAAAGATAGTGCAAACATATGATTGAAGTATTTCTCTTTCTTTTTCTCTCTCGCTCTCACCCCCGCTTTCTCTCTTTTTCTCTCTCGCTCTCACTCCCGCTTTCTCTCTCTTTCTTTCTCGCCCCCGCTTCCTCTCCCTTTCTCTCTCACTCTCACCACCGCTCTGTCACTCTCACCCCCCACTCAAAGACAAATGAATGCAACAGGCGCCCTGGGCCTTGCCGATAGGACCTGGCAAGGGTGCGATCGTTAGAAAGAAAGTTGTCGTCCAGCTGGAAACATCGCAAGTACCCTTCACTCTTGCTACGCCTGTCTCTTGCAGGAAATCTCTTATTCTTTTTTTCGTGTCACTAATTTTAACGCGGCTTTTCTATGAAATCAAATATTTTGATCGAAAGCATCTTCATATTTTAAATTGGTTTTTGTACAGTTTGCTTTGGTTTAATACAAGTTTCCTATTTATTTGCAAATCTGTTTTCACGCGGTATGCATATTCTGCGTACATGGTTCCTTTCTTTACACAAGTTTTGTATTTTTATTCCATTCTGTTTCCTTATTTTGCACGGTCTTTTTATACGGTACGTATCCACCGTGTAAAATGACACCGACGTGTATCTGATTTTGTAACCTTCACTGAGCATACAGTGAAGCGCAAAACTAGAAGTAGAATAAAAATAAAGATATTTGTGCAGAAACAGGAACAATGCACGCAGAATAAACTGTGTGCAAACAGATGTACAGAAAAGTAGGAAAGTTGTGTCAAACCAAGGCAAACTCTACAAAAACCAATTTAAAATATAAAAATTCATTCAATCAAAATATTTCATTTAGCAAACATATTTCAAGATATAGATATGTAGAGTTTTGTAGAGTCTGCTACAATAATTTTTGTAATTTTTTTCAGATGCCAACCGTAGCGACACAAACGGATAGGAGGCTGACGTCGCGCCGCTCGCCGGCATATTCGCGCCGGAGCTCGCGATCGCCGAGGCGCAGATCGCGATCGCGATGCTCCCGGCCCGAGTCGCGTTCCCCGAGACGCGGGTCGCGATCGCGATGCTCGCGGCGCGGATCGCGGTCGCGGATCGCGGTCGCGGTCGCCGACATGGCTGTCGCACGCGTCTCGAAACCAATCTTCCCGATCGTCTACATCGTTTAGGCGGTCGGACGAGAGTCTTTTTTTCGCAAAGAAGGTACGTACAATAGTTTTGTGATTAGATCAAATGACTTGAATGTTATTGAGAAGTTAGAAGGATTAGTTTATTAGACGAGGTGTAACAAATTTTTGAAAAAAGTTTCAATTGGTCGGAATCACAAAAGAAATAGTAAAAGTTGGTTTTTTTTAGCTTTTTTATCTGAGCCTGTATGGAAAATTTAAAAAATGTGTTTGATTTTCTTGAATAAATTATATCCATGCTGAATATTTCATCTATATTGGTTAATTTGTTTACGAGTTATAAACGATTAAAAGTGCGGCCGAAAATCGTGAAAAATGGCAATTTTTCCACTTGCGTTTATAACTCGTAAACGAATTAACCAATATCGGTGAAATTTCCAGCATGGATATAATTTATTCGACCGAATCAAATACATTCTTTAAATTTTTAATACAGGCTCAGATAAAAAAGCTGAAAAAAAAACAACTTTTACTATGTCTTTTGCGATTCCGACCAATTCAAATTTTTTTCAAAAATTTTTTACACCTCGTCTAATAAACTAATCCTTCTAACTTCTCAATAACATTCGAGTCATTTGATCTAATTTTTAAAAAGTTATGTTGCTTCAAATAGTGTAGACTCAGTTTTGCTCGTTACTGTATATGAATGAGAACATTTAAAAAATTGTCCGTTTAATAATGTTTGTTTTTAACGTTACAGCTGCAGGAAATAGAAAAAGAAATCAAATCGATGAGACGAGGAGGAAGTGGCGGCAGGGGTGGCAGTGGCGGCAGGGGTGGCAGTGGCGGCTGGGGCAGCAGAGGAGGCAGGGGTGGCAGAGGAGGCAGCGGTGGCTGGAATGGCAGAGGCGTCCATAAGAGTGGAAAAAAAAATTATTATATATTTAAAAATTAATTTTAAATATATAGGACTAAAACTGATATGTTTAATCTTTTTTGTTATATTCTCCATCTTGCCTTTGCGTTATTCCTTTAAATTCCTAAAATCCAATATATTCCTTTTTCAACTAAAATTATTTTTATCATTATTCTACTCTCGTGTGCCTACTGTATGCACCTAAAAGATTATTTTCATAGACTTGGTAGTTCAATTGTTATAATTTAATGAAAAAGGTTGACACTTTATTTTCAAGACCTGTAAAAGTAACCCTTTGCACTCGGCGCTATTTTCATTCTAAAACTAAATTTTTCTCTTCTGTCTTAGAATATTTTCATTTTATTCATACGAAACTGATCCGATTTCCACATATAATATTTAAATGTTTAGTAACCTGTTCAATTCAAATTTTGTAATGTAACAAATACATTGTAATATTTGTTGTAATTTCTTTGAAATAATGCCACAACAATTTCTAGTGGTGGTTCAGAGTCACCACTCGAGTGCAAAGGGTTAACAATTTCTTTTTCTCTTTTGTATAATGTGGTACTTTATGTAAGCTCATCGGTATACAAATGTGATCGCAATTTCATATGATACATGAAGCTACAGCTACAACTATGCTATATGCGTATATGGACAACTGCACATTGCTTGCATGAGTCCGAAACATCAAACTAGCGGAGTATTTGCATGTATAGGAAAATTATATACATATACACACATATACAGACGCACGTTGCCGATGAGCGAATAGGCGTCGAACATAACCACAATCTACGCTTGCAGTTTCTTCCAATCCCACTTCGACAGTCTGTAGGTTGTTAAGGTTGGTTCATTCGCGGTGAAAGTCCAAAGCCTCTGGAGGGCAAAGAGGCACGTAGCCTACTCTACGTATTATATATATTATGATGGGAAGGCACTAGGCGGAACGCCGAATTAACGACACTCACGTGTGGTTCTACGAGAACCATGAAAGTTCAATTTATTAAACGAGGCCACGGAGGCCGATGAGTACAGAAAGAGAAGCGCGAGCACTTTGCGAGCACGTGGTTACTCCGCGAGGTATCCGAACGGAAAGAGGTCGAGTTTCCTCTCGCACGCGGGTCGTTCCCGCGTTCGCTACGAGAAGGGAAACTCGGCGGTGCGGCGTGGCCTAGGGGAATGGCGACGGTGGCGCCATCCACCCTACACACTCCCCCCCGAGTGCGTGAGCACGTAGACGTGACCATTTCGGTCAGTCACAGTTGCGCGCTTAACCTAACTTAATCTAATATTTACAATGGGTGCGCAACTATGCTACGATACAATTGGCCTTAATCCTAGGTTATGTATTTACACTATGATTACAGTTCGCCGGCGAGGAACTACGTTGGCGCGTTGATTCGCACCGATTTGGCGCGCGAGTATGTGCGCAGCACGGTGTGCTGGCTCGCGACGGGGGGATTTTGGGAAGCGTTTCCCAGGTCCTCGCGGCACTGGTGCGCGGGCTTGACGTTTTCGACGGACACGGTGCGTGGTTTCCCGTTTATGTCGACTTCGAAAACGCGGTCGGAAGGTCGGCTCAAGACCTTGTGCGGCCCGGTGTACGGTCGCTCTAGCGACTTTTTGTTCGGACCGGCGCGTACGAACACATGAGTACACGTGTGTAGGTCCTTGTACAGGAAAATGCGCTTCTTGTGTCTTTGCGACACAGGGACTGGTTTCACCTTACGCATGTGTTCCCGGAATTCCTCAACGAACATTTGGGGGTCCGCGGAAACATCGTCGGGGAGGACGAACTCGCCCGGAATGCGCAGCGACGTGCCGTATAAATATTCGGCGGGCGACGAGCCCGTGTCCATGACGTTTGTTCGCAGTCCTAACATTACCGTCGACAGTACGCGTGACCACGAAGGGTTCGCGTGACAAAGTATTGCCGTTTTTAGGCATCGGTGCCAACGCTCGATCATGCCGTTCGAGGCAGGGTGGAACGCGGTGGTTCGGATTCGATGGCAACCGGAGAGTTTAAGCAGTGCTGTAAACAGCCGAGATTCGAATTGACTGCCTTGGTCTGTCGTCAGGGTTTCCGGAGCGCCGTATCGAGAGATCCAATGATCTACGAACGCTCGGCAGACAGTGTTCGCCTCAATGTTCGCGAGCGGAACTGCTTCCGGCCATCGCGAAAAACGGTCGATCATGGTCAGGCAATAGCGATAGCCTTCGAACAATGGCAAAGGACCGACGATGTCCATATGGACATGACGAAAACGTTGGTCAGGGGCGACGAAATCTGCCGGTTTTACGTGGTTGTGGCGCGTGACCTTCGACTGCTGACAGTCTAGGCACTCACGCGACCACGTCGCGATGTCATGGTGCATACGGGGCAAGACATAACGTTTACGGATTATCCGGTCAGTGACCTTCGCGCTCGGATGCGCGGGTCCGTGAAGTTTGTCGAAAATCGCTCTCCGCGACGGGCCCGGAACGTATGGACGGAGTACTTCTCCGGAGAGATCGCATACGATAGATACGTGTGTGGGTCCCCACCGAATCCGTCGTAAAGCCAACGAATGGTCGGTGGAAGACAACAGAGTTTGGAGCTCCGCGTCGGCTTCCTGGAGCTTCGCGAGCTCCTCTAAGGAGATGTCTGCGGCGAGATGAAGGGTATCAACGCGTGACAGGGAGTCGGCAACGACGTTTTCGGAGCCTGGGAGATACTCGAATCGCGTGGTAAACTGCGAGATAAAGGACAGCTGACGCAGCTGGCGTGGCGACGCCTTGTCTGCGCGTTGCTTGAACGCGTACGTTAAAGGTTTGTGGTCGGTGACGACCGTGAAATCACGACCTTCCAGGAAATGCCGATAGTATTTCAGGGCTTCGTAAGCGGCGGTTAGTTCGCGATCGTACGCGCTGTACTTCCGTTGGGAAGGGGTAAACTTCCGGGAAAAGAATGCCAGAGGTTTCCACGCTCCTTGTAATCGCTGCTCGAGCGATGCTCCCATTCCGCCGTCGGATGCGTCGGTGACAAGACGCGTGGCGGCGTCAGGAGAAGGATGATTTAACAGCGTCGCGTTCGCGAGGTCGGTTTTGACTCGTGCGAACTCTTCTTCTGCTTGTGGAGTCCAGAGGATCTCGCGTTTGTCGTTTTTCTTGGATTCGAGGAGATACTCGTGCAGAGGTGCTTGCACTAGGGCGGCGTTGCGAAGGCTACGCCGATAAAAATTGGCCATGCCCAAGAACCTGCGGAGTTCCGCGATCGTCTTGGGTTTTGGGAATTCCAAGATGGCTTTGACCTTGTCAGGGATGGGTGTAGACCCGTTTTCGTCGATGACGTGTCCGAGGAATTCGAGGCGGGACTTGCCCAATTCGCACTTGGCGAGGTTTAACTGGAGCGAGTGTTCCTGCAGACGTTGCAGAACGGTGCGGAGGTGACGTTCGTGCTCCTCGCGATTCGAGGAGGCGACGAGGATGTCATCGATATACGCGAACACGTAGTCAAGGTCTCCGAGGGCACGGCATATGTACCGCTGAAAAGTTTGCCCGGCGTTTCGTAAGCCAAAGGGCATTACTGTGTATTCGAATAGGCCGAAAGGGGTAATTACGGCAGTTTTTTCCACGCGCGAAGGAGCGACGGGAATCTGCTGGTATGCTCGTTGCAGATCGAGCTTAGAGAAGATCGTTTTCCCGTAAAGGTTAATCGAGTAATCATGCAGGTGAGGCACCGGATATCTATCAGGAACGGTCACGGAGTTTAGACGGCGGTAATCGCCGCAGATTCTCCAGCCCCCATCCTTCTTGGGCACAAGGTGGATTGGGCTGGCCCACGGACTGCTGGACGGACGACACGTTCCTTCGGCCACGAGCCGTCGGAACTCGGCCTTTGCGGCTGACAGCTTGTCCCGGGCGAGACGTCGCGCACGCTCGGCGACGGGAGGACCTTCGGTCACGATGTGGTGGAGAACGTCTCGCGGTGTGTCACGGTGTGACTGCGAGGGTCCGATAACGCCGGGAAATTCGGAGAGTATTTCGGCAAAGGGACATGCGGGGTCGACTGTTTTGACGCCCAGTAACGGCGACGGTCTGCTCGTGCAGACGGTGGAGATCCGCGACAACGGGTCGATCAACCTGCGGTGACGCAGGTCAACCAGTAGGCTATAGTGATTTACAAAATCCGCGCCTATAATCGGGTAGGGTACCGCGGCTACGCAGAAATTCCATGTGAACGCACGGCGAAGGCCTAAATTAAGGGTTAGGCGCTTCTCGCCGTAAGTCGCGATTTTGGTTTCGTTAGCCGCGTACAGCTTCAACTCAGCTGCACGCTTCTTCGCGGCGTCAGTGACTGGAAGAAGTGAGAGGTCGGCACCCGTGTCGATGAGAAAGTTAAGGCCCAGATCGCGGTCTCGAACGTGGAGGCGGTGTGAATCAGCACTCGGCGCGCTCGCCTCCGCGCGGCTAGTGCTGCTTAGTTTCCCGATTGCCATGTGCACGGTTTCGCGCACTTCCGCGCGTCTTTCCCGAATTTTCGGTGAAAATGGCAATGGGTGTTTTCGCGCGATCTGCTCGGCGCGCCTGATCGACCGCGAGAAGGGATTCGACGACGAACGTCGCGGGAGATCCCCCTCACGGCATTTGCTAGATCGGCTACCTGCTTGGAAAGGGTCGCGATTTTCGCCTCGAGCTCGTGGATCGACGAGCTACACGGAGGTTCGGAGGAAACGGCCGATGCGGTGGCATCAGACGTTCGCAACGCTGCGGAAGACGCGGAGGGAAAAGCGGAACCCGAGGCTTCCACTACTTGGTCCGCGAGTTCGGCGAACTCGTGAGGATCCGTGATCCGGGACATGGCGAGGATCGCCCGAATTTGAGCAGGGAGCTGCTCCAAAAAGATCGTACGGATTACGTCGTCGTGGCATGACTCGTCGTTTAAATTCCGGAGACGCGTTAAAATTTGCGAGGGTTTGCCCTCGGTCAGGACTTCGCCTTTAAGTAACCGGCGTAGACGCGCCTCGGCCGACGTCGAATAGCTCGATACTATTCGTGCTTTGATCTGTTCGTACAGATCAGGCGGCTGGGGGATAGCGGCAAGGATATCCCGTACCGAAGCGATCTGGTCGTACGAGAGCGCCGACACGACGATGTCGGCCATCGTCTTTTGAGAGGTTATGCGCACCGCGGCGAGCGAGGACTCGACTTGGAGGAACCATAACTGAGGGTCCTCCTGGAAAAACGCTGGGATTTTCGGGACGCGGTACGAGTCGACGTGCTTCTCGATTAACGACTGCAGGAGTTCTTCCTGCACCGGCGTCGGCGTAGACATCGTAATTTTCGAACGTGTACGCTACGCGACGAAAGGAAAATCCGCGACGCGGAACGCGCGATTCTCAATAGTGGGAACGCGACGGCGGTGCGACGCGACGCTGAATCGCGTGGTACGATCGGATTCGAATTTTCGCGCGGGACGCGTGACGCGCGCTGGGGAATTACGGCTCGCACGCTTTACGCACCGAGTGACAAAACATTCTACATGGACGCTCGCACTTACGTAATTATAACGCTACTTCGCCTCGCTGAGACACGTGTGGAAGATGGCGGCTTCCGGCGGCGTCTCCGGCCTGCGGCGAAGATGGCGGCTTCCGGCGGCGTGCTCCGGCTGCGGCGAAGATGGCGGACGAAGAACGGCGTGCTCCGGCTGCGGCGAAGATGGCGGACGAAGGACGTCCTTCCTGCTGCGTAGATTCAGCGAACGGTAGGCCCTGGTCGGCTCGTTCGCCTCCGGAGAACGTGGCTCAGGGCGTGATGCGCCCGGTCGGGCGGAAACGGAGGGGCTTCCACGGTGCGGGTACGGCCAGTCAGTATCCGTTAACACGTGGTTCTCTGGGCACCCACGTGTTGCTGCTCTTCCGAACTCGTCCTCGTAGCGGTTACCGGTATGGTCTACCGGCTCGGTCGTTGGACGCCTTCTCCAACCCTCCGGGTGATCGTCATAATCACGTCGGGGTCACCAGTTGTAGGTTGTTAAGGTTGGTTCACTCGCGGTGAAAGTCCAAAGCCTCTGGAGGGCAAAGAGGCACGTAGCCTACTCTACGTATTATATATATTATGATGGGAAGGCACTAGGCGGAACGCCGAATTAACGACACTCACGTGTGGTTCTACGAGAACCATGAAAGTTCAATTTATTAAACGAGGCCACGGAGGCCGATGAGTACAGAAAGAGAAGCGCGAGCACTTTGCGAGCACGTGGTTACTCCGCGAGGTATCCGAACGGAAAGAGGTCGAGTTTCCTCTCGCACGCGGGTCGTTCCCGCGTTCGCTACGAGAAGGGAAACTCGGCGGTGCGGCGTGGCCTAGGGGAATGGCGACGGTGGCGCCATCCACCCTACAAGTCCTTCTACTTAGGCGCCACCTGATGAGCTCCAGCTCAACTAAACTTGTCACATTTTTTGCTCTATATTATCGATATCATGAATTCTGACGCTAGAAAGCCATGCCGAAACGGAAAACAAGTTTTCGCCTTTATTTCGCAACAGAATCAAGACAAATTATAGCTCAATTTGTAGCTGGAGATATTTTCTAATGCGGGCTGGTCTCGACATCATCCAGAAAACTCATCCAACGGCATAAAAATGCTTGAATTCCACGGCACGTGCATCGTCAATGTTTGGCCTACTTCTAACGCTCATATTTCTAAATATCTCCATAATCTCGTCTGCTCATGACCAGCCCGCATTAGATTGAACCTTCCTCTTTCGAATGAGCCCTTTACCAGCGACAAAATATTCCTTTTTAAGGACGAAAACTTGATCCCCGTAAAACCATATTTTGTCGGTAATGTAGTCACTCTACGTTTGGCGCTCCGGGCCCTTAAGGCGGTGGCCCCGCCGTGCATCCCCTCCCTAACTCCGTACGCGTACACGAGATTTGCAAGGGTACGGGAGGCCCGCTTACATTGTATGCCGTTTGGGAGTCGCTGGGTCTTCGACGTTTGGCGCTCGTCGGTCTTCGTCGGGCGTCGTCGCCGTTCATTTGTCGAGCTGGCAAAATACTAAATGCAGCCCAATTTGTACCGCGTTTAGTGTCATTTTAATCAGAAGAATGCCACGAATTAGTTGGCGCAAGTCCCATAAAAAAATAATGAAAAATAAAGAAGTTTTGCAATTGGATTGGTAGTTGTTTCACACCGATATCTCGTGACTCTACGAGCTCGGAACTTCAAATACCAGCGACCGACCAACAGCCTACAATGTAAGCAGATGGAGAATCGTGCATTATTGGCAATTTATGCTTGTATGTTTTTAATCAGAACAATATTGTTAAGACGAACGAGTTGTAGAGCTTGTTCCGATCGAAATGAGTCCAAACACGACTTTAATGAGACTGTAATTTTTATCGTAACATTACGTATCAGTGAAACTTGTTCGATTACACTCGAATTTGACCTCATTTTCATCAGGAAAATCCCCTCCATTCGCTCGTCACAATTTGATGAGGATATGTTGAAAAATCTAAAAGTTTAAACTTTCATTCGTGCGCGATTCTCCATCCGCTTACATTGTATGTCGTCTGTCGTCGCTGGGTCTTTGATGCTCGGCGCTCGGCAAAAGTTATTCGAAGATTTATTTGAAGCCTTCGAATAAAAGATACAGATGAAAGATGAAAAAATTATTCGAAGTTCGAATAAATCCGCTTCGAATAAAAAAAAGTAGCTTTATTCGTCGGATAAAAGTATTTATCCGATACTCGTCGGATACAGATACTTTTTTTATTCGAACCTTCGAATAACGAATAAAAATATTTTTATCTTTTATTCGTTATTCGAAATTTTTATTTAGATAAATATTTTGCCCAACTCTGAACCGGACCCTTGCGATCCGCGTAGGCACACGTGCACGCCGACCAGGCGGTGTGTGAGTGTGCCGCGGCACGGCTATTCGAACAAAGCTACGACAGCGCTATCCACGCTGTCGTACGTTCGTACATTATCTCTTCCTCTGTTTTACCAATACAGTTTGTTGCTCGATACTGAACTGTGGAAAACGTTCCTAGCTCCCCTACTGGACAGAAATGTTACTATTTAGCTTCTTCTAGCGGCCGTTCTTTCATAGCGTGACAATCATTATTTTTCGGAGTCAGGTTCGGTCAGTCCGCCCCCCTTAAATCGAATTAATACTGTATTGCGTTCGTTGTTTATTTTCTCACTACAAACGTGCAAGAAAACAATACAACTACGGTCTGAGTCAGTAGTAAAGTAGATTGACATATATCAAAAAACGATCAACTACATAATTATTGATTGATTAATTCTGAACTCTTTCAAATTTCACAATTAATATTTATTGATATTTTGCAAGATTCTTTAAAGGCAAAATTCATGTTGTTTAAATGAAACATACATGAAAATGTATAGTAAATTTCAATATAATTCCTTTTTCAAATTCAGTTACGAAATATATTCAAAATGGATGCGTATTAATAGTGTTAAAAAATTATAGAAATGCGAATAATAATCATACGTATAAATAAAATGTATAAAATAAAGGTATGCGTAAAGATATTCACGTTCAAGATTTATGAAAATTGTATTTCTATAATTTGAAAACGTGGTATCTATATTTATTAATATTATATTGATAAAGACAATTGCAGATATATAACATAATAACATCAAATAAAAAAATATAATTTGAGCATATAGTCATAACATCAGATACGTAATTCGTCAATCAGTGTTTGGGAATGGATGGCTGGGACAGCCTTATCGGAAGGCTTGGAAATTCGAGGCGGATGGTCGGAAACGGATAGGGCGAAAACTCCGAACGCCGGGACTGTGCGAACGGAAAATCGGATCGAGCACGTGGTCGGTCGAGAAGAAAAGAATGCACTTCACGTTGTCACACTTGTATTTGTAATAAAGGTTCAGACTGAATTGTTCAAACCCTGCGTACACGATACACGTTATGTGATTTGCCCGGTAAGCGCGGTACTCTCCGAAATCACGGCTCAATAAAAACGGTTTGGTGTCACGTGCGATCGCTTAGACGGTTCGTCGAAAAGGAAGGCCGATTCCGGGAATCGCTCACGGATATTCGCTGCCCGCGAGCACGGTAATTGGTCGGCGCGCCGTGGGCCGATTCGCAGAGACAGACGTGCTCGGGAGCTAATTAGCGCTGCGCCTGAGCGCGCGCGGTTTTAAATAGTGCAAAGTCGCGGGATCGGCCCGCTGCCCGTATTGCTCGGAGCAACTCGTCGCCGATTCCCGAACACGCCGCCCCCCCCCCCCCGTTGAACGGGTACGTTCAACACGGGATTGCCGTGGCGCAAGCGCATTACAATTTTCGCACGTACGTGCTTCCTCGGCGGCCGGAACGAGTGATCGGCGGATTCGGCTGATGTCGGTAATGTTCGAGTGTGGTCGGTCGCCCGCTGTCACACGCCGAACTGCGTAATTTGGCTGACAATCGGTGTCGTGGTTCGAATGTCGCGTACAGGTAAGTGACGAATATACATATACAACTTAAGGCTAATTAAATCTAACTTAAAGCTAAGCGGTATGTGCAATTATACAGTGGGACGTGGCTTCACGTGCTAATGGACGCGTCGCTCGCCTCGTTTATCGCGACCGGGAGGAAACAGAGTTTCGCGATCGGGCGTTTGAATTCAGCATGGGCTGTTTTGACGGTGACGACTCGAACGAGCCCATCATCGCCCGGATGGCACGCTACGATACGGCCCAGTGCCCACGTGCACGGAGGAGTGTTGGTGTTCCGGAGCAGGACTATCTGGCCGACTTTGGTTAGGTTTTGCCTGGTTTTCCATTTGGGACGCTGGAGGAGTGTCTGCACGTAGTCGGTCATCCAGGCTCTCCAGAAGGTCTCCGTGAGTCGTTGGATGAGTTGCCATCGGGACAGCCGATTCTCCGCCAGGTGCAGGGCACTGGGTTCCGGACTCGCGACGAGGGCGGCACCGATTAAGAAATGCCCCGGTGTCTGGACGGAATAGTCGTCGAGGCATTCGGACGTCGGAGCGATCGGGCGGGAGTTGAGGCACGCTTCGGCGCGGCAGAGGAACGTCGACAACTCCTCGAAGGTAAGCGTGTGCGCACCGATGCACCGTTTTAGGTGGTGCTTGACACTTTTGACGGCTGCCTCCCACAGTCCTCCAAAGTGAGGGGCTGTGGGGGGTAGAAAGTGCCAAGTTACCCCGTCGATAGCGATTTTATTGTGGACGTCGGTATCGCGAGTGGCGGCGCGGTACGCTGTCGTTAGCTCGCGATTCGCCCCGTGGAAGGTGGTGCCGTTATCGGAGGACATAGAGCGCGGAAGGCCTCTTCGGGAGACAAACCGATGATAGGCGGCGAGAAACGCTGCTGATGTGTAATCTGAGACAACTTCTAAATGAATTGCCTTCGTGGTGAGGCATATGAATACGGCGATGTACGCCTTCTGCGACTTGTGTCCCCTTCCACGAGCGGTTCGAACCTGGATCGGGCCTGCATAGACGACGCCGGTGTGAATGAACGCTCTTTCAGCTTTTGTGATGCGTGAGGCTGGCAGATCCCCCATGAGCTGGTGAGGAATAGCAGCCCGCTCCCGGGTGCATGGAACGCACCGGTACAACACAGCTCGTACTGTTGCACGTGCTCGCAGAATCCAGTATTCATGTCGGAGGCACGCGAGGGTGAGCTGAGGTCCCGCATGAAGGTGAGTAAGATAGGTATAGTGTATGAGGAGTGACAGGAGAGGATGGGAGCGAAGGATGATGGGTTCGTTTTCGGTTTCAGGCTGCGCCTTCGACAGCCGTCCTTTGGCTCGGATGAGCCCGTCAGAATCGAGGTACGGGTTCAAGGAGGATAACGGACTCGATTTGGGAACGGTCCCGTGAGCGGCGAGCGTGCGCAGCTCCTGAGGGAATGTATCGGCTTGGATGCGCTTGAGCCAGTGGCGTTTTGCTTCTGCGACTTCGTCCGGGAGGAGGGCCGTCGTTGTGCAGCCGCGAGGTTGCGACCGCAGCCTCTTGATGAAGCGCTGCACATACGCGGTCACCCGGATCAGCTTCGGCCACGACGAGTAGCGTGAAGCCAAATTGACCTGGTCGGGAACTGAGACCATGCTGGCGATGGAGACAGGTCGCGCTTCGCATTCTGTGTGCGAAGTGGAGTCGAAGGTGCGAGTCGGCCAAGCCTCAGAAGGTTTTACGAGCCAGGTTGGCCCATGCCACCAGAGTGGGTGACTCTGCAGTTCGCGTGGAGATATGCCTCTGGATGCACAATCGGCAGGATTGTCCTGCGTTGGGACATGATGCCAGAGCACGTCAGGAAGAGACGCTTGGATTTTTGCGACTCGGTTTGCGACAAAGGTCTTCCATTTCGCCGGAGATTGGCTGAGCCATGTGAGGACGATGCTCGAGTCGGTCCAGCAGTGGGTTTCGCACTGTTCGTACCGTAACGATGAGCGGACGAACGCGACGAGACTGGCGAATAGGAGCGCGGCGCTCAATTCAAGGCGAGGCACGCTAATGGTTTTCACGGGGGCCACCCGTGATTTTGCTATAAGGAGTTCGATTTCTACTCGGCCATCCTGAAGCACGCTGCGAATATAAACGGCTGCGGCGTAGGCCGTCGAGGAGGCGTCGGCGAAGCCGTGAAGACTTCGCCTTCGGACAGGGCCCGACGCTATGGGACGAGGGATCTGGATCGCCTCAAGGTCCGGAAGATTACCGAGATAGGTTTGCCACTCGTGACGAAGCCTGTCGGGAATAGGTTCGTCCCAATCGCACCGTGCCGCCCATAATCGCTGCATTATGAGCTTGGCCGTCACGACGACCGGGGCGATCCAGCCTAGCGGGTCGAAGAGACGTGCCAGGGCTGACAGGACCGCTCTCTTTGTGTTGGTTGGCTCGGTGGAGTGATGGAGCCGAATCTGGAATCGGTCTAGCGCGGGGATCCACGCTATCCCGAGTATTGGGATCGTGTCGGTGGTGGTGATCGATTTGGTCGATGCTAGCCCGTGATCCGCTGGGTCAATGTCCTCGAGCAGGGACGATGTGTTGCTCGCCCACTTACGGAGTCGAAACCCGCCTGCTTGGAGCAGCGCGATCAGCTGATCGCGAGTTCGTCGCAGGAGCTCCGGGCTGTCGGCACCGAATAGACAGTCATCGACGTAGGTTTGGTCTTGCAAGACCGGAACGGCCAGGGGGAATCGCTGCCCTTCGTCAACAGCCAGCTGCTGGATGACTCGCAGCGCTTGGAAGGGAGCTGAGGATGTCCCGTAAGTAACGGTTCGGAGTTGGTACTCCTTAATCGGTTCGGTTGGCGAAATGCGCCACAGGATTCGCTGATAGTTGAGATCGTGCTCATTGACTTTAATTTGGCGGTACATTTTAGCGATGTCGGCCGCGTAGACGAACCTAGACTGCCTCCAGCGAAGCAGGATGGCAATCAAGTCGCCTTGGAGCTTTGGACCCGGTAGAAGGTTCACGTTGTCACACTTGTATTTGTAATAAAGGTTCAGACTGAATTGTTCAAACCCTGCGTACACGATACACGTTATGTGATTTGCCCGGTAAGCGCGGTACTCTCCGAAATCACGGCTCAATAAAAACGGTTTGGTGTCACGTGCGATCGCTTAGACGGTTCGTCGAAAAGGAAGGCCGATTCCGGGAATCGCTCACGGATATTCGCTGCTCGCGAGCACGGTAATTGGTCGGCGCGCCGTGGGCCGATTCGCAGAGACAGACGTGCTCGGGAGCTAATTAGCGCTGCGCCTGAGCGCGCGCGGTTTTAAATAGTGCAAAGTCGCGGGATCGGCCCGCTGCCCGTATTGCTCGGAGCAACTCGTCGCCGATTCCCGAACAATCAGATTTGATCATTCTTGTAGATCTGGTTCCAGCATTTACCGTTCGTCAGCGTAGAGGGCGTAAGAAAACCATTTGTTTACATGTGAGACAAGAAGCCCCATATGGTGATTGGTCTATACCTATCCCTCGTCTGAGATAGTTCGTTCATCATAGACCGTTATCTCGTTATTTCAGAAAAAAGTTATCTTTATTCGTCGAATATATTCATTACGTGTGGAATAGAGATAACATAATTATTTTTGTTTAATGCGTAACAAATAATTCTTTTGTATGCGTGCGCTGTGAGCGCTGAAGCGCTCTGCTCGTGGAGGTTCGCAAATAACTTAGTACACACAGTAAAATGGCGAAAATTGTTAAAGATTTTATTGGTAGTTCTTTGGGATGTAACTCCCTCGGTTCTACAATGAGTTCTGTCTCATCCTGGAGCTTCAAATCCTTTTCCAGCTTCTTCCTTCTCGTCTCGCTTCCTTAGCCAATAGGAAAATTAGGATCTTCTGGCTAGGCGTTGATTCGTCGGATCACTCGTCTTCCGGTTGCTGCTTGATGGTGATTGGTAGTGGATGGATCTTAATAGCGCACGCACGGGAGTGGGGTACGCATGAGGGTGAAGCCCCGCCAAAACGAGGGACGTGGGGCCATGTGGGACCGAACAAGAGAGAGGTCCGAGGGAGTTCCAAGAGGTCCTTGACTGAGAATTTATGACCTCTTGTCCTTAACTGATTCCGGACTTCGACTATCCCTAATTTATGTTGAATTGGAGAAGCTACTCTAAGAGGCTGCGTGACTTTCTCTAAATTCCTCAATTAGTCTCGCCGACTCGAATTTCGTCAAGGATCTCTATGGAACTCTCCCGGTCTTTCTTTACCTACTCTAAACTATCGCGCCCAAATAGAATACATATGTATTAAATACGCGATTACATCTTATATTTAAATTTCCCTCTCCGCGCCATTAATCGATGCTATATATATATCTAGCTATGTTCGCGTGGTCAACTGGCCACGCTACAGTAAAAATATCTCATCTGGTACGTTAAGGTATGTATTACGCATAAGGTTGATGATTTTAAATTAGCGTGCCACGAATAAAAGGTCGTGCATAATCATTTTCTCGAAAAGATTAGCATTATACAACATGGTTAATTCCTTCATTGTTCTATTTCAGATAATAAATACAATGTTTACCAATAAGTGGGCGAACCTTTCGATAGCAAGGCCAAAGCCACAGTGGAGCCTTGTACAAATGAAGGACTGGATATTGTCAACATTAGGCATTGAAATAGTCGCATTATCTGATCTACACACAGGAGTGGCATATGGCCTGCTATTTAATCAAATGTTTCCAGGAATTATCCCACTTAGTAAATTAAAAATACAATCAAGAAACGAATACGACTACATCAACAATTTAAAACTTTTGGACAATGCTTTCCAAAAAATGAATATAGATAAGGTAAGTTAGAAATCATTTATTTATGTTGGGATTGTTATAAATTTACGAGTTGAGGTATGATATAATTTACTTACATCTATGTGTTTCGACCGCTTATTATTGTTGGGATATTCCAGGATCTTGTTTATTAGTGATACTTGTTAACTTATATATATATTTCATTATACTATTATTTCATTATTATTATTTCTGTTATTTTCTGTTATTTCTACTATATTTATGGATTTATTGATTACACGCTTACTTATTCTGTTAAACTCATTATAGAATATATATATTTACTTATACTATTACTCTTTGGAAAACAACTTATCTATTCTATCTCTATATACTATCACACAACGAAACGCGTCCATCCTCACAGACGTCCATGGCAGAAGAGGGGCCCGCGCCAATCTTTCAGACCGCAAACCGTAACACAAACATTGCCAACCTCGAGACCTCGAAACTCAACACCCTCTCTCAATGTTTTATCTTTTACATGAACATTTTATCTACAGGCAACCATATCTTACTCGTACAACGCATGCATTCTTATAAACCATCATTTACCATACCCTCTCTTAATTATAGTCCTAACTCTTCAAAATTTGAATAAAAGGCTATAGCCGGTTTTGGGGGCCAAATCGGCCCTGGAAGGGATTTTATTCCAATTTGCGCCATTCGATAGCCTACCAAAAAAGATACCTTTCAGCCAAGTTTTAGCCCTATAGCTCATCTGTAAGGGTAGTCACAGAGGAAAAACGAAAATCCAGTTTTTGGCCCATTTTCCCCATTTAATGACAATTTAAAATTCTGAAAAAAATCTGACACATTTCGGACACCAAACCACATACTTTGAGTCGTTTTCAGATTTTTCCGTTGCAAACTCTGGCTGTAAAAATCGAAAAACACGAAAAAAATCGAAAAAATGCAGATTTCATAGGGAAATCGAAGAGACACTAGAACAGAATTAATTTAGCAATAAGATATTGTCCTAAGTATTATGCTCAATTTTTTTCAAATTCCTGCGTTTGGTGCGCCATAGTGGGAAAAAATAAAAACCACTTTTTTCGGCGTTTTTTCCGTGAAAAACTAATTTATAATTATCGTAAAAATATATTATGTAATATTAAACATCCCTAAGTTCAGAGAAACATCGTGCATACTTTAAAAATTGCGTAGTACAAAAAACAACAATTATACTATGCACGGTATATCCCAATATTTCGAAGGTGCTTTCAACGGCGCCGATTGGTGCAGTAGCTATGGTCTACGACTGCGGAACCGCTGAAGACTTTTTGGACCATGTTCGAATCCCGCACCGGACCAATTTTTTTTTTCTTTAATCAGATGTTTTTTCGATTTCTAAACGTACGATTGTTGTTACGCTATTGTAAAAACATTTTTTAACTATGTTTAAACTATTTTTTAATAATTTTCCGGAAAAATATTTTTGTAGTACTTTCGGCCTTTAGTCATCTATGGGATGTATTACTTATCTACTTAACATTTCTTTAAATGGAAATAGAGATTATATATATATACTTTTATTTTGCCTCCCCTAAGGGTTACAATTCCTTTTCCCTTACACCACCTCCTTCTATCGCCGTCTTTCCATCTTCGCTTACTCTAACTTAGACCTTATCTATCTTAATCTAACTTAACCTAACTTGTACTTATACTTAGCTTAAACTAGACTGATATACTATATAGCGAGAAAAGAGAGAGTTTATTTACAATAGACCTTATATTTATGCGTTAACCTAGCTTATACATAACTTAACTATGCTTATGAACTACACGTATGTAGAGAGACAGAGAGAGAATTGTATATACAAACGACCTTATATTGCTAGTCTTACATTTACCCCCCTACCCTCTGGACCTCCCCTTCCATTCGCTCATCTCCCACTCCTCTCTTTTCCTTTCTCCCCTCTCTCCACTCTTCCACCCTTCTCATCCATTCCTCACCTCCTCCCTCATCTTCCAACACCTCCCACATTCTCTCCTGCCACCCTTTTTCCTCATCCATTCTCATGCATACTTCCCACACATGCTCCCACGTCTCATTCTCCCATCCGCACACTCTGCACGCTTTCTGCTCCTCATTCATCCAATACCACTCTCCCCTCATCTCGCATCCTAACCTAAATCTCGCCACTCTTTTCCATCTACTTTCCCCCCATCCTTTCTTAAGGTACCCCGGCAGTCCCTCCCCTTTCACCATCCCATACCACTTGTTTGACTTTGACTCCTCTATCTTACTCCTCCTTTCCTTTGTTTGTCTTTCCTTTTCCTTTTTAATTATTTCCTCGCTCATTCTCTCCCTTCTTTCCTCAATCATTTCATTTATTATCTCACCCGACCATCCCCTCTCCTTAAAGAACTCCCACCTCTCCTTTTCCCACCCATCTCTTACCCCTCCCACCCTATCCCTTCTTCTTATTTCTTCCCAACATAATCGTGCTAGCTTTCCCCCTTTCCCTTCCGCTAATTTTTTCTCGTATCCCCACGCCCTCAGTCCTGCCTTTCCCCTCAATAGTTCCCTTTGCATTTCCTCCCTCACCATGTATCCCGGCGTTGTCCTTTCCACTCCCAGGACCCACCTTAGATATCTCTCCTGCAGCTTTTCCATGCCTTCCCTCTCTTTCCATCCCCAAATTTCCACCCCATAACTTATTACCGACCATACCAATTTGTCAAAAAGCCATACTCTCCTACCCCAATCTTTGCCAAACCTCCTCTTTTCTATCCCCCACACCTTCCCCATTATTGCTGCTCCTTTCCTCACTCTTTCCTCCACTTGCGCTTCCTGCCCACCATTCCTCGCTATCACGTATCCCAGGTACTTGTACTCCCTTACTTCCTCAACCTCCCTGTCCTTCCACCTCCACTTCATCTTTTTCCATCTCCCCCCGCCCTTCCTACATCTCATTATTTTAGATTTCTCCGCGTTTAACTGCAGCTTTTTCCCATCCAGGTACCTCTCCATCTTCCCCATCATCCCTCTCATCCCCTCCTCATCCTCCGCCAGCATCGCTATGTCATCAGCGTACGCTAGCGTATAAATTTTCTTCCCTCCTACTTTTACCCCCCCCCCCCATCCACCCCTCTCCAACTCTTCATCTACATCTGCCATTAGTAACGTAAATAGTAGTGGGCTTAGTGGGCACCCTTGCCTCACTCCCCTTACCGTCCAGAAGCATTTACTTTCTTCCTCCCCCACTCTGACTTTACTTTTCGTCTCCTTCATCAGCTCCTCGCACCTCTCCAGTAGCCCTTCCCTTACCCCCCTCCTCCTCATTGCCCTCATTAGCACCTCCCTGTCTACCGAGTCAAAGGCCGCTTAATCTATGAACATAATAATCAACCCCCTCTTTTTTGTTTTCTTTCTAACCTGTCTATTAATCAAATAATTTAACACGTACACATTGTCTATACACCCCATCCCCTTCCTAACACCTGCCTGACTGTCTGGTAGTAACCCTTTTCTCTCTATCTCCTCTCTCATCCTCTCCGCCAATATCGCCGCGTATATTTTATACGCTGTCTGTGTGAGCGTTATACCTCTGTAGTTCTCCACCTTACTATTGTCTCCCTTTTTGGCTATTGGCACCACTATCCCTTCCTTCCAGTCTTCCGGCCATCCCTCCCCCCTCCAAACCTTGTCACAGACTCTCCATAACCATTCTTCCATCTCATTCCCTCCATATTTCCATACTTTATTCGGTATACCGTCCCCCCCGGCAGCTTTCCCTTCCTTCAAACCCCTAATCACCCTGCTGACCTCCGACTTATCTAGCTTCCTCTCCCCATCCCTCTCACTTCTACCCACCCCTTCCTTTCCTTCCCACCTATCTACTCCTCCTAATACTTTTTTAAAATATTCATCCCACTGTTTCATCTGTATCCTTTCGTCTATCCTCGCTCCCCCCTTCCTTTCCATATTCACCACTTTCCATATCTGACTCTCATTTTTTAGTCCTTCTACCATCCTTTCCCATTTCTCTCTCTCTATCTTCTTCTTCTCTTCGCATAACGCCTTATATCTTCTCTTCTCTTCCTTAAATTTCTTACCCTCCCTTCCCTTCTTCCTCCATCCCCTTAGTTCCTCTCTCACTTTCCTTTTCCCTTCCCTACACTCCTCGTCCCACCATCCGCCCCTCCTTTTTCTCTCTTTCTTCCCCATCGTCTCCAACGCCTCTCCTATTATTTTCTTCAATCTTTTCCACTCTTCCTCCACTCCTTCCTCTCCTCCCCTAAGGGCCCCAAATCTTTCTTTGAAACCCTTTATTTCTTCCTCTGACCAGCGACCCCCCTTATTCCCCCTTCCTTTCCCTCTTTCCTCCTTTTTAATATCCCCTCTTTTCACTCCTTCTATCCAAACCGTCACTGGCATGTGATCTGAATCAATCTGTTCCCCTATTTCCACCCTTTCCACCTCTTCCCTTGTTTGCTCATTCCCTATAATATAGTCTATTACTGAGTTCCCCCTCCCCCCTACATATGTCCACTCTCCCGCCTCGTCTCCTTTAATGCTACCGTTTAATATCCCCCATCCTCTCTCTCCTAGATATCTGATCAGTCTCCTCCCTTCTACGTTTATTTTCTCATCCTTCGACTTTCTACTCCCTTCCCCTCTCTCCCCCTCTTCCTCCTCTCCCATTTCCCCCCTTCTCTTCCCGTCCTAGCATTGAAGTCCCCCCCTATAATTACTCTTTCCCGGATCCCTCTTTCTTCTGTCCATTGCCCCAATTTTCCAACTTTCTTTCCAGATCTCCGTTTACGTAAACCCCTACCACCCTCCACCATTTCTCGCCTATCTTCACCCTTACCGTCATTATACCTTCTTCATCTCCTCCCTCCTCCCTTTCCCTCTCGATCTCTTTCCTTACTCCTATTAGCATACCCCCCATTGCCCTTCCCCTTTTTTCTACTCTTCTTGCCCACTGCGTTTCCCATATGTACCCCTTTGGTAGCCTTCTCTATTGAAAAGAACGCGTTTATATTTTAATAATGTGGTTTATTTTCCGCTTTACAAAAAAAGGTGTTAAATAGAGTAGCAACACGTCGTGTCGGTTGCCTGGTCAGAGTTTCAACTGACTGAGCATCGGTGGCATCGGAAAATGAACATCGGTGGCCTCGTAAAAACAAAAAAGCAACGAAGAGAGCACACCGATTAATCAAATCGGTGGGCGCCTTCTCATTGGCTATTGTCACGGCACAGAGTATGAAAAGCTCACATTCCAACAGCCTCTCCGCTTGAATACTCTGCGCGCGTAATCATACTGTAGGTATGGGGCCTACCATCCAGGTAAAGAACTAGGCACGTGTATGTTGGCAAGAGGAACTTTATTTGTATCTGCACGTGGCGGCAGACTCAGTGCGACTGGTGCCTAGGGAGGACGCCGAGCGTGTCTCGGGGAAAATCCCTAGATACATAGAGTCGTGCTCCTATTTATTGGCGCCCGCTGCGTCGCCTAGCGGATGCACTAGGGAGTCAACGATACTCCCTACACCACCCCCCTCGCCAGTAATGGCGGGTGAGACGCAGACAGACATGCTAATTCTGCTCTTTGTTTATCGCGCTATATATATAAAAACAAAATATAACATATATACATAAATCCACGGTGCTATAACTACGAAATATATACAAACGACTATTTAAACTTTGCAGGAACAAGAACTTAGATGTAAACATAATATTTATCGGTAGACAGGAAAATTGCTCTGTCTTTGGGAGGCCCTAGCTGGTATTGCACATGATGGTTCGGTACCACTAGTTCTCGCTGACCAGAAACGCTGGCTTAAGCCTGTCCTTGCTCACGTTTACGTCGCGTTGTCCTATTCTAAGTACAAAGTTCTTATCACTACGGCTTAAAACTAAATATGGTCCCTCGTACGGTGGTTGTAGCGGTTTTTTAACCGCGTCGCGACGCACCAACACGTGCGATGCCGTGTCGAGGTCTTTGAACACGAACACCCGTCGATGACCGTGATGCGCCTTCGGAGCCGGCTTAAGCGACTTCATGTGGTCTCGCAGCTGCTCCACGAAGACGGATAGCTCCACCTGGTCGTTGCCCGCAATCAGGTCGCCGGGTAGACGCAGAGTCTCCCCGTAGACCACCTCTGCTGGTGTCGTCCCGCTGTCCTCTTTGACTGCTGCCCGGATGCCGAGCAGGACTGCCGGAAGCGCCTCCGACCAGGTTTCCTCCTGGCGGCACATGATGGCCGCTTTCAGCTGCCGATGAAGACGTTCTACGGCCCCGTTGGCCTGTGGGTGGTACGCTGTCGTTCGATGGTGTTCCGCTCCCAGCGCTCGTGCCCATGTCTTGAATAGCACGGACTCGAACTGCCGACCCTGTCCGTCGTTATCCTCAGTGGAACGCCGTAGCGCGAAATCCAGCCCGCGAACAGCGTTCGCGCGACGGTCTCCGCGCTGATGTCAGCCACTGGAAACGCCTCCGGCCATCTGGAGAAGCGGTCGATGGCGGTCACGCAGTGCGTGTAGCCCCTGGAGTGCGGCAGTGGTCCAACGATGTCCACGTGAATGTGGTCGAAACGCGCGGTGGGAGCTGTGAACTCCCCGACCGGCGTCGACACGTGTCGTGAAACCTTCGCCCGTTGGCACCGCATGCACGTCTGCGCCCAGGTGCGGCAATCCTTCTTGACGGACGGCCAGACGAAGCGCTGCGTGACCAGCCTCACGGTTGCCTTGGGTCCGGCGTGTGCCAGACCATGTAGGCTGTTAAAGATTGCTCTGCGAAAAGCTGCTGGCACGAGTGGGCGTGCCTGGCCGGTGGAAATGTCGCAGTACACGTCCACGCTGGGCTGCTGGAGGCGGATCTTCTTGATGACCAGGCCTCGGGGGTCTGCCATCAACCGCTGCAGCTCGGCGTCCGAACCTTGCGCGTCGGCGAGCTCGTGAAAATCCACCGGTGCAACCACTTCCTCGATGCGCGATAGGGCATCGGCGGTGGTGTTCTCTGCGCCCTTGACGTGCTGCACATCTGTGGTGAATTGTGCGATGTAGTTCAGGTAGCGGAACTGAATGGGTGTGCATTTCTCCGGCTTCTGGCTGAGGGCGAAGGTCAGCGGCTTGTGGTCGGTGAAAATGGTGAAATTCCTGCCTTCCACCGCGTGGCGGAAATATTTCACCGCCGCGTACATTGCCAGCAGCTCTCGGTCGTACGCGCTGTAGTTCCGCTGCGCCGGGTTCAGCTTCCTAGAAAAGAAAGCAAGCGGTTCCCAGGTACCTTGCCGGAACTGCTGCAGCACTGCTCCCAACGCGATGTCCGAGGCATCCACCATCATGGCCAGTTTGGCCTTGGCTGACGGATGCACTAGTGTGGTTGCAGCTGCCAAAGCCGCCTTCGTCCTCGTGAACGCCGCGTCTGCCTCCGGTGTCCACTCCACGGGCTCGCTCTTCTTGCCTGATGTCAGGCAAGCCACGAGTGGAGCTTGGATGTTCGCCGCCCCAGGGATGCACCGCCGGTAAAAGTTTACCATGCCCAGGAACCTGCTGAGTTCGGCTTGGTTTACCGGCTTGGGGTAACGAGTGATGGCCTCCACCTTATCGGCCAACGGGCAAATCCCTGCTTTGCCGACCGTGAACCCGAGGAAAGGCACCTCCGGGACGCTAAATTCGCACTTTGCCGAATTTATCACTACCCCGAACTTGGCGAACCTCTGGAACAATTGTTCCAAGTGTCCGAGGTGTTGCTCTTTTGAGTCCGACGCCACCAGCACGTCGTCAATGTAAACATAAACAAAGTCTAACCCGCGCACTACCTCGTCCATAAAACGTTGGAACGTTTGCGCGGCGTTACGCAGTCCAAAAGTCATTACCGGGAATTCGAATAACCCGAACGGCGTAGTGATCGCGGTCTTATGAATGTCTGCTTCCGCGACCGGGATCTGATGGTACGCGCGCACTAGGTCTATTTTCGAAAAAACCGTTTTCCCGTGCAAACTCTGCGCGAAGTCTTGAATGTGCGGCACTGGGTACGCGTCGGGTACCGTCCTAGCGTTCAACGCGCGATAGTCCCCGCACGGACGCCACTCACTATTCTTTTTGGGCACCAGGTGTAACGGCGATGCCCAGGCACTTTTTGACGGACGAGTGATGCCCTGTTGCAGCATATACTCGAATTCCCGTTTCGCCGCCTTCAGCCGGTCCGTCGTGAGACGCCGCGGTCGCTGTGATACGGGAGGTCCCGGTGTCGTCACGATGTGATGCTTAACATCGTGTTTCACCGCACTGCCACACACTGAGGGACGCGTAATACCCTGAAATTGTTTTAACAGCGCGTATACCGCACTGTCCCGCACTGGTGCCACGCATTGAGCCGATTCGACCGTGCCGGTCGGTATTGTTCCGGTTACCGATAGGCCGGTGATTTTGTCGATCAACCGACGGTCCTGAACGTCCGGCAGGAGACCGAATCGGGCTAAAAAGTCCGCACCAATAATGGGTCGCGAAATGTCTGCAATAACAAACGTCCACGGGAATGCCCGGCGTAATCCTAAATCTACACTAATCACTACGTGCCCGTAAGTGTTAATTAGTGAACCGTTCGCCGCGGTCAGCAGGTAGCTCGATTTCGTTCGCGCACCGGTTACTTTTTTCCGCGGGAACACGCTGACCTCAGCCCCGGTATCGACCAGGTACTGGGTCTTCGTCGTCGCGTCGGTTACGAAGAGGCGACGTGCTGTCCTCTCAGGGCCGCTTGTCGCCATCAGCGACTCTGTAGGTCGTTTCCCGACTGGAAAGTACACGGCTTCGTGCACTTTGTCGCCTTGTCTCCGAATCGCCCGTGATACCAGCAGATGCCGCTGGGGCGAGATTCGGCCTTGGACTTCGATTGGGAACGTCTACGGTACCGGCTGCTGGGCGTGCTGCTCCTTGGTTGGCGCCCTCTGCCCTCCAGCTTGGTGGTCACGAGTGTGGCAATTTGCTCAACGAGGGCGTTGATGTCGCCGAGCGCTGCGACATTGTTTGCCGCCGCTGCTGGGTGGATCTGCGCCGGCGTGACCTCGCTGATCCGGTCCGCCAGGGCCGCCACTTTCTCGAGCTCGACGCCATCTTGTGTGGCCAGCACCGATTGCATGGCGACGGGTAACCTACTCATCCACAGAGTCCGGATGAAATCCTCCGGCACCTCGTTGCCCGCCAGGCTCCTTATGTGCCGCAGGAACTGCGACGGCGTCCGGTCTCCTCGTTCCTCGTGTTCGAGGAGCTGCTTAATCTTCCTCTGCTTGGAAGTGGAGAGCCGCGCGATTAATTCCTGCTTTAGCCGCGTATACTTATTCTGCTCCGGCGGGTTCAGCAGGATATCCTCTACTTCTTGCGCGGTTCTTACATCAAGTTGCGCCACCACGTGGTGGTACTTGGTGTCCTCTTGCGTTATCCCGCGCAAACCGAACTGGGCGTCCAGGTGCGCAAACCATAATGCTGGTTTTTCCGCCCAGAATTTCGCCATGTGCACGGCTACGGCCATGTTTTGCGCAGGCGGCTCCATATCAATCACGTCGGGGTCACCAGTTGTAGGTATGGGGCCTACCATCCAGGTAAAGAACTAGGCACGTGTATGTTGGCAAGAGGAACTTTATTTGTATCTGCACGTGGCGGCAGACTCAGTGCGACTGGTGCCTAGGGAGGACGCCGAGCGTGTCTCGGGGAAAATCCCTAGATACATAGAGTCGTGCTCCTATTTATTGGCGCCCGCTGCGTCGCCTAGCGGATGCACTAGGGAGTCAACGATACTCCCTACAATACCAAGACTCTATCGTAGGAAAGAAAAACGCTGCTTCGCAAAAGGCTTAGTGAATATATCCGCTCTTTGTTCATTCGAGCACACATACTTGACGATCAAATCCCCCTGATCGACCTTTTCCCGGATGAAATGGTACTTTATGTCGATATGTTTTGTTCTCTTATAGAACTCAAGGTTTTTGACTAATCTAATCGCGCTCTGATTATCCAAAAACAAAACAATAGGATCGTCTCCCATCCTCCCCAAATCTTTTAATAATTTTCGCAGCCAAACGGCCTCTTTAGCTGCCGTGGCCGCCGCAACATACTCTGCCTCAGTCGTACTGAGAGTTACAAGCTTCTGACGCTGCGAGGCCCAAGTTACAACGCCGTTCGCCAGGCAAAACGCAAAACCAGAAGTCGAGCGTCTCGCGTCGCGTCTGGGGATGGCTCTTTTGCGCACAGACGATTGCGCACGACGGCATGGCACACGGTTCTTTTGGACACGGTATTATTGGACACACGGTTTTTTTGGACACAGTAACATTGGACACAGTGGGTTTTCGCACACGCAAGGATTGCCCACATGGTTAAGACGCACACGCTGAGTTACGCACATGTAAAATTGTACTCACGAAATTGTAGTCTAGAAATGTTATTTTTGCACCACTGCTCGCGTATTTTACATATTCATTTTCCATTCATGAATAATACCATAATTACATATTATATAAATACCATAATTACATATTACATAAATCCCATAATTAAATATTATATGAAAGCAATTCTAGTTGTCACTGTTCTAAATATATTGCTAATATACTTATTTTATCTGGATTAAAGCTAAATTGTATGATATTATAGCAAGTTCTAAAACTATATGAGATGGAACTGTGTGGACCGCAAGGGATTAAGCATTCTAACAAGGTGTGATAATTTGACCAAATGTGTATATACGTTAGTGAAATAATAATAATTTTTTTATATGACAAATGATCCTTAATTATGTCTTTTATTTAAAATGTAACGACAACTCTTTGAAAAAGCATAAGCAAAAAAATATTGAATTTTCAAATTGTAATATATTTTATGCGTTCTTGATTTAAACACAGTGATTCTTGACGCTACCTATCACGATAGAACCATTGATATTAATAAACTTGTAAGTACAAGGTGTATTACCTAATTTATTTCAGAAATCCTTAAGTCATTTAATGTTATTTGCAACATTAATAGTAAAAGATGCTTTCATGTTTCAGGTATTTCTTTACATTTTACTTATCTTTTTTTCAGAGCTAGTCCAGTGTATTTGTTATATATGTTACAATAATTATATTTTTATATTGAACTTTACTTATGTACATAAAATAATAGTTACATGTATTAATTCTTGAAAAATTGTTTTAGGTCATTATGTTGCCACTAAGATATGCTGCAGTATTTCTTCCGCCACTTTTGTGGAATACTTACTGTTTACGAGAAAAGCGGTGGTCTGATCTAGTCCAAGACATACATATATATCGGCAACATGTTGGAGACAATTTAATGGGCGATTCTTCAAGACAGAATATCAAGAATAAAACATGGTGATATTCATTTTTAATTTATTAGTGATTACACATCCTCCTGATTCGCCAATCCGTATATCTATTTTATATATCTATCTCTAACGCTATTTCATTTATTAGCGTACTCTGTATTGCTGTTAAGCATTTTGTGAATACATTTTTATCAATACTTATCATTTTTGCTCTCGTAAGTTTATTATTTATACTTACCTATACGGATCTATCAGTTAATAAGTAATATGGCATAACATCTCCTGTCACAGTGTAATAGTATCACACGTCGTTACATAATTTTATTTTCTAAAGCTTTTGAAAAGATTCGACATTCGTACAGAATGCTTCATGGTGTAATGAATATATATATGCGTAATTTTGGAGGCATTTAAGAATATCAATCTAATTTCAAGCGGTATACTCTGTACATTTATGGTGGAGTCCGAATATATACCAATTGGATGCTAAAATCTGACTAAAATATTTGAGATAAGTAAATTCTATCTGTAAAATGTTAGTTCAAATGCAATGAACATGATACTTTGTGATTTCTTTAATTATATTTTACAGGCGCAATCTGTGTCAAATAAAATTCTCTGAGGACTACCAAGGATTTGAGAACCTGTTATTGAGATACTGAAAATAAAATTCTCTGCCTCTGTGTATTGAGAAAAAAATTTTCATCATTATATTTTCCATCGATGTATCTATAATATATCCTCGTTCTAGAATACTGTATGTTGCATGTCATTTTAAAGTGTGTTGTTAAATGCAACTTATCCTAGCTTTTGTGACACCATTATGTTATAGTTTCACTACACGGCACACTATTTTGAGTATATAGGCATTTCAAACAAAATTCATAGCTTCTGAGCTAATACTTATTGAACTTAACAACTCCAGTATTTAAAAAAAAATACATATATTCATATATACTGATCTCAATTTTCTACTAGATAGAAAATTTTTCACTAGTTTTTTCAATTTATATTTTATTCTGATCTGATTACTGACTAATTTTTCTATAAAACTTTTTATATGTATTTATATGTGTATTTGTTATATGTATTTATATATTGTGGATTTTAATTGTATTCAAATCTGATTGTATGCTGCATCTGTGAAAACATGAAAGATACATACAGAATGTACAAGTCTTATTCGTTTTTCTGTTATTATATGCTCACTTATGTTTGGAATATAGAACGTAAATGCCCAATTGTCGTGTAATAGATCTTTACTATCATTTACTCTTTATTAGTGCAAAATTGTATATACCTAATTCTGTTTTTACACGATAGATACGTTCCCGAAGAAAATTCGTGTACATTTTTTTATACGTATTCTTCGGGAACATATCTATCGTGTAAAAACAGAATTAGGTGTATATTATTTAGATGAAAATGTTCTATTTTCGTGCACGTGAAAGACTTCGGAATAAAAAAATATATTGTTGGGATTCAGGGTGGACTGTATAAATTTATTATACTTCTTCAATAATTAACAATATATATATTCTATATTATAATACAAGGAACTGTATAACGTTACATTTCTGCACACGTGCTCAGTCTTTCTTTCGTTCTTCTCGACTGCCATCCCTACCATTCCCACTCTCTCCTTCGCCAGCGTCTCTCTTACAGATGGCGCACTGTTCATTGCCCGCGCAGTATAAATGTATTATATTTCACACGCCTCCTTACATTTATACTAGATTCAACAAATTTCGGAATTTTTCAAATTTTTCTTTACATAGAGACTTAGTGAAAATATCAGCAATATTTTCTTCTGAGTTAACTTTTACAACATCAATGATACCATCTTTATAATTATTATTCACGAAGTGAAAATGTGTCTCTATATATTTCGAATTTTTTGTGAAGTTTCCATACTTGGCGATACTTATTGCTCCTGAATTGTCTTCAAATATTTGGATAGGCTTTTCGACATTTATGTTGAATATTTCTAAAATTTCTAGTACAACTTTTATCTCACTTACTGCCTCTGATAAAGCCACATATTCCGCAAAAGTTGAGGCCTTGGTTACACTGTTTTGTTTTTTTGATTTCCAATGAATTGCATTTCCAAACATTCTTATAATATATCCAGATGTTGACTTTCTGTCTACAATATCGCCTGCCCAATCGGCATCTACATAGCAGTCCAGTATCGCAACATTTTCATTTTTATTAAACGTTAATTTTAAATCTCTCGTTAAGTATAAATACTTTAAAATTCTCAATGCATACTTGTAATGACTTTCGTTATAACAATTTTGAAATCTGCTTAAATAATTCACACTGAAACTTATATCCGGTCTAGTTGCTGAACTAATGTATAAAAGAGCCCCAATCAGATTTCTATAACCGATAACATTTCTAACTACTTTCGCTTGTTCTAACCTTAAATTTGTTTCCATTGGTGTATTGTACAACTTACTATTCTCGATCTTATATTTTCTTGCTAAAGATTCAATATAAATTTTTTTGGCTCAATGTCATTATATTTTCATTATTATTATAATCAATATTTATTCCAAGGTAATTTTTTATTTTGCCCATATCTTTCATTTGAAATCTTTTTGACAATTTACTCTTTATAATATCAATTTTCCTTTTGTTTTTACAACATATTAACAAATCGTCGACAAATAATATCAAATAAACTATATCCTCTTCATCAATTAAAACATATAAACAGTAATCGTTTTTGCTTCGCTTGAACCCTAAGCTACTTACAAAATTATCAAAGCAATTATACCACGCTCTTGGACTCTCTCTTAAACCATATAACGCTTTAAGTAATTTACAGACTCTATTTGTTCCATCCTCATAGCCCCTGGGTTGTTTAACATAAATTTCTGAATACACTTTGCCATTTAGGAACGCTGTTTCTACATCCATTTGCTCTATATTCAAACCCTCTTGGCAACAATATGATAATAAAATTTTCAACGTTTGCATTTTTGCGACTGGAGAGTAAATATCTTCCACTATCTCTTTCTGCTGAAAACCCCTGACTACCAATCTAGCTTTAAACTTAACATCAGATTTCTTTGTGAAAACCCATTTGACATCTAATACTTTTTTATTCTCTGGCCATTCAACTAATTCCCAAGTTATATTTTTATTTAAACAATCTATTTCTTTGTCCATAGCCTCTTTCCAAAATACAGAGTCGGTATCATTCATTGCATCCTCAAAATTATTTGGTGTATCAGCGCTACAATAGTTTACATAAATAAAATTATTATAGACAAAATCTTTATCATTGTATCGTTCAGGAGGTTTTCTGCCCCTCTCTGACCTACGCAGTTCTTGATGTTCAATGTTCTCTATAAATTCTGGCGGATCCTCATATTCTGAGTCGCTACTTGACTCCGGACTTTTTTGTGAATTATCTTTTTGTTTAATATCTTTTATTTCAGATTCATTTTGATCATCATTCAACCTAAATCCAATACATTTTACATCCTCCTCAACTATATCAACATGTCTAGCAATAACTATTTTATTATCCAATAACACTCGATAACCTACTTCAGTATAACCCAATAGAATTCCTACCCTAGCTTTTTGATCCCATTTCGAATCTCTTTTCTGTTCAGGTACTCGTACGAAGACTCTACTTCCATATAAACGTAAATGTTTTACACTAGGCTTATTACCAAGAAATATTTCATAGGGCGTTTTCCTATCAAAGGTATTAGCCAATGTTCTATTTTTCAAATACGCAGCTGCACATACTATTTCTGGCCAAAACCGCCTATGCACTTTTGCCTCAGCTAATAAGCATCTAGACATATCCATTATTGTACGGTTAAATCTCTCGGCTGTTCCGTTCAGCTCATGAACATAAGGTGGACAAGCATCAATTTGTATTCCCTTTTCTCTCATCAATTCATGAATATTTCTATTTATATATTCCCTTCCGTTGTCACATCTTAATTTCTTTATAGTTTTACCTGTCAAATTTTCTACTTCATTTATGTACTCAATAAAACAACCATAAACTTCAGCTTTTGATTTAATTGTAAAAACTTTGGCTAATTTACTGTAATCATCCACAAAAGTTAAAAAATATTTCTCACCATTTAAACCTTCTGTTGCATGTGGACCATTTAAATCTGTATGTACTATTTCTAAAATTTCTTTGGCTCTAGTTCTATTATTTTCAAAGGGAACATTATGCATTTTATTTTCAATACAAACTCTACATTTCATAAATTCAGACCCTATATCATTTGGTATTCCATCTAATAGTTGATCTTTACATAAAGTATTCAAATATTTAAAATTTACATGGCCTAGAGAACGATGCCACTTTTCTTTGGAGGTCATTGAACTTGTTACATTTCAGCATTTCCCAGAATAATTTAATTCACTTTGCATTTTATATAAACTACCTTCTTTCCAAGCTATAGCAATCAATCTATTATTTTTATTGTAAATTTTTGATGTATCATCTTCAGACACAATTTTGTTCTTATTAGTTATTTTTGCAAAACTCAAGAGATTTGATTCCATTTCTTTTACAAAAAAAACGTTAACCATTATTATTTCTTCCTGTCTCTCATATACTTGAAAATAACTAACCACGTTTCCTATTTGTGTCGCTTTAAGTATTCGACCATCGCCTACTTTCACATTTACCGGTTCTTTCAACTGTATACATTTATTATAATATTTGTCGTCGTTAATAATATGGTCTGTACACCCACTATCTAATAGCCAATTTATTTTCACCCTACTTTTTACCTCTAAATTTAACGAGTTGCACTCAACCGTTGTACAAAATGTGCTAACGCTCCTGTTCTGGAAGTTTCCCTCTTGCCCGTGTCGACGTTCGCTGTTGCCGCCGCCACGGCTGTTTCCATGCTGCTGGTATCCCCCTCTATAGCCGCCGCCTCTGCTGCGACTCTGCTGGTATGCGCCTCCTCGGCCACGTGTTTGACTCTGCCCGTGATGACTACGATTCCATGAATCACCGCTCCTTGACCAACAATCCTTCATTATATGCCCCGTTTTTCCGCATTTATGGCAGGTTATGTCCTTTCTTCCTCCTCCGCTTTTTGTTTGACTCATAAAGGCATTTGATCTCACTTTTTCACTATCTTCTTTATTTTTCAGTTCTGACATTTTTATCTTATTTTTCACATATTCTAACCGTTCTGTCTTCTGGTTTCATAGCATCAATTAGATCTCCTATATGACTGTAAGATACTGGTAGAGTGTTCAACATATAGTTAAGTTTTTCTTTTTCCGTTACTCTGGCTCCCGCACTTTTTAACTCGTTCACGTTCTTCTCAAAGTCACCAAAAAAACTTGCCGAATCACTATAGTCATTCAATCTTAATTTTTCTAGTTTGTTCCGGTACACAATTTGTAGGGCTGTCGATTCCCTCAAATAAAGTTCGTCAAATTTTTGCATTATTGCACACGCAGTTTCCTTATCACTTATGAATTCCAATTGTCTGTTAGATACAGCACTATATATATAGTTTATCGCCCTTACGTTTTTCTCATCCCACTCATCAGTTTTATCTGCGTTCGTTTTCTCTCTTACCAAAGCTTCATCGCATTTCTTCATTTTGCAAAACATCCTTATTCGCTTTTTCCACGATGCATAATCTTCTCCGTCAAAGACCGGTATGGTCACATCTGACATTCTGTTGGCCATTTCTTCACTATTCACTTATTCAAGAGCACTTTTTCTTCAAATTCTTCCTTGTATTTTCAACAACCACGAACCGCTGCTACCATGTTGGGATTCAGGGTGGACTGTATAAATTTATTATACTTCTTCAATAATTAACAATATATATATATTCTATATTATAATACAAGGAACTGTATAACGTTACATTTCTGCACACGTGCTCAGTCTTTCTTTCGTTCTTCTCGACTGCCATCCCTACCATTCCCACTCTCTCCTTCGCCAGCGTCTCTCTTACAGATGGCGCACTGTTCATTGCCCGCGCAGTATAAATGTATTATATTTCACATATATATATATGAGTGAAGTAAGTAATAAATAAATAAATGAACCAATCCTAGCTTTACACACGGTCTCTGCAGTCATTTGTTTTGTCGTTAACTTTCGTTTGTTTCAGATACTTCTGTTCGTAACTTCATACATGTTCATTTGCTATTCAATTCTCTTATAGTGGTTTGTATCATTTATATTGTGCTACTTTCACTGTTACGTGCTGTTTTAAAAATGGAAAAACTTCCTGGAAAATCGGTCGGTAGCTTTATTTACGTATATAATAATTATACGTATAATAAAGACAATCGCACAAAAAATATTTTTCGCTGTAATACACGCCGTACTACGGGGTGTCGCGGGGCAATAATGGACGTCGGTGATGGTTGTATTAAATTGTTACACGATCACAATCATTCGAAACTTTTGCATAGGATCGATCAAGAGAAAATGAAGCACAAAATGCTTCAGCTTTGTCGAGAAACGGCGTTTCCATTAAAGCAAATATTCGACGATGTTTGTAGAAAGTATGTTTTCAAACATTTTTTTATTCAAAATTTTATTGAGATGGACATAAATTTGTTTATAATTGCAGGTACCCAGATGCTGGAGCACATTGCTCTTTTCGAAAATTAAGACCAACATTACAAAGGGAAAGAGCATATTGTCGGCCACGAATACCGGAGACGTTTATACTCTTAAATGAAATGATTCAAAATTATCAACCTCTGGAATACTTAAATGTATACTATGCAGTGTCAGAAAAAGGGGAAAACGCAATAATTTTGTCATCTGACATTTTAGTTGAAGCATTGAGTAAATATACAGAATTGTACGTAGATGGAACTTTTGCAGTAAGTATAGTAATACCGTTATAAATCTGCTATAACATCCTCCTTTTATACTTTAACATTAGATATAACATTTATTATAATAGTTATATTGTATGTTTGACTGAAACATTTTTACATTTGTTATCTTTAAGTTTAAAAATTCCACATTATATTCTTGAATCTATAATGCTGACATTTATTCTGTGCATTGTTCCTGATTGGTCAGTTTTTCATTAATAACTAATACCTAAAGTCGTACTGAACATTTTGGTAAATGAATGGTAAAGTTGTTCAGAATCATATCTTAGTTAGTAATCAATTTTTGAAATCAAGTCCAATAATTTCATCTGAAAACTATATATGTCGTAAGTCCAAAATGTGTATATGTCATAGTACGTGTTGGATCTGGGTGGTTAAATTAGCGGATGTGATTAACGCTCCTTTAGGTAGCTTTATATTGCACTATTAACTATGTTTTTATTCTTATAATATTACATATACGGAAAAAGATACAATTGGTACTTTTGCTTCTCTATTCGATAACGTGCATACATTATTGATTGTCGATCCCTTTTGTTATTAGGATCGCACGTTGCGACACCTTCCTTTGACGATTCGCATTAGTATCGCGGGTGCTCGACCGGTCATTGATCCTCCATTATCAACACCTCCCCTTCAATGCGGTCGGGCAGCCCTTGCCTTTAAACGTTTATATCAATCCCTAGTCGATTCAGACAGTTTACGTGACGGTGATGGGTCAGTCCTTTCGTCAGTACATCGGCCGGCATCTCCTCCGATGGTAGGTATTCTAATTTTAGAATCCCCTTTTCGAGATTTTCGTGCACGAAGAAATGTCGTACATCCATATGTTTAGTCCTTGAATGGCGTGGGTTATTTCTTATCTGGTTCTGTGCACTTTGTGAATCGTTCCAAAGTGTGGTCACTCTGCATGGTACTCCTATAGAGGTCAATAGACCCCGTAGGTATAAAGCCTCCCTGGTAGCATCCGATATCGCCATATATTCTGCCTCTGTCGTAGAGAGAGCGACAGTCCTCTGCTTTCGCGTTTCCCAACTAATTGGGCATGAGGCATACATGAAGGCGAACCCTGAGAATGAACGCCTGTCCAAACGGTTAGAAGCCCAGTCCGCATCTGCTACCCCATATAGTTCTTGTCCATTTCTCTTATAAGACAATTTATAATTTTTGGTCCCTTGGAGGTACCTTAAAACCCTCTTAGCTGCTTTCCAGTGGCTGTAATCATAACAAGAATTAAACTGGCTCAAAAAATTAACTGAGAATAGTATATCTGGACGTGTAGATATAGCCAAATATAACAGTCCACCGATCAAATTTTGGTAAGGTAGTTCCTCCATGACGCTCACGTCAACCTTCCCTGGTTGTATTAAGTCAGGGTGCGTCTCGATCGGGGTATTGATCGCCTTGCAATTACTCATGCCGAATTTTTCGAGTAATTTCTCGATGTAGCCATTCTGTGAAAGCTCAATAGAATGATTATTAGTATCTTGACGGAAATCAATACCAAGGCATTTCCTGATTTTTCCCAGGTCCTTTATTTGGAAGCTTCTTGATAGGCTATCCTTAATTTCTTTTATCCACTTTTCCTGGTTCGAGGCGATCAATATATCATCAACGTAGACAGTTAAGTACAAAATATCAACTTCGTTGTACTTGTAGAAAAAACATGGGTCATGAGTTGATGGTTTTAGTCCTGTTTTTGATAGTTCATCTTTTAATCGTTTGTACCACTGTACTCCCGATTGTTTTAAACCGTAGAGGGAGCGTCTCAATAAGCAGACGCTATCTGGATTATCCTTTAGTTTTTTCAGCCACTCTGAAGCTATGTCGATGATCCTTCGATCTTTAATCATCGTGTTAGCGACTCCGACTGGTTTGTTCTCGGTTATCTTCTTCAGTACTTGTTCCAATTGGATTGGTATCTCCATAAATATCTCCTTTTCCAGCGTTCCATTTAGATACGCCGTGACAACATCCATTTGGTGGATGGTTAGTCCTTTCTCAGCCGCCAATGCCGCGAGGAGGCGGATTGATGTCATTCTCACTACTGGTGAGTAGGTTTCTGAGTAGTCCACCCCTGGTAACTGCGTGCAGCCTTTTGCGACTAGGCGGACCTTTTTCCTTTCGTGTATTCCATCGTGTTTTGTGGCGAGTACCAGACGATTTTTAATCGTTTTTCGGTTTTGTGGGCGGTTGACTATATCCCATGTTTCGTTGTAAACCAATGATAGGAATTCGTCCTCTAGTGCTTTAACCCACGAATCTGAGTCGGGTGAATCCATCGCACTCTCCCATGTTTCTAAATCTGGCGGGGCTAGGTAGTTCGCGAAGACATCGTCCTCCATTTCTGTCTCATCTTCGGTAGGTAAGTCATTTACCTCGGAGCTAGTCGACACCGTATTATAACTTTTCCGGGGTCTTCCCCTGTTTCCTGTGCGTACTATCCTTGGCCTGCCTCTACCGCGGCGATTACTATCAATTTGTTCCGTTCTGGCATCGTGTGGAGGTGCGTTTTCCGTGGTAATATCGGTAATGATCTCTACGTTCGATTGATCTAGATGCTTGTTTACGAACTCTTCAGGTCCAATCCCCTCTTCGGGTTTGAAATTTTCGAAGTTCTCATCGTAATACATGGAATCCATAAATCTGACATCTCGGCTTATTATTAATTTCTTCGCCTCTGGGTCCCAAAGTCTATATGCTTTTGAAGTCTCTGAATAGCCGACGAAAACACATGGTTTTCCTCGTGACGTTAGTTTTCCTTTCGCCATCTTGTTGAGGACGAATACTTTGCATCCAAATATTTCGAAATGGACCAGTGTTGGCTTCTTCTGTCTCCAAATCATATGTGGTGTTTCTCCGTTGAGGGCTTTGCTGATACATCTATTTCGTATGTAGCATGCAGTATTGATGGCTTCTGCCCAAAAAATTGGTGGCATTTGCGCTTGTCTTAAAAGACAACGGCCCATTTCTACTAGAGTCCTATTCATTCGTTCAGCTACGCCATTCTGCTGTGGTGTGTATGGGGCGGATAATCGCCGCTGAATGCCATGTTGAATTAAATACTCATTAAATTCGTTATTATAGAATTCTCTTCCATTATCCGTCTGGAAGAATTTTAATTTCTTTCCTGTTTCGGTTTCTACTCGAGTCTTGTACTTTTTAAAACTCTCGAGCACTTCTGACTTTTGTTTAATAAATTCTACTGTGCACCATCTGGATCTGTCGTCCACAAAAACGATAAAGTAGCGAGCTCCTGAATGAGATGGAACTCTCATGGGTCCGCACACGTCAGCGTGCACGATTTCCAAAATTTCTTTGGTTCGATCGTTATCTACCGGTCGGAATGGCTTCTGTGTTAATTTCTCTTGAGCGCATATCTCGCAGCTCTTCAAACCTCATTTATGTTGAAGTTGAGTCCATAGACTTTCTTCTCTTGCAGCATTTTCTTCATGTCATGGGCGTTTATATGGCCAAGTCTACCGTGCCAAATCCCGATCGAATTCTTCGGTTCCCCTCTTGAAGTCGCATCAGCCACATAACCTTCTTGGGTTTTCTCCTTTACGTAATATAGATCTCCTTTTCGATCAGCAGCCATTAAAATATTTCCAAATCTATCTTTTACCATAGCACAATTCTTTTTAAATATGACGTCATGACCTTGATCGGTAATTTTCGATACGGACATTAAATTGGTTCGTAGGTCTTCGACGTGGTACACTTTATTTAATTTTAGTTTTCGATCCTCAGACCCGTTATTAATGGTTAATTTCGCCTCCCCTACTCCGCATATCATCGTTGTGTCGTTGTTAGCCAAATTTAGCGGTTTTTGAACTTCCGAGTAATTATACAACGTTTCCTTGGTGGGGATCATATGTGAGGAGCACCCACTGTCGAGACACCACAATTTTGTTTTTTGGGTGAGGTGATCTGTTTGAAAAAAGGCAATTTCTTCGACTAAGTCGACTTGGCTTGCTGATTCGGATTTGTTTGTTCCATTTGCTAATCTAGCCGCTGCCCTACTGTGTGGCTGTCCTGGATGCGACCTCGGGAACCTGGAATAACAGTTACGTGTCAAGTGACCTAGCTTACCACATCTAAAACATTTAATCGGATTTGATGCACCTGATTTTTCTCCAATATATTGATGGCGTTGTGTTTCTCCTCTTCTGTAATTCTGGGGTCCTCTTTGGTAATCATTTGATGTTCCCTTTTGGGGGTAAGAACGACCTCCTTTGGCAAACATTACATTGTGGTCGTCCTCTTGGATGGTTGAACTCTTTCGAGAATCTGAGTCTTCAAGTATTTTGATCTTCATATCTTCTGGCTTGGGGACGTCGTCCCTAGCCGTCATCGCTCGTTGGAACGCATCAAACGACAATGGAAGACTACATAGCATTAGTATTAATAACAATTCATTATTTATTTTTATGTCAATTTCCTCGAGTTTATCGACAGTGTCCATGAATTGATCCAAATGTTCGGCGAGATCTTCTCCCTCCTTCATTTTATGTGTGACAATCTTTTTCAATAGCATTATTTTACGAGCAGGACCCTTGGATTGAAAATGCTTTTTTAGAGCCAACCAAGCTTCTCTTGAGCTTGTGCATCTCTTAATATGTTTTAGTTCCGACTTTCCAATACTTAAGATTAATTCAGAGAGTGCTTTCTCATCTTGCTTTTTCCATAAAGCAATCGCTTGTGCATCGCCACTTGGCCTTTGTTTCGAGCCATTCGTATATTCCCATAAATCGCATTTTATTAACGTGGCCCTCATCTGTAGTTCCCAGGTATCGTAATTCTCTTTGTTTAATTTTTCGAATTTGATCGAGGTACTCGCCATTTTTATTTTGATTATAATTTCGAGGTCTAAACGGTCTTCCCGTCTCCTTTAATATTTTTAACACGTGGCGTTTTTGAGGTTAAGTCACCTTTCCTTATCGTTATACTTTATTGGTATAAATACCTGGGCCCATAACCTGTTGGATCTGGGTGGTTAAATTAGCGGATGTGATTAACGCTCCTTTAGGTAGCTTTATATTGCACTATTAACTATGTTTTTATTCTTATAATATTACTGTTGCGTCGCCGTGTGGTGGGATGGGGACTTTTGGTGTGGGTTCGGGTGCCCGTGGAGCGCTGAAGCGCTCTGCTCGTGGAGGTTCACAAATAAACTTTGTACACAGAGTTTAAAGGCGAAAAACTGTTGTAGATTTTATTGCAAGTACTTGGAGATGTAACTCCCTCAGTTCTACAATGAGTTCTGTCGTCCTGGAGCTTCGAATCCCTTTTTTAGCTTCTTCCTTCTCGCTTCCTTAGCCAATAGGAAAATTGGGATCTTCTGGCTAGGCGTTGATTCGTCGGATCACTCGTCTTCCGGTTGCTGCTTGATGGTGATTGGCAGTGGATGGATCTTAATAGCGCACGCACGGGAGTGGGGTACGCATGAGGGTGAAGCCCCGCCAAAACAAGGGACGTGGGGCCATGTGGGACCGAACGAGCGAGAGGTCCGAGGGAGTTCCAAGAGGTCCTTGACTCGGAATTTATGACCTCTTGTCCTTAACTGATTCCGGACTTCGACTATCCCTAATTTATGTAGAATTGGAGAAGCTACTCTAAGAGGCTGCGTGACTTTCTCTAAATTCCTCAATTAGTCTCGCCGACTCGAATTTCGTCAAGGATCTCTATGGAACTCTCCCGGTCTTTCTTTACCTACTCTAAACTATCGCGCCCAAATAAAATACGTATGTATGAAATACGCGATTACATCTTATATTTAAATTTCCCTCTCCGCGCCATTAATCGATGCATATATATATATCTAGCTATGTTCGCGTGGTCAACTGGCCACGCTACATTACATATACGGAAAAAGATACAATTGGTACTTTTGCTTCTCTATTCGATAACGTGCATACATTATTGATTGTCGATCCCTTTTGTTATTAGGATCGCACGTTGCGACACCTTCCTTTGACGATTCGCATTAGTATCGCGGGTGCTCGACCGGTCATTGATCCTCCATTATCAACAGTACGTTATGTAATATTTGTTTTCTTAGGTCTTACCGAAGAAACCCCACATAGTACAGCTGTACACAGTTCACATACGCTACATGGATAATGTAAAACATAATTTGCATTAGTTTTATATATTAAAATGAGTTCAATATTATGAGATGATTTTTTTAGGGTATTGCGACTCTACTTATTCTATGCGAAAAACGAACAGCTACTTTATATACTGCCATATGGGAAAAAATAATTAATATAATACCCAATTTGCCAAACACTATAAAGTTTATAATGAGCGATTATGAAACAGCAGCTGTTAAAACCTTAAGCAAGTTATTTCCCAGTGCAGATATGCATGGCTGCTGGTTCCATTATTGTCAGGTTTGTAATGCTATTTATAATACATTTACTTGTATTAACACAATTCTAGTTTTCTGTTTATATATTGTAGGCTGTTCTTCGAAAGTGGCGTAAGCTTGGATTAAATAGTGCTCCTCATACTGTTGTACATATGGCAATGTCTTTGCCTTTAATACCTGCTATAAAATTTGAACAAGGTTTGTCAATGAAGCAGATATTGCATCCAGCAAGTTTCCGGGTATTCTTTTGTTTATGACCTATATGAGACGTACTTGGTTAAACATAGCATCGCAAGTCAGCGTGCACAATTGTCCAGTACGTACGAATAATATTGCAGAATCATTTCACAACATTGTATGTCAAAAACTGGGGAAACAAGATATTAATATTTGGGCATTTTTAGGTACAGTATTTTTTACTTTTATTGTTTATTATACACATAAAATTAATTTTTGATAAGTGGCATGAATTTATTTATAATTTAGTGACTATACTTAATTTATTCTTTATGTTATTCTACATATACAGAGGTTTATATATAATTAAATGTTATTACATTTTTAGAAAAAGTAAAAGATCTGCTTATTGACCAAGAGCTTGACTTGAGTCGATTGCAAAATGGTATAGCATCTCGAAGACGTCGTACAAATGCTAATATTAATCATAGAAAAGAAATAACAAGTGCTCAAGAAGAATATAATGCTGGAAGGTATATGTCTTTTTCTCTAGTTCCAACTGTTTACTATTTGTTACTAACATGTTTACTATTTGTCCATATACATATATGTATGTGTATTTTACATTTGAATGTATATGATTTTTAGATTATCTTTAGAAGAATTTTTAAATATGTTTACTCATAATGAAAAAACTTTTCAAATTAATAAAGTTATCACATTGGCAAGTATGTAGCTTATATATCTTATGTCTTCGCATAAAAGATATTCCATACAATTAACATGTTTTTCTTGTACAGATGAAGATAGTAATGATGAGATTGAAGATATCAATTATTTTGATATAAGTTATGGACCGGTGGAGAATAGTAAATAAATTTGCTTTATTATATAGTACGTACAACCTGCAATATAAATACGACATATTATTCAAAATAATATATATTATTAGCAGAACGAGTGCATAAAAAAGATAGAAGAACGTTACCAAATACGGCTTTGACATCATCGGGTTCTCTGAAAACAAAAGACACAAAAGTTACAGGTAATTTCATATGTTTTTTTGTTAGCATAAAAGAATTAATTTATTTTTCACTTGTTGCGTTTTTATGAACTCAATGCTATTTCCTGATATAAAATAATTTATAAAGTTTAATATTTGTAGAAAATTATCTCAACGAACCCCAGCAATGTATTTTACACAGCAGCATAGTAAATATACAAAGTGCACAAAATCTCCATGACAAATTTGACAGCAATCATATTGACGGTAATTTATTTGACTTTACATATCTGTATCCTATATAGAGCCAAAGTGTATTATAACCAGGTAGAACCTATAAGGGGGTAGTATACCTTCAGATTTTTACTAGAAAGGAACTGGAATCTTATTAGATTTTAGGTCGAAACATGGGTCTGCACCATGTCGTTGTTTGAGCTTATAAGATCATATTTTGAGCTGGGTGAGGGCTCATTCTATAGAGGAAGGTTAAATACCGCGCTCATCATATTATACATCATATTATATTATTTTTTGATATAGTACATGCAAATTGTGTTCTTTAAAATGTCACAAATAAATAGTACATACCATTTTAAAAAAGTGCATCCACAATTGCTAAATGTATAATTGGATGGAAAAAGTCTATGAGAAATTAGACTTTCCCACACTATTTAATTTTCTTTTCTATAAAATGTGGCACTAACGATTCTCAATATATAATTCATCCCAATTGAGTGGGACGTCCTGTATACTATATATTAACAATCCAATTTATATTTTTCTAGATGATGACATTTATGAAATTCTTGAAGATAGATTTTGGTATGATAAAACGGAAAATCAAGTCAATAATGATAATAATAATCGAAAAGAAGATATTAGAGAACATAAAGAAGGGTATTGCATAATCTGCTTTGTTAAGAAAGCAACACAAGTTTGCGTTCCATGTGGTCATCTTGCATGCTGCATGATATGCATCATGCGACTAGAGTGTAATAGATGTCCCACATGTAATGATAATTTTAATACACATGTGACACTGCGCCTTCCATGATACATATATATATATATAACTTATCGTTGCTGAGATGTTTGACTGTTTTCATGAAGCCTTATAATGTTTACATTTGACGTAGTGAGCATATCCTCTAATACGTCCCAGAATGAATCTAAGGGAATGAACACAGCCAAGTATCTCAGCAACGGTAAGTTTTTAGACAAATATACTTTAGTATTTTTATACTCAGGATACGCCAGAAGGATCGAGATTTAGTTAACGTCGAGTTAAGGGCCAGTTTTCCTACGTAGCCTTGAGTCGCCACGCTCCAAACAGGAACTAGGAGAAGCTTCCTAGCGATCTTCACGCTACAAACGGCCGCTAGGAGAAGCTCAAATGACAGTGTGTGTGCCGTGTGCGTGTGCCATGGTATGCCCCACACAACGCTAGATCCGCAAGAACGAAAAAGATTGCAAGGGTTCGGGAGGCGGCAAATCATTGTTCGATAATGCAAAGATGGGGCTTTCCAGGGGTGAAAAGCGTTAGATAAAAGATAAATCTAGAGCGCTCGCGAACGAACAGGTCCTACTTTTGCGTTTTCTAGGCGTAATTTGCAATATTCGGCAGAATGTAGATATAAGGACACATTTTCTTAAATAACCGGCTTCTTATTGAGAATGTTGACGGCGAGCGCTCTAGCGGTGACATATACAATGTCAATGCAACGCCTATTATATTGTATAATTACGTATTAAACAAAGGATTTGCCGCCCCCGAATAACCATCCCACAGCTATTATTTTGCTCAAATATAGTTTCGGCATTTTTCGCTACGAGCGCTGTATTCTCTTTCCGATCATTGTCGTCGTCAGCAGTCATTATGCTCGAATGAGAGTCGTGCGGCACACTCACACACCGCCAGGTCGACGTGTACGTGTACCGATGAGAATAGCAAGTGTCCGGGATGCCGCGAATCATTCCTCGATAATGCAAAGATGGGGCTTATCAGTAGTCAAAAGCGCTAGATAAAAGATAAATCTAGAGCGCTCGCCATCAAACAGGTCCGACTCTTGCATTTTCGAGCAACATTTTGCATTATTCGGTCGCATGATGCCTGCCGTAGCTTCGTTCGAACAGCCGTGCCTCGGCACACTCACACACCGCCAGGTCGACGTGTACGTGTACCTACGAGAATAGCAAGGGTCCGGGATGCCGCGAATCATTCCTCGATCATGCAAAATGGCAGAGTTGGACAAAATATTTATCTAAATAAAAATTTCGAATAACTAGTAAAAGATAAAAAAAAATTTTTATTCCTTATTCGAAGGTTCAAGTAAAGAAAGTATCTTTATTTGATGTGTATCGAATAATTTTATTCGACGAAAAAAGATAATTTTTTTATTCGAAGCGGATTTATTCAAACTTCGAATAATTTTTTCATCTTTTATCTTTATTTTCTATTCGAAGGCTTCTAATAAATCTTCGAATTACTTTTACCGAGCGCCGAGCTTCAAAGACCCAGCGACGACAGACGACATACAATGTAAGCGGATGGAGAATCGCGCACGTATGAAAGTTTAAACTTTTAGATTTTTCAATATATCCTCATGAAATTGTGACGAGCGAATGGACGGGATTTTCCTGATGAAAATAAGCAGCATTATTGGCAATTTATGCTTTTACATTTTTAATGAGAACAATATTGTTTATACGAATGAATTGTAGAGCTTATCCCGATGAAAATGAGTCCAAACACGACATCATTTGGACTGTCTTTAATGAGATTGTAATTTTTATCGTAACATTACGTATCAATGAAACTTGTTCGATTACACTCGAATTTGAACTTATTTTCATCAGGAAAATCCCCTCCATTCGCTCGTCACAATTTCATGAGGATATATTGAAAAATCTAAAAGTTTAAACTTTCATACGTGCGCGATTCTCCATCCGCTCACATTGTATGTCGTCTGTCGTCGCTGGGTCTTTGAAGCTCGGCGCTCGGTAAAAGTAATTCGAAGATTTATTAGAAGCCTTCGAATAGAAAATAAAGATAAAAGATGAAAAAATTATTCGAAGTTTGAATAAATCCGCTTCGAATAAAAAAAATTATCTTTTTTCGTCGAATAAAATTATTCGATACACATCAAATAAAGATACTTTCTTTACTTGAACCTTCGAATAAGGAATAAAAATTTTTTTTTATCTTTTACTAGTTATTCGAAATTTTTATTTAGATAAATATTTTGTCCAACTCTGCCATTTTGCATGATCGAGGAATGATTCGCGGCATCCTGGACCCTAGGCTATTCTCGTAGGTACACGTACACGCCGACCTAGCGGTGTGTGAGTGTGCCGAGGCACAGCTGTTTGAACGAAGCTACGGCAGGCACCATGCGACCGAATAATGCAAAATGTTGCTCGAAAATGCAAGAGTCGGACCTGTTTGATGGCGAGCGCTCTAGATTTATCTTTTATCTAGCGCTTTTGACTACTGATAAGCCCCATCTTTGCATTATCGAGGAATGATTCGCGGCATCCCGGACCCTTGCTATTCTCGTAGGTACACGTACACGCCGACTTGGCGGTGTGTGAGTGTGCCGCGACACGGTTGTTCGAACGAAGCTACGGCAGCGCCGTCGTTTATGATGTCGACCACGCATGCTCAGATCGCCTCTATTGTCAGAGATCATGCGACCGAATCAGAGAGGATACTCGGAAAATGCCACTCGACACTGAATGTGGAAAGTGCACCCAGCTCCCCATACTGGACGAAAATGTTACTATTTACCTTGTTCTAGTGGCCGTTATAGCGGTACTATCGATTGTTCAAGGCCACCTGGGAAAACTGTCCCTTAAGGGCCCGGAGCGCCAAAAGTAGAGTGACTACATTACCGACAAAATATGGTTTTACGGGGATCAAGTTTTCGTCCTTAAAAAGGAATATTTTGTCGCTGTTAAAGGGCTCATTCGAAAGAGGAAGGTTCCATCTAATGCGGGCTGGTCATGAGCTGACGAGATTATGGAGATATTTAGAAATATGAGCGTTAGAAGTAGGCCAAACATTGATTATGCACGTGCCGTGGAATTCAAGCATTTTTATGCCATTGGATGAGTTTTCTGGATGATGTCGAGACCAGCCCGCAATAGAAAATATCTCCAGCTACAAATTGAGCTATAATTTGTCTTGATTCTGTTGCGAAATAAAGGCGAAAACTTGTTTCCCGTTTCGGCATGGCTTTCTAGCGTCAGAATTCATGATATCGATAATATAGAGCAAAAAATGTGACAAGTTTAGTTGAGCTGGAGCTCATCAGGTGGCGCCTAAGTAGAAGGACTGTAGGGGCTACGTATGTTGCCGCACCTTGCCGCAGCGCTAGCGTCGCCGGCATCAGCCGCGTGCAAGCGGCAAGAGTGAGTCGCCGCTCTCGACTCTGCGTGTCCGATGACCCAAGGCGGATTTGCCGCCGCCGAGATTACACCACCGCTCTCTCGTGTAACAACCTTCGTCGAGATAAGACATAATAAAGTTCTCTGTACTACAACACGCAACGGTGCCTTCCATCCAGTTTCCAGTTTCCCGGCGGTAGTAGGCCGCAGTCTGGAAATTCCCCAGACCCTAAACCTACAGGACTGTCGAAGTGGGATTGGAGGAAACTGCAAGCGTAGATTGTGGTTATGTTCGATGCCTATTCGCTCATCGGCAACGTGCGTCTGTATATGTGTGTATATGTATATAATTTTCCTATACATCCAAATACTTCGCTAGTTTGATGTTTCGGACTCATGCAAGCAATGTGCAGTTGTCCATATACGCATATAGCATAGTCGTAGCTGTAGCTTCATGTATCATATGAAATTGCGATCACATTTGTATACCGATGAGCTTACATACAGTACCACATTATACAAAAGAGAAAAAGAAATTGTTAACCCTTTGCACTCGAGTGGTGACTCTGAACCACCACTAGAAATTGTTGTGGCATTATTTCAAAGAAATTACAACAAATATTACAATGTATTTGTTACATTACAAAATTTGAATTTAACAGATTACTAAACATTTAAATATTCTATGTGGAAATCGGATCAGTTTCGTATGAATAAAATGAAAATATTCGACCTTGGCCTAGAACTCACACAAAACATCCTTGCTTCGGTCGATTGTACGAGAACTTGTGTGCAGCAAGCTTGTACTTGATAGAATTTGTAATCGTCAATTAAATGTGATGCTAATTATATCATGTTCGGTGTAATTTTTATCAGAAAAGAAAAGAGCTTATTCCGATGAAAATGAGTCCAAACACGACATCATTTGAACTATCTTCAATGAGATTGTAATTTTTATCGTAACATTACGTATCAATGAAAATTGTTCAATTACACTCAAATTTGAACTCATTTTCATCAGGAAAATCCCATCAATTCACTCGTCACAATTTCATGAAGGTATATTGAAAAATCTAAAAGTTTAAACTTTCATTCGTGCGCGATTCTTTATCTGTGTTCAGGATTCAAGCTGTGGAATTCGGTGCCTATTGTCGAACTGGCGACCGCTATTTCATACGGTTTTTGTCGCGTATGTCAACACGCGGCAAGAGCGCGTGTCGCCGTTGCTCGACACCGCGTAGCAACCGTTTCAATTCTCATTGGCCGAATTTCACAGCTTGAATCCTTCAAATTGAGACAAACAAGGATCGTCCGATGTGCGAGCTCCAATCACGGTGCTCCACATTCGACGGTCTTTGTTATTTAAGGCACCTGCGTATGCCTTCTCGACCTCTTAACGTTCTGAACGCTCATCAATCGCAAGGTATCGCTCTAGCACGTTTGCTCGTCTGTCCGCTCTCGTCTCGATAAGTAGAGATTCTCATCTCTCGCGCTCTGAGACTCTCGCGATTTCGCATCATTCGGGAGCAGTATTCTCGCGACCTCCCGCGCCGCGTTACGTGCACTCTGTTTCGCGACAAGATTTCCGGCGTCCGCGTAGAAGATCTCCGTCTCGCGGCGGCACGCTTTTCGTGCCGCTCAAGATTTCCTCTTCGCGATCCGACGGCAGAAGTTTGCACGCGCAAGATCTCCGTACGTTCGCCGGCTCGCGATTCTCGTGCGCGCGTTCTCTCTCGCGCCCTCGAGTGCCTCGCACCTCGTGCGCCGTGCAACCGAGTAAAATAAAGTGCATTTTCCCGAAGGACAAGGGTTTAATTCTCCCGTCTCTCCTTGCCTCCTCGCGCGCTCATTTCTGAGTGGTCCCGGCCCCCCGGCGACTCCGACCTTCGGTCGACGCCAAACAATCTGCTTACATTGTATGCCATTTGTCAGTCGCTGGGTCTTTGAAGTTCGGAGCTCGTCGGACCTCGTCACTGTTTATTCGAGCTGGCAAAAGTTATTCGAAGATTTATTCGAAGCCTTCGAATAAAAGATACAGATCAAAGATGGAAAAATTATTCGAAGTTCGAATAAATCCGCTTCGAATAAAAAAAATTATCTTTATTCGTCGGATAAATTCTCGTCGAATAAAATTATTTGTTCGAGTAAAGATTTTTTTATCTTTTATTGGTTATTCGAAATTTTTATTTAGATGAATATTTTGCCCAACTCTGCTTTCAAGTGCTAGAGCTCGATCGCGGTCGCTCGTCGTAGTATGTCTATCTTGTTCACTCTCGGGATGGCTCTTCGCTATCCTTGTCGAACCTTTAGAGCTTATCCAGATGAGGCGATTTACGCACGTTTCAAACAAAACAAACAAAAAACCTGACCGCGACATACGCTAAAGAGATAAAAATAAAAAATATTATTAATAAAACAAAAAATCTTGCTGCGAAAAGAATTATTGATAATTTATACTTTCTATTTATTTTTTTATTTTTTATTTTATTTATTATCAATATTTTATTTGATAAATTAGTTTTTTGTTTCTTCTCTTTTTAATTCTTTTCGCAGTCGGGTTTTTTGTTTTTTTATAATATTTCTTATTTTTATCTTTTTAATATCTTTTAATATGTTTAATATTTTAATCATGCCGTAATTGTTTATACGTTTCATTTCCACGTCGAAAAATAATACTCTTCGTATTAAAATTGAAATCAATTATATTGATGGGTTACCATTTGTTAACAATATATAAAAAACGTAATTTTTAAAACTATACTTTTGTTCTGTAAATTTTACATATACATATATTCGTGTTATATTCGTATAGAAAGTTTAAAAAATTAAGAAGATTTTTAAACAAGTCCATATTCAATGATCGTTTAATACAATTATTTACAATTGAAAATTCCATATTTTAAATTAAGAAGGAATAAGCCTCCAAATTTCGACAGATCCGAAAGGAAGAAAAGAAACCGCTCGAACCAACGCTTTCCATGCGATCATCGACGGTGTTTATATGAATATGATACGGCAACATTGCCCGTTTAAAAGCTGACAACGCAGTAAAATCTAGCTTCCTCGTCACACACCTCTTGTGTTGCAACGTCAATCGAGTTCTCTTTCTGATTCATAATAGAATACGACGATAGCTCCATCTCGTATTCATCAGTCAGCTACACATTTGTAGGTAATACCATTTCTGTAAAGGAAACTGTACGGCAGATACCGACCACCGAATCTTGAAAAGTCACGTGACTGACCCGGGCCCTTAACAGTCGATTTAGTTAATAGTCGAGTATTTAATTAATATCTTTATTCAACATCAGTGTACATTTGTTTCTGACTATCATTTTCCAGTGAAATACAGTTATTTATTAGTAGATCCATACGTTCTAGTTTCAACATTTATACAGTCCACTCCACTTACTTTCAAATTCAACCGTTTCTCATTCATCCAGTTCTTCCAATTTCCATTCACTCTCTCTTTTAGCGATCCTAAAATGTAACAATGGTTTTTTGCAATTATCTCGGAAACTAAGTCCGAGCGATGGGCAGATGTGTAAAAAGTTGTTCAGCCCGACACATAAAAAAGATCTGCTACACTTTAATTTCGAAGTTTTTCTAAAATTATACGCGGCTGACGAAGGTCGATGTTCTTGTTGACTAGTTCTTTTACTGTAAAAGAATTTTTTCTTTTGATTGAATAAGAATTAAATATTTCTAACAATATACCATTAAAAAAATTCAAGGAACACTGAATTGTGGCCTACTTTTCATTTCAAATATGATACGACGATGAAAAAATAGGATATACTTCTATTTGCAAAGTTATCTCAAAACAAGTAATTCTTCACATTTTGTAAGCTCCATACGACAGAAAAGGGTAATTTTAATTATTCTAAAAAAATCTAAAAGTAGAAAATCTACATATTAGTATTTGCAACATATACATATATACTATTGGAAGACAAATCGGTGTCTCAAAGCTATGTCTAATATTATGTGAGAGAGAAAGGCATTGTTTACAATTAGTGTTGAGATAAAATCAATAAAGTAAATGTTCTCATCGATATTTAGTATTCCTTCAATTTTCTCATATTGAATGTCCAGATGGTTTAATTTAAATTGTACCTTTATCTTGTATTACTTTTTTCGTACGTTTTTTCCTCACTTGGACTTGTATTTTTCGAACTGTTCTTAAATTTATTGAATTAGTAGCACATTCAGAACATATTTCTGGAGAACCTGCAAAAACAAACACAAACAATTTTGTGACGGGTATCCGTCGGGGTGGAGGGAGTGCCGACTCAGCCGGCTGCCAGGGGTCGGTACCGCCTCGAGGAGGAATAAGTGGTAGTCGTTTTCTGGTAGAATACTCGTGTTTATTGTCCGTGTTCTCTCTATGTACAGTGGGTGCCCACAGGTGGCATAATTGCGGCGGTATCGCGGTGGTATCGCGGCGGATCGGTAGCGCGGCGGATCGGTGGCGCGGTATCGCCTCGATGTCGGGGAGTCGGTCAGGGTTCGCCGGACGGTCCCGCAGGCTTGCGCCCCTCGGGGGAGGGATTCCGGCCCGTTTGCACGGTGCCGGCTCGGACGAGTTTCCCGTAGGCTTGCGCCCCTCGGGGGGAGGGATTCCGGCCCGTTTGCACGGTGCCGGCTCGGACGAGTTTCCCGTAGGCTTGCGCCCCTCGGGGGGAGGGATTCCGGCCCGTTTGCACGGTGCCGGCTCGGATGAATTTCCCGTAGGCTTGCGCCCCTCGGGGGAGGGATTCCGGCCCGTTTGCACGGTGCAGGCTCGGATACGGGAACGAGGGTGTCTGGCGGAAACGGTGGTTTCGGTGGGAACGGGGTGCGGTCGGGTTGGAGGTACAGCGGAGGTCTTATTCGGCGGTAGCTCTCGGTCTCGCATGCCTGGCCTCAACTGCCCCGACAGCTGTTTCTCGCGGCCTATTTATCCTTCCCACCGCCTACTTCCACTCGCGAGCAGCCGGCTCGTCGCGGTGGCCACCTCGCGGCCGCGACGGGAGGCTGTGCTCGGCCGTGGTCTCGCGGCGCGCTCGCTGGGAGTGGGGCGGTGTTAGGCGGGGAAGTCGCGGGCCTTAGCTATACCCGTTACAATTTGACCATGTATGTTTGTATCCCTTTAATGTACTTATTAACGGTAAATATAGACAAAGAGGGACCCAGCTCCAATGACCTTCACCTTCCCATATGTTGTCAAGGTCATAGTCCGAACTTATCCCGCGCACTTACTGCGCGTTGGTAATTAGGTTAGTAAAACAAATACTCACAATAATTGTAGAGATTGTAATTAGGGAAAGGACATAGGGAATAATTGACATTTAATGTCGTTTCTCTTTTTACAGGTAAGCTTTGTAAATAGTTGTAAATAAGAACATGAAAAATAAAATTAAAAAAATCTCTTTTTACAGGAGAAACTCAATTCTGTTATTATTCCTGTCTTTACCTAATCACCCGGAGAATTCATTAGCATTATATGTATAGGAAGGAGTTGTTCAAAATGTTGACCTTAACAACATATTTCAAGGGCAACGCAATCGGAACTAGGTCACCATTTGTCTATATGTATTTACAATACCTTGTGCTAATCTACATTGGGTTTTATTGGCGATTTCATTTCGCGATCCTTGGCCTTCCTCAACTACAGTTGCACCCACTGAATTGTTAACGCAGTCAAGATAAGTGTCTGGAAAGTCTTTAAAAAATTATTATTGGAGATACATTTACCAGTAATTATGAAAGTGGGAGAGTCCCCATTTATTCATATTTATCGTACCATGTGTTAACCTACATTGCGTTTTATTGGCGATTTCATTTCGCGATTCTTGGCCTTCCTCAACTACAGTTGCAACCACTGAATTGTTAGCACAGTCAAAATAAGTGTCTGGAAAGTCTTTAAAAAATTATTATTGGAGATACATTTACCAGTAATTATGAAAGTGGTGTAATAAAAAAATTGTTTTCGATAATTTTATTAATAATATTGAAATATAGAGAGAAATATTGAAAAATAAGAAACACACTTAATTTTTGTATATTTTGACTTGCACCTTTTTCATAATTTAACTTTCTACATTAATAATAATTGCAATACTTTACCTTCATTCCCGTACATTATTATCTTGTTGCCCTTATAAAAAGATAATAAGTATTCCTTTAAAGTTAACCTATTTAAACACCAGGCTACGTATAAACATCTTTTATAAGGAAACATTCTTACAATATAAATGGGCAATTCCACTCCAAGTGGAAACAAAATTCCATTACTTGTTCGTCGATACAGTTTAACCTTTTTTAGTTATGAAAGTCGAAATTTGATGAATACTATTTTTAAAATATTATAACTGAAAAAATGTTAGAAATACCAACATTAAGTGTGTGAAGTTATAAAGTTTAACCAAGAGATGTAACATACGGCTATGTCCTTTTTAATTATTATAAACAATATTTTTGTTTTTCAAAATTTGAAATAACCTTGAGGAGCAGAATTTTAACAGGATTCTTCTGAATAGTCTTCACATTTCCAGCTGGTAGATTAATGATTGTCAAAGGTACCAAATTTCAACTTTACGCATGACTTGACTGTGAGTGAAACCAACACACTTTTCTATGGGCTATATACTAAACTCTAAGTCATATGCAACGTTGAACTGTAGTAACTTTGACAATTATTAATGCTCTTGCCTGAAACTTGCACAACATTAAGAAGACCGTTTGATGCTGCAGGCTCATATTTTCTTAAGAAGTACATATATATTCAACTTCTGACCCTTATAACTCGAAAAGGTAAAACAATGCCGAGGAACGACTAGCGAGATATTACAAAATTTCATAAAAATCCACAGACACGTTCGATGTTATTTAGAGTGGAACTGCCCAAAGAAATATTTTGTAATATCATTAAAGCTAAAAGTGATAAATACAATTATGAAGACAATTATAATAAATGCAGTTTAAGAAATTTATGTGTTACAAACCTTCCATTAGGGAGCTGCTTCTGTAATGTTTCAATTTTATTGTTCCTTAGTATAGTTTTGTTATTGCTTTTACGACGTACCGATTGTCCTGTACTTAATCTTTTGACCTTAATTTCTTCGTCCATTAGTAGCTGTTCCAAATGTTCTGTAAAGTTAAGAACTAATTTATCTTTAATAACAGATCATTTTCTTATTCTGTAATAGAGAAGGAGAAGAGGAGAAAATACGTAATAGTATACAAATATTTTATATAAACAAAATACAATTACCCAAAAATTTCCATACGTTCTTTTTCCCTTTTCCTAACTTTGACGAAACAATATTATTATAGGATTCTGATATATTGTTTGTTCTTATTGGACAATCGTGTACTGAAACTTTTTTCATTTTTGGTAGCCACGTAGTTTGTAAATACTTAATAAAAGTTTCTATTGCTGGATATTCAGGAATTATTGAAGCAGATTCATTACGAATTTCAGAGAATCCTTTTTCAAAAAGGTCTTCAGGAGTCAAGGCTAAAGTCATTGCCATGGACAATACTTTGGTTGGCGCATCTGCAAGACCTAAATAGCGCCATTTTCGTAATAAAGCCTTTATCACGAAAAATTGAATTAAGATTATATCTTCTATGAGAGGTATATACAGGGTGGTCCACCTAAGTAAGGCCACCTAAATATCTCCTCTAATTGTGGGGTTACAAAAAATATTTTGTATGCTATTTGAATGGTTTTAAAAAACCATTCTATTGCAAAAAAAATTTTTTTCTAGGGTAATTTTTTTCGGAGTTTACAAGGTTATCGATGTTTTTTTGCGTATAATTGTATAATTTTTTTTATTGCATCGTGTAGCTGATGTAAAAATACGTTCAGTTATGTACATTACATGACTTTGAAATGACCTTTGAGTTCAAAAATTAAACGGAAACGATAAATTGTCTATCGAAACTTTAGAGACGAAGACGTCGTTCGGGAATCTGTAAGAGTAAATAAACATGTTCACTATCACGAAACCCCATTATGAAATTTGTAAAGCTATTTTTCAAACTGTCATTGTAATAGATGCTCGAAATGGTGCCCCTCCACATCGATACATTTTTTGAAGCGTAGAATAAGAGACTCTCTGGCCCTTTCAAATGTTGTCGGATTAATTGCAGCACAAGCTGTTATTATTCTGTCTTTCATGTTCTCTGGCGTTGTTGGTTGTTCACAATAAACAACTTCTTTCAAATGTCCCCATAAGAAAAAATCCATAGGCGTGAGATCTGGTGACCGCGGTGGCCACGCTACATGTCCAGTACGTCCAATCCAAGAATTTGGAAATTTTGTATCTAAAATTTGTCTTACAAGATGTGTAGAATGTGCCGGACAACCATCGTGCTGATACCACATTCTTCCACGAATGTCTAATGGTACATCATCCAAAAGCATCTGTAGCTCATCTTGCAAGAATTTTACATACTTTTGTCCATTTAATGTACCATTTATAAAATAAGGACCAATTGTTTGGTTATTCAAGATACCGCACCATACATTTACTGTCCAAGGTCTCTGCCTATCCACTTGTCTTAACCATCGTGGATTTTCCACTGACCAATAATGCATGTTTCTCAAATTTAATTGACCATGATTGGTGAAAGATGCCTCGTCAGTAAACAACATTCTCTCAAAAAACGATTCGTCGTTCTCATATTGCTGTAAACCCCACTGACAAAAATTCAGGCGATTTTCAAATCGCATAGTAAACATTTGTATTTACACTGTTGTATTTACAGATTCCCGAACGACGTCTTCGTCTCTAAAGTTTCGATAGACAATTTATCGTTTCCGTTTAATTTTTGAACTCAAAGGTCATTTCAAGGTCATGTAATGTACATAACTGAACGTATTTTTACATCAGCTACACGATGCAATAAAAAAAATTATACAATTATACGCAAAAAAACATCGATAACCTTGTAAACTCCGAAAAAAATTACCCTAGAAAAAAATTTTTTTTGCAATAGAATGGTTTTTTAAAACCATTCAAATAGCATACAAAATATTTTTTGTAACCCCACAATTAGAGGAGATATTTAGGTGGCCTTACTTAGGTGGACCACCCTGTATATTTTCTAGAATATTATTATACAGGGAGGTCCGTTTAAATAAGAAGACCTAAATATCTCTTCAGGTTATTGCGATGCAAAAAATATTTGTTACGTAATGTGCATATCATCAATGGACCAAATATCTGGCATGAATATTTTTTTCGAAGTTATCAAGGTCATCGATGTTTTTTGATATAAAACTACACTTTTATTTTATTGCATCGGGTAACTGATCGAAAAATACATTCAGATATGTATAATAACATGGCCTTGATCTTCGAAAATTAAAGTTTTACCTTCAGATCAAGCTCAAGGTCATGTTATTATACACATCTGAATGTATTTTTCGATCAGTTACTCGATGCAATAAAATAAAAATGTAGTTATGTATCACAAAACATGGACGACCTTGATAACTCCGAAAAAACTGACCCTCGGAGAAATATTCGTGCCAAATATTTGATCCATTGACTCCATGCACATTACGTAACAAATATTTTTTTCATCGCAATAACCTGAAGAGACATTTAGGTCTTCTTATTTAAACGGACCTCCCTGTATACAAACCTGGTTATAATGAAACCAGCAGCCTTTTACACAGCTTAATGGAAATTGTTGCTGCAATGTGTTCATTGCTGCAATTTCATAATCTGTCATTGTCATTCTTAAATTCTTATTAAGCATAGGAGATAATTCATTAATTTTGCTCCACAGTGTTGTATACATAGTCTTTGTTAATGTCTCACACAGTACGAAAACAGTAGCAACTCCCTTTTAAAATAAAGCTTTCATAAGTATAAATTGGAATATTGGACAAACATGTATACATATCTCTATACTAGTTGTACAAATGTAATCACTGCACAAGTGCATTAAAATAATATATTTACATAAATTGTTGTACTCACAGTATCCATATACTGAATGTGGATAATATATAACTGTGCTATAGGTGGCCGGGTAGGTAAAACCTTAAAAAATAAAATAATTATGTATATCATGATATAAATATAAATTATTCATACAATACATGTTCTATAGAAAAATACTTTGGACAAGTGTATAGTCTCTTGGAAACAACATTCTGATAAGTACATTTTGTTACGTATCAACGCATAGAGGACATGTGATCGTCAATTTCATTCTTTTAAATAGAATCACATATTTTTTGTTGCATTATTTGATGCAGTTCGCCATTTTTTAGAAAAAAGGTACTAAATCGTTTATATTGAATAACAATGGGTTTAACCGATATTTATTTTATGTAGGTCTCGAATGAAAATGGAAAAGTAATCACAATTTTACTTAAAATGGTTTAGTATTTTTGCATAAAAGGCAACAAGCTTCGTGGATTGGTTCATTAAACTACATAGCAGTCCGTTTAAAAAATGTATGTCACTTTAATATAAGCTCCACACATTCATCAATAAAGAAACCGAGTAATATACCAGATTGTAGCTTCTTGGAATCACTCCCTTCTTGTCTAAATTACTTTTTTTTATACAAAAGCATATAGTATATGTGTATGGTGCATTTATATGAGAAGCATTGGTTTTTCAATATTGTAAAACGTTTGATGTAGTAGAGACAAATTCAACAAAGACATGTTTATAGAAAAATGCATTATCAACATTTCTCATAAAAGCGAATTGAGCAGAGAGCAATAAATTAATTGTAATTAACTGTAATTTATAATCTAAAATATATCAAAATTATGTTTCACAATGTACTAATAAAACAACATATTGACAATAAATGTTAATTTTGCTCCTACTGCTTCGAACACTATCTATTTTTACATACTTCATAAAATTAAATCACATATACCAATCTGTATGTTACTTACAGAGAAAATACCATCAGCATAAATACATGGCGAGGTATTAAGGGTCTGCAACAGCAATTCAGTGGAAAATAAAATTGCTACTTTACCATCTCCATCGCTTATCATTATTTTATAAATATTTTCCATAAAAGAAGAGATTCTTAAATATTCGTATAAAGCAGCTAAACAAGGTGGAATGGGAGGGCAACTTTTCTGTCTCTCACGAAGAAGTGTGGCTTTCACACTATTATATGAAAGCACAGATGCAGCGTCAGGATATCTTTCATAAAAGAAAATAAATTACTTAATCCACAATTTATATACACATACATAATTTAAAGACTATATTTTACAGTGCACACTTTTTAATAAATACTAGAAACTAATACTTACTTTCTACAAACATCGTCGAATATTTGCTTTAATGGAAACGCCGTTTCTCGACAAAGCTGAAGCATTTCGTGCTTCATTTTCTCTTGATCGATCCTATGCAAAAGTTTCGAATGATTGTGATCGTGTAACAATTTAATACAACCATCACCGACGTCCATTATTGCCCCGCGACACCCCGTAGTACGGCGTGTATTACAGCGAAAAATATTTTTTGTGCGATTGTCTTTATTATACGTATAATTATTATATACGTAAATAAAGCTACCGACCGATTTTCCAGGAAGTTTTTCCATTTTTAAAACAGCACGTAACAGTGAAAGTAGCACAATATAAATGATACAAACCACTATAAGAGAATTGAATAGCAAATGAACATGTATGAAGTTACGAACAGAAGTATCTGAAACAAACGAAAGTTAACGACAAAACAAATGACTGCAGAGACCGTGTGTAAAGCTAGGATTGGTTCATTTATTTATTTATTACTTACTTCACTCATATATATATTTTTTTATTCCGAAGTCTTTCACGTGCACGAAAATAGAACATTTTCATCTAAATAATATACACTTAATTCTGTTTTTACACGATAGATATGTTCCCGAAGAATACGTATAAAAAAATGTACACGAATTTTCTTCGGGAACGTATCTATCGTGTAAAAACAGAATTAGGTATATACAATTTTGCACTAATAAAGAGTAAATGATAGTAAAGATCTATTACACGACAATTGGGCATTTACGTTCTATATTCCAAACATAAGTGAGCATATAATAACAGAAAAACGAATAAGACTTGTACATTCTGTATGTATCTTTCATGTTTTCACAGATGCAGCATACAATCAGATTTGAATACAATTAAAATCCACAATATATAAATACATATAACAAATACACATATAAATACATATAAAAAGTTTTATAGAAAAATTAGTCAGTAATCAGATCAGAATAAAATATAAATTGAAAAAAATAGTGAAAAATTTTCTATCTAGTAGAAAATTGAGATCAGTATATATGAATATATGTATTTTTTTTTAAATACTGGAGTTGTTAAGTTCAATACGTATTAGCTCAGAAGCTATGAATTTTGTTTGAAATGCCTACATACTCAAAATAGTGTGCCGTGTAGTGAAACTATAACATAATGGTGTCACAAAAGCTAGGATAAGTTGCATTTAACAACACACTTTAAAATGACATGCAACATACAGTATTCTAGAACGAGGATATATTATAGATACATTGATGGAAAATATAATGATGAAAATTTTTTTCTCAATACACAGAGGCAGAGAATTTTATTTTCAGTATCTCAATAACAGGTTCTCAAATCCTTGGTAGTCCTCAGAGAATTTTATTTGACACAGATTGCGCCTGTAAAATATAATTAAAGAAATCACAAAGTATCATGTTCATTGCATTTGAACTAACTATTTACAGATAGAATTTACTTATCTCAAATATTTTAGTCAGATTTTAGCATCCAATTGGTATATATTCGGACTCCACCATAAATGTACAGAGTATACCGCTTGAAATTAGATTGATATTCTTAAGGGCCAGTTTTCCCAGGTGGCCTTGAACAATCGATAGTACCGCTATAACGGCCACTAGAAGAAGCTAAATAGTAACATTTTCGTCCAGTATGGGGAGCTGGGTGCACTTTCCATGTAGGTTGTTAAGGTTGGTTCACTCGCGGTGAAAGTCCAAAGCCTCTGGAGGGCAAAGAGGCACGTAGCCTACTCTACGTATTATATATATTATGATGGGAAGGCACTAGGCGGAACGCAGAATTAACGACACTCACGTGTGGTTCTACGAGAACCATGAAAGTTCAATTTATTAAACGAGGCCACGGAGGCCGACGAGTACAGAAAGAGAAGCGCGAGCACTTTGCGAGCACGTGGTTACTCCGCGAGGTATCCGAACGGAAAGAGATCGAGTTTCCTCTCGCACGTGGGTCGTTCCCGCGTTCGCTACGAGAAGGGAAACTCGGCGGTACGGCGTGGCCTAGGGGAATGGCGACGGTGGCGCCATCCACCCTACACACTCCCCCCCGAGTGCGTGAGCACGTAGACGTGACCATTTCGGTCAGTCACAGTTGCGCGCTTAACCTAACTAATCTAATATTTACAATGGGTGCGCAACTATGCTACGATACAATTGGCCTTAATCCTAGGTTATGTATTTACACTATGATTACAGTTCGCCGGCGAGGAACTACTGACGCAGCTGGCGTGGCGACGCCTTGTCTGCGCGTTGCTTGAACGCGTACGTTAAAGGTTTGTGGTCGGTGACGACCGTGAAATCACGACCTTCCAGGAAATGCCGATAGTATTTCAGGGCTTCGTAAGCGGCGGTTAGTTCGCGATCGTACGCGCTGTACTTCCGTTGGGAAGGGGTAAACTTCCGGGAAAAGAATGCCAGAGGTTTCCACGCTCCTTGTAATCGCTGCTCGAGCGATGCTCCCATTCCGCCGTCGGATGCGTCGGTGACAAGACGCGTGGCGGCGTCAGGAGAAGGATGATTTAACAGCGTCGCGTTCGCGAGGTCGGTTTTGACTCGTGCGAACTCTTCTTCTGCTTGTGGAGTCCAGAGGATCTCGCGTTTGTCGTTTTTCTTGGATTCGAGGAGATACTCGTGCAGAGGTGCTTGCACTAGGGCGGCGTTGCGAAGGCTACGCCGATAAAAATTGGCCATGCCCAAGAACCTGCGGAGTTCCGCGATCGTCTTGGGTTTTGGGAATTCCAAGATGGCTTTGACCTTGTCAGGGATGGGTGTAGACCCGTTTTCGTCGATGACGCGTCCGAGGAATTCGAGGCGGGACTTGCCCAATTCGCACTTGGCGAGGTTTAACTGGAGCGAGTGTTCCTGCAGACGTTGCAGAACGGTGCGGAGGTGACGTTCGTGCTCCTCGCGATTCGAGGAGGCGACGAGGATGTCATCGATATACGCGAACACGTAGTCAAGGTCTCCGAGGGCACGGCATATGTACCGCTGAAAAGTTTGCCCGGCGTTTCGTAAGCCAAAGGGCATTACTGTGTATTCGAATAGGCCGAAAGGGGTAATTACGGCAGTTTTTTCCACGTGCGAAGGAGCGACGGGAATCTGCTGGTACGCTCGTTGCAGATCGAGCTTAGAGAAGATCGTTTTCCCGTAAAGGTTAATCGAGTAATCATGCAGGTGAGGCACCGGATATCTATCAGGAACGGTCACGGAGTTTAGACGGCGGTAATCGCCGCAGATTCTCCAGCCCCCATCCTTCTTGGGCACAAGGTGGATTGGGCTGGCCCACGGACTGCTGGACGGACGACACGTTCCTTCGGCCACGAGCCGTCGGAACTCGGCCTTTGCGGCTGACAGCATGTCCGGGGCGAGACGTCGCGCACGCTCGGCGACGGGAGGACCTTCGGTCACGATGTGGTGGAGAACGTCTCGCGTTGTGTCACGGTGTGACTGCGAGGGTCCGATAACGCCGGGAAATTCGGAGAGTATTTCCACAAAGGGACATGCGGGGTCGACTGTTTTGACGCCCAGTAACGGCGACGGTCTGCTCGTGCAGACGGTGGAGATCCGCGACAACGGGTCGATCAACCTGCGGTGACGCAGGTCAACCAGTAGGCTATAGTGGTTTAGAAAATCCGCGCCTATAATCGGGTAGGGTACCGCGGCTACGCAGAAATTCCATGTGAACGCACGGCGAAGGCCTAAATTAAGGGTTAGGCGCTTCTCGCCGTAAGTCGCGATTTTGGTTTCGTTAGCCGCGTACAGCTTCAACTCAGCTGCACGCTTCTTCGCGGCGTCAGTGACGGGAAGAAGTGAGAGGTCGGCACCCGTGTCGATGAGAAAGTTAAGGCCCAGATCGCGGTCTCGAACGTGGAGGCGGTGTGAATCAGCACTCGGCGCGCTCGCCTCCGCGCGGCTAGTGCTGCTTAGTTTCCCGATTGCCATGTGCACGGTTTCGCGCACTTCCGCGCGTCTTTCCCGAATTTTCGGTGAAAATGGCAATGGGTGTTTTCGCGCGATCTGCTCGGCGCGCCTGGTCGACCGCGAGAAGGGGTTCGACGACGAACGTCGCGGGAGATCCCCCTCACGGCATTTGCTAGATCGGCTACCTGCTTGGAAAGGATCGCGATTTTCGCCTCGAGCTCGTGGATCGACGAGCTACACGGAGGTTCGGAGGAAACGGCCGATGCGGTGGCATCAGACGTTCGCAACGCTGCGGAAGACGCGGAGGGAAAAGCGGAACCCGAGGCTTCCACTACTTTGTCCGCGAGTTCGGCGAACTCGTGAGGATCCGTGATCCGGGACATAGCGAGGATCGCCCGAATTTGAGCAGGGAGCTGCTCCAAAAAGATCGTACGGATTACGTCGTCGTGGCATGACCCGTCGTTTAAATTCCGGAGACGCGTTAAAATTTGCGAGGGTTTGCCCTCGGTCAGGACTTCGCCTTTAAGTAACCAGCGTAGACGCGCCTCGGCCGACGTCGAATAGCTCGATACTATTCGTGCTTTGATCTGGTCGTACAGATCAGGCGGCTGGGGGATAGCGGCAAGGATATCCCGTACCGAAGCGATCTGGTCGTACGAGAGCGCCGACACGACGATGTCGGCCATCTTCTTTTGAGAGGTTATGCGCGCCGCGGCGAGCGAGGACTCGACTTGGATAAACCATAACTGAGGGTCCTCCTGGAAAAACGCTGGGATTTTCGGGACGCGGTACGAGTCGACGTGCTTCTCGATTAACGACTGCAGGAGTTCTTCCTGCACCGGAGTCGGCGTCGGCGTAGACATCGTAATTTTCGAACGTGTACGCTGCGCGACGAAAGGAAAATCCGCGACGCGGAACGCGCGATTCTCAATAGTGGGAACGCGACGGCGGTGCGACGCGACGCTGAATCGCGTGGTACGATCGGATTCGAATTTTCGCGCGGGACGCGTGACGCGCGCTGGGGAATTACGGCTCGCACGCTTTACGCACCGAATGACAAAACATTCTACATGGACGCTCGCACTTACGTAATTATAACGCTACTTCGCCTCGCTGAGACACGTGTGGAAGATGGCGGCTTCCGGCGGCGTCTCCGGGCTGCGGCGAAGATGGCGGCTTCCGGCGGCGTGCTCCGGCTGCGGCGAAGATGGCGGACGAAGGACGGCGTGCTCCGGCTGCGGCGAAGATGGCGGACGAAGGACGTCCTTCCTGCTGCGTAGGGTCAGCGAACGGCAGGCCCTGGTCGGCTCGTTCACCTCCGGAGAACGTGGCTCAGGGCGTGATGCGCCCGGTCGGGCGGAAACGGCGGGGCTTCCACGGTGCGGATACGGCCAGTCAGTATCCGTTAACACGTGGTTCTCTGGGCACCCACGTGTTGCTGCTCTTCCGAACTCGTCCTCGTAGCGGTTACCGGTATGGTCTACCGGCTCGGTCGTTGGACGCCTTCTCCAACCCTCCGGGTGATCGTCATAATCACGTCGGGGTCACCAGTTGTAGGTTGTTAAGGTTGGTTCACTCGCGGTGAAAGTCCAAAGCCTCTGGAGGGCAAAGAGGCACGTAGCCTACTCTACGTATTATATATATTATGATGGGAAGGCACTAGGCGGAACGCAGAATTAACCACACTCACGTGTGGTTCTACGAGAACCATGAAAGTTCAATTTATTAAACGAGGCCACGGAGGCCGACGAGTACAGAAAGAGAAGCGCGAGCACTTTGCGAGCACGTGGTTACTCCGCAAGGTATCCGAACGGAAAGAGATCGAGTTTCCTCTCGCACGCGGGTCGTTCCCGCGTTCGCTACGAGAAGGGAAACTCGGCGGTACGGCGTGGCCTAGGGGAATGGCGACGGTGGCGCCATCCACCCTACATCCACATTCAGTGTCGAGTGGCATTTTCCGAGTATCCTCTCTGATTCGATCGCATGATCTCTGACAATAGAGGCGATCTGAGCATGCGTGGTCGACATCGTAAACGACGGCGCTGCCGTAGCTTCGTTCGAACAGCCACGTCGCGGCACACTCACACACCGCCAAGTCGGCCTGTACGTGTACCGATGAGACTAGCAAGGTTTCGGGAGGCGGCGATTCCTGACTCTATAATACAAAGGTGGGGCCTGTCAGTGGTCAAAAGCGGTAGACGAAGGATAAATCTAGATCGCTTGACCAACGGCAGGTCCTACTTTTGCGTTTTCGAACAACATTTTCCATTATTCGGTCGCATGATGCCTGTCAGAGAGGCGATCTGGGCACGCGTGGCCGACATCGTAAACGACGGCGCTGCCGTAGCTTCGTTCGAACAGCCACGTCGCGGCACACTCACACACCGCCAAGTCGGCCTGTACGTGTACCGATGAGACTAGCAAGGTTTCGGGAGGCGGCGATTCCTGACTCTATAATACAAAGGTGGGGCCTGTCAGTGGTCAAAAGCGGTAGACGAAGGATAAATCTAGATCGCTTGACCAACGGCAGGTCCTACTTTTGCGTTTTCGAGCAACATTTTCCATTATTCAGTCGCATGACGGCTGTCAGAGAGGCGATCTGGGCACGCGTGGCCGACATCGTAAACGACGGCGCTGCCGTAGCTTCGTTCGAACAGCCACGTCGCGGCACACTCACACACCGCCAAGTCGGCCTGTACGTGTACCGATGAGACTAGCAAGGTTTCGGGAGGCGGCGATTCCTGACTCTATAATACAAAGGTGGGGCCTGTCAGTGGTCAAAAGCGGTAGACGAAGGATAAATCTAGATCGCTTGACCAACGGCAGGTCCTACTTTTGCGTTTTCGAGCAACATTTTCCATTATTCGGTCGCATAACGCCTGTCAGAGAGGCGATCTGGGCACGCGTGGCCGACATCGTAAACGACGGCGCTGCCGTAGCTTCGTTCGAACAGCCGTGTCGCGGCACTCTCACACACCGCCAAGTCGGCCTGTACGTGTACCGATGAGACTAGCAAGGTTTCGGGAGGCGGCGATTCCTGACTCTATAATACAAAGGTGGGGCCTGTCAGTGGTCAAAAGCGGTAGACAAAGGATAAATCTAGATCGCTTGAACAAGGGCAGGTCCTACTTTTGCGTTTTCGAGCAACATTTTCCATTATTCGGTCGCATGACGGCTGTCAGAGAGGCGATCTGGGCACGCGTGGCCGACATCGTAAACGACGGCGCTGCCGTAGCTTCGTTCGAACAGCCACGTCGCGGCACACTCACACACCGCCAAGTCGGCCTGTACGTGTACCGATGAGACTAGCAAGGTTTCGGGAGGCGGCGATTCCTGACTCTATAATACAAAGGTGGGGCCTGTCAGTGGTCAAAAGCGGTCGACGAAGGATAAATCTAGATCGCTTGACCAACGGCAGGTCCTACTTTTGCGTTTTCGAGCAACATTTTCCATTATTCTGTCGCATGACGGCTGTCAGAGAGGCGATCTGGGCACGCGTGGCCGACATCGTAAACGACGGCGCTGCCGTAGCTTCGTTCGAACAGCCGTGTCGCGGCACTCTCACACACCGCCAAGTCGGCCTGTACGTGTACCGATGAGACTAGCAAGGTTTCGGGATGTCGTGTGGCCGACAACGTAAACACGTTGCCTCGACACAGTCACACACCGCTAGGTCGGCGTGTACGTGTATCTACGAGAATCTCAAGGGTTCGGAATCCGTATGTTATTTCGGGATAATGCAAAATGGCAGAGTTGGGCAAAATATTTATCTACATAAAAATTTCGATCAACTAATAAAAGATAAAAAAATTTTTATTCTTCATTGGAATGTTCGAATAAAGAAAGTATCTTTATTCGACGAGAATTTATCCGACGAATAAAGATAATTTTTTTTATTCGAAAAAAGAAAAATACAAACAATCGTACATTAAAAAAAAGAATAAACATATAAACGTGAATATAATACAATATAAATATAAATAGACGAAAAATATATATATATTATAAAATATATAAAAAATAATATAAATAAATTACAATTTTTAAATAATTAATAAATTGTAAAATTAATGATGCGGCTGCCATGGCCGCCTCTTCAGTGGGAGTTCCTTTTGATACTCCGCCTCAGCTTGTTCTGAAACATGTAAAATGTAAATTAAAAAGAAGCAATCTAACAAATATTTTGTTATTTTGTACAAACATATGTGGCTTCGGTAACTCACCAATAGTGGCTCGTCGAATACTTTCTCTGGCTTTCCACTATCGCCTCGGAATCTGGGTGAGGCGGAGAGCAGTCGGCCAGTGTGGTCCTCCTTCATCGTCTCGACGACGAAGCAGCCCAGATGATTCGTGGCTGCAACTGAAACAGAAATCAAATATACAAAAAGAGAAAAATGTTGAAATCTACGCGACAGTGTGAAAAGTAAAATTGCATTTGTCTACTTATATTAGCAGCTGATGCTGCATCCATTGTCGCCTCGGAATCTGGGTGAGGCGGAGAGCAGTCGGCCAGTGTGGTCCTCCTTCATCGTCTCGACGACGAAGCAGCCCAGATGATTCGTGGCTGCAACTGAAACAGAAATCAAATATACAAAAAGAGAAAAATGTTGAAATCCACGCGACAGTGTGAAAAGTAAAATTGCATTTGTCTACTTATATTAGCAGCTGATGCTGCATCCATTGTCGCCTCGGAATCTGGGTGAGGCGGAGAGCTGTCGGCCATTGTTACCATGCGGGAATCTGTAATCTGACAAATGAAAAATGTCGCTGAAATGAATCAGCGATTCTGCACACTTATTTGCATGTGTGCAGTTCGACGTCGAACAGCTTTTGGATCACATACGATCCTTGGGCTGTAATTGTAATAACTTTATAATTTCATATTACCAGCTGATCGAGTCAGTGGTACTGCACTAGTATGTGCAATTCGACGTCGAATAGTTGCAACTGTATAATGTTTGAATATTATTTTCATTCGCTGATGGAATCAGCGATACTGCACACTTATTTGCATGTGTGCAGTTCGACGTCGAACAGCTTTTGGATCACATACGATCCTTGGGCTGTAATTGTAATAACTTTATAATTTCATATTACCAGCTGATCGAGTCAGTGGTACTGCACTAGTATGTGCAATTCGACGTCGAATAGTTGCAACTGTATAATGTTTGAATATTATTTTCATTCGCTGATGGAATCAGCGATACTGCACACTTATTTGCATGTGTGCAGTTCGACGTCGAACAGCTTTTGGATCACATACGATCCTTGGGCTGTAATTGTAATAACTTTATAATTTCATATTACCAGCTGATCGAGTCAGTGGTACTGCACTAGTATGTGCAATTCGACGTCGAATAGTTGCAACTGTATAATGTTTGAATATTATTTTCATTCGCTGATGGAATCAGCGATACTGCACACTTTTTTGCATGTGTGCAATTCGACGTTGAACAGGTTTTGAATCATATACGATCCTTGATCTGTAATTGTGATAACTTTAAAATTTCTTATTACTTATTACTTATTTCTTATCAACGTCGAACAGTTGCAACTTTTCTTTTTCTTTGTGAATTTTGTATTGCTTCGATAATATATTGGGGCTCCCGAATGGACATGCCTCTCGTATATCTACTGTCAACTATTTCGGGCAACATACAATCTATATAAAAGCGCGTCAATTTTGGCTCCATTTTATGTTGCCAAAATTCGTCATCTCTGTCAACTTTAATGGACTTTATACCTTTCCTCGTCCATATACAGAAGAGGCAGTACTTTCTGGCAGTGATATGTAATTGCCCTTGTACTTGGTAGAAGTACGCGTGGCTTTTATTCATAACGCTGCCAGTACTGTCTGTAAATATTTTACTTACTGCTTCTATTGTTGATATTGCCTCTTCTGGTGTAACATTTTCCGCAGTTTGTGGGCACTTTATCTCCACAATGCCGTCGTCATCGATTACACCATCCGGCGATGCTCCCAAATAGGGAATCGATGCATCGATAAAAAGACCACATGGTCTAATTTCGATATTTTCCTTTCTGGACAATTCTTCGCGAGCTGTGTCTTCATTCTGCTTTCCATACGCTACAGCAGAAACGTCTAGCAGGCGTGGATATAGCAATGTCCGCACTAATTTCGAACATAGCGTTGTCTTCCTTCTTTGGCACACGGCGCGGAAGTTGGACGCTGTCAAAAGTTTAGATCTGTACGCCATCCACTTTCTGTTCTTGGCCTGTCCAATAGTTTCTTGTTCAATCGTCTCTCTATCTTTCTGCCAATCGCTTAGCATTTCCATATACTTTTCCTTTTGCAGATTGAACATGCATTCGTCCATATCTGCCTTGTGGGCATTTGGTCCGTAATCGGAATCTTGTGTTGCGCCGAACTGCTTTCTTGTGTTTCTCGTCGTGCTGTTTTGTCGAGCTTGTTGCTCGAGTTGTTGTTTCTTTTTGTGCCGTTCTTCCATCTGTGTTAAAAGTAGAGGCGGCTTCTTTTCCATGGACCGTTGTAGACGAGATAATACTTCTTGCGTATTGTACTGGATCACAGCAGCAGCACATCTTGCAGCGTAAGATCCTCTTTGCCCGAAATTCAATCTTTTTCCAAGAATATATTTTGCAACAATATTATTGAAACTCTCCACTGCGTTGTTGTTGCTTCGATAGAGGATGCTTTCTCCGTGCGCTGACAGTGACTGGATGATATCTTGGATGTTCTGGTGAACTCCAAGGTTCAACAATTCCGGAACAATATTCTGCTCATCCTTCTTCCTGGTTCCATCGCAGAAGTATCCTATTCTACTACAGTGTTTGTGCTCTCCAAACACGTGGCTGGGCATATTCATTATATCGTCGCATAAATTTTGTATTTTTTGTACCATCGGCAGATTCTCTTCGAATCTATACTCCGCAGCTTTCATTATCCCCGAGCGCATCCGCCGAATATTATTTTCTACGGCTTGCCTGTAGTGACCGGGCGGAGCCTTTTTCGCAACATCTTTCATTTTGTTGCAAAAGTTGCGCAACAAATGATTTGTGCATTCAATTTTCTTCACGCGGATCATCCATGTTTTATATGGATCACAGTCGAGAATTTTCTTGTAGACACTGCTGTCGCCGTCAGCAATTAATGTCGAATAAATCAATCCACGTTTTTCCACGCTGGTATTGAAACCTTCTGCGATGGCGTCACTCTCCATTCTGGTGGACGGCTGGTTTCTGCCCCAGTTTTTGAAGCATGCGTGTTGCCGCGGCTCTTCTTTCTTTTTTGCCGCGTTAAAACAAATGGAGCACGTTTTGTTTCGTACTCCAACGAATAGAACTTTCCTCGTGTGATAGCCTATTATCACGCCGACACCAGAGATTGAATTGTACTTTCCTGTGCGGTAGTGAATGTGTGGAATTCCACATGCTAACACGTCGCCTCTTCCAACGGCTAGTCTTTTCTCCTCTTCAGCCGCTGCTACCATTTCCGCTTCCGCAGTACGGATTAATTTCTCCACGATGTCGTCATGGCATTTGCTGTATCTCTTCGTGGACATACCGGGGACATTAATGGCAGTGAGGAATTCTTCCATTTGTGCGTAGCCGCCTCCGTTGAGAATGGTTCCTGCCACTGCATTCCGATTGATATCCATGACCTGAGGATCATCAGGTTGACTGTGGATATCGGCTCTATAATCGCACATCATGCATTTCACGGTCAGGGTGGTCTCCAACCCCGTTCTCTTCATACGTATTATGTTCAAATCTTCCATCGAACAATCTAATATTTCGGAATGTTTGCTTATGCGTTTCATTTCTTGAAAAATATGAGGAATGTCCACAATGCTGAGAGATCCGTCCGGAAGACACAATTCTTCCTGTGGGTCGACCGTCGTTTCTCTTTCCACGACGAGCTGGTGGGCCTGCACCTCCGCTTCTTCTTTCAGAATGTCTTTGATGGTTTTTTTACGTTTGACTATTTTTTTTGTCATTTCTTGACTATGCCCGGCGTCAGAAGAGGTTGTCCGTAATATTTCTTTCTCTTGTCCACTTGACGACGGCGTTATACTTTCCATCGTGGATGGCTCGACCATCGTTTCGTTTTCCTAGACGAAGTGCATTTCTTCGTCGGTGGCAGTTTGCTCCCCGAGTTCTTCAACGTTATCGGTTTCTTGTGTAATTTCTTGACTACCTCCGGCGTCAGAAGAGGTTGTCCGTAATAGTTCCTTTTCTTGTCCACTTGACGACGGCGTTACATTTTTCATCGTGGATGGCTGGACCGTTGTTTTGTTTTCTTCGACGAGGTGCACATTTTCTGCTGACCCTGCCTCTTCATACAGGAGACGGCTTGACGTATCCTCCACGGCAAGATTCGCTATCTGCTTCATTCTACATACAGATTACAAAAAATTGCTTTAGGTGGATACGGCCCCCCTTTACAGATGCGTTTTTAAAAATGGTAACACTTTAAAAATTGCGAAATTACAATTATTTCAAGTGAACGCTGCATCGCAATTCAGTTGTTCATCATAATGTTGCGAACTTCCAAGTGTCACAACACTTCTCATGCGGTCGGTACTTCTCGAATACTGTTGCTCTCGCGTCTTCTTCTTGACTCTTCGTTTTGGGGCTTCGATACTTTACTTCTTTCTTGAAGACGATTTGCGCACTTCTTTCTTGCCGTCTTCACGGGTGTTTTCCCCTCCAAACAACCACCGAAACTTCTTTCAGGATGCACCTCCAATTACCGCAAAAATCAATCTGCAGTAATGTGGGAGCCGGTGCATCGCTTTTTGTGGACCGGTCGGGAAAGGGGGTACCCTCCTGGGGACGTATCCCCGCGAGGATACCACTTCCTCCCCCGAATACCTGGGACCGTATCTTCCACAAATGAAAGGAGTTCGATGCGTTGGTACAGAGATCACACCCTCGCCTTCTGTGACGACACGTCCTCTTCACAACGAGTCATTTCTTCCGTCTTCATTTCCGTCTGTCTTCTTCATTATTCCCTAATGGAACGTATCCTCCACTTTCTCATGATGTCCATTGAGCAATGAATAATAACTGTTTTACGATGCAGCGTCCAATTGAAATAATTTTAATTTCGCCTTATCATTTTTAAAAACAGGTCTGTAAGAGGGAAACTGTAGAGAAACACCTCCTTTGTTTAAAATAATTGCAGAAACTTAACCCTTAGCACTCGAGTGGTTACTCTGAAGCACCACTGGAGATTGTTGTGACATTATTTCAAAGAAATTACAAAAAATATTACAAAATATTTGTTCTATTGCAAAATTTGTATTTCATAGATTACTAAACATTTCAATATTATATGTGGAAATCGGATCAGTTTCGTATGAATAAAATGAAAATATTCTAAGACGGAAGAAAAATTTAGTTTTAGAATGAAAATAGCGCCAAGTGCAAAGGGTTAATTATTGCCTAATATTCTAATCTAATAATTAACAAAGATTGCAACATTGAAAACAAATTGAAACCATATTCCGGGGGTAATAACCCCCTCGCCGGCGTCCCGCGTTGCTCGCAGCCCTGGCTGATAACAACAAATTAGAGCAATTAGTTGACCACATGACGTGAAGAAAAATATTTTGAAAGAACATCCAACATCTTTGCCGCTCACACAGGCACGCACGCACACACTCACCCGCGCAAGGTCGACGTACTCAGCAGAGCCCGCCGATGTCCGTCAGCTGTTACGGTAACGACACACAGTGGTTCAGATTGGAAAATCGTGTGACATTTCCTTAAAAAATCGACTATCGCATATCAATATTTAATACTTATGTACTATTTCTTAAATGTCTATCAGTCTATTTGATCTTTTAGTGGCAATGTACAAAATTATGAATGGTATTACATGCCAGCGTCGATTCATAAATTACTAGTACATGGGGCGGAAATTATAAAAAATGCGTTATGTGTTTACAGAAATAAATTGTTGCTGCAATCAAAGTTAGCAAGGAATTAGGTAAGTAGGGTCCTCAATGGACCCCACGTATGCATTCATGTGTATTGTAGCGGCTAGCTGGGCGCCGGAAGAGAAATCTTCAGCGCACCAGCACCAAGAAAGATTTATGGTTTGCACAGCATAAGACGCTATTTGTGAGAAAACGTCTTCAACGTTATTGGCCACTTAGCGGACAGATGTGTCAATAGCGCAAGTGGACGCCATAAATTTTGGGTATTCGAAGGGTCTCCAGCCTAGAGTGTCCCAGCGACGCGTGCCCGGTTTCTGTCACCCGGGAAAGCTGGGACAGCAGCCCGCACAGAAAAATATGGAAAGCCGTGCTAAAATTCAGAATATGCCAAAATATGTGAAAGATGCACTTAGCAATCTACACCATCTAATCACCAACAAGAAACAAGCCTAAAAAAGCGAGGAAGATGCTACTTGTGTTCTCGAGAAGAAGACAAAAAATCGCGCATTATCTGCAAGTTTTGTGATAATTTTGTTTGCGAAAGGCACAAAAAGGTTGAAGGTTTTGTGTGCAATGTGTGCCATAATAAAGAATACAAATTTTGATTTCTGTTACGACTTTCCGATTGTATGTTTCGAGTAAAATACTTGTGTTTACTTCTACAATAAAGATCCTTAGATGTCATTTCTCTGTTTTCTCAATTAAGCACATTTTAATGTGGAGTCCATTAGGGACCCCACTTATGAATTTACGGAATTTTTTGTTACCTATCCGTAGGTTAGCAATTCAACATTATCTGGTTCAAGTTTCACGCTAATATCACATACGGTTTAAAAGTTATACAAAAATGTCGCACGATTTTCCAATCTGAACCACTGTACGACAGTTTGCTTTCTTTTTTTTTCCGGCGATCAGCTGAGAACGTCGATCCCCCCCCCCCACCTGTGATGCTCGATGAATTACGTTGTACATATATGTACATACAGTGACAGTTAGCAGGTGTTAGGCGCCGACAGGAGGGCACCTAGAATTTCGTTCAAAATTTCTTTTCCACGACATGTTGTTAACTAATTGTTCTAACTTGTCGACAAAATCCAAATCGTATGATGCAATATTTAGTGCCGGGCGAAAAAAAGGTGCCTATGCGAAGTTAACCGGCCGGATTTCACGATTTTACTAGGATTTGGAAAAAAGCTCATAAAAACCAAACGAAAAGCAATATTAATATAATTTAAAAAGCAGTGTATTAAGGACGAAATAGATAAGAAAACAGTGACGCTAATTTTTCTATATTCCTAACCTAACCCAATCTGAATTTTATAATATCGTTGTTCTGATCTGGTCAACAACTACCACAAAATACAGTCAGTCAAAAAAGTCTCCGTACAGAGACTGTGAGCGTGTAAATTTATTTCCTTTGTTAACGGTTCAGCGGAATGTTTACAAATAACTCTCAAGGAAACACTCTATGGTCAAGTACAATTTAGTTGCTTGGCTGTTAGCAAGAATAAATAACGTTTTCGCGAAAGAATTTCTCCGAAATGGAAGTAGCACTTGCGACCAGAGATTTAACTTTAAAATTAAGAGAAGATGGATTATCTATTAGAAAAATAGGTCAAATAGTAAAAAGGACAAATTCTTCAGTACAATATATTCTTGAGAAATACGCAAAAACTAAATCTATTAAAAGTTTACAACGTACAGGTCGACCACAAAAATTAGAAACTAATCGTAAACGTGCAATCCTACGAACAATTCGTTGTGATCCACAAACGAGTGCACCAAAATTGGCCAGTATGATAGAAAATGACTATAATATAAAAGTAGTGCCCGAAACTATTCGAAATGTTATAAGAAAAGCTGGATACAATGGTCGTACAGCCAGGAGAAAACCGTTCGTAAGTGAAGTTAATAAAAGAAAACGTTTGTATTTGCAAAGGCACACGTTAATAAGGATCAAAGCTTTTAGAATAATGTTATATTTAGTGATGAATGTAAATTTACTATTTTTACTTCGGATGGAAATGTTAAAGTGTGGAGAAAACCAAATGACCAGATGAAACTCGAAAATTTACTCCCATCGTAAACACGGAGGCGGCAGCGTGATGGTGTGGGGGTGTATGAGTGCAGCAGGGGTGGGAAATTTAGTCTTTATTGACGGTATAATGGATCAACATAAATATTTGAACACTTTGAAAGAAAATTTAAAAACCAGTGCCAGAAAATTACATCTTGAAGAGTCGTTTATCTTCCAGCTGATCACTAATCAACAAATTATGAATAATAGTGTTACATGTACTGACACTTTTTTGACCTCGTTTTCGTTGAGTTTTACTTTTGACTTTGTTTATTTGTCAACAAATAAATGTAATATAGCTTTTTTTGCACTGTTACTAAATGTTATGTTTGTGAACATAATAACGCAAGAATTATTTATTTATTACCATATCCTTTAAAATTATGCAACTTTAAATAAATTCTTGTACGGTGTACAGAGACTTTTTTGACTGACTGTATGTAAAAGTCTATAATTTTTAGTAACGTAAAATTCAGCTGATAATTAAGAAACCAAACCTTAATCATCATTTATGTATTTAAAAAATAATTAGTTATCTTATAATTTATTATAATGTGTTTATAGTAAATAATTCATTTAAATGTAAATTAGAACAGAACACGACTTCGAAAATAGTTTGTCGCTAAATGATGAGTGTTTGGTTTCTTATTTATTTGAAAAGTTCACACAGTATATGGATTGTTTGTCACTTACCTATTCAGGTGTAATCTTCTTCTGCTGTATCTTTTCGCTGAGATGCGAAGTTTTTTGGTTGATGCAGTCGCCTTGGATGCTCGCTTGGCCGCCGTTTTTCCCGCGTGCTCAGTTGAAGACGAATCACCAAACTCCATTTTTTAACAGTTTTCACACTTTTTCACAAAAACTGCAAACTATACACACTCCCGCTGACAGGCCAGTTCTGGCATAAAGCGTAATAAGAAAAAAACTACACACACTCGCGTCACCACAAGTCCGTATACTTATCTGTTCGCGCTGTCTATAAATTGTTTAACAAATGAAACAGGAATGATTCGCACACGACACGAATGCGTTCCTGTCCATCAGTAAACTGAACGAAACAAACAACGCCCCAACTAGCTGTTGCCAGTTGCGTCATCGCCCCCCCCCCCACCAACAGGTCTTTCGCTCTTGATTTGTTTATCTGTGTATACTGAAAAATGTGTTGTAATTTTTAAATAATTTTTTTTTCTTTTTTCGGTAAAGCCACCTACGATCCTCAAAAGTGACCCCCGAATCAAATTGATTTGTAGTCACACCGTGCCGAACAAAAAATTACGAAAAAATTCATGGATATTCTACTTACTAGCATACATGAGTGAGATTTTTTTCCGAATTTTAGGTGGAAAAATCGATTTTTACACAAATCCGAAAGCATAAAATGCCCGATTTTATATCAAACTTCTCGATTGACCCCCTTATATTGTTATGTTCGCTGTGTCTTCATTGTGATTATTAATGTGTATTTTTTTACAGTTCTTTCGGATTATGCAAACGTGTTTGTTCAAAAAAAAGTGGAAATCTCCAAACATTCGAAGAAAGTGCGTATTTCGTATTGAAGTTTCAGAGACACCGGTTTTATAAAAATTCAGTAGTTTCGAAAATTAACAAACAGCATAATTTCTGTTGAGAAAGCTTAAGCAATTAACAGTTTGTGATGGGGTAGTTACATTTTCTACACCCGTAAAGTCATTTCGGAAATAAAATAATTTTGCCATCCTGCAAACGTCAGGGTAGGTTTTATTACCTTAGACCCTAACATCTGCAGGCGGTCAACTCTAACATCTTGCGATGCGAATCGCGTACCGCTACACACGCACAAATTCGAAGTATGAATATTCGAGAATTCATGATGACTCGTGTGTAAATTGTAGAATATGATCTTGTAGAATTAGTAAAAAGTAATGATGTTGAAATCGTAAATTCGGTATCATTGCAGTTCAAAATTGGTCATTGCTATTGAGTTTAGGTATACAATTAAAAATACATGTTCTAATATGTTAATATTTTTATAAGTACGCGACATTAATTACCAACCAAATTAAAATATGGCTTGATCGTCTAGTGGTAAGCAAAGGATTACATGTGGTGGCATTTGGAAAATATTCTAACATTTAATTACAGGGAACTGTTTTTGTTACTTCGAAAAAACAGTCAAATTTGCATACATTTCTAAGCCGTTTGTTATGTTCCCAGTGCTTTCTAGACAATTTTTTTTGCAAAACGTCGAGAATTTATCTAACTGTAATGCTAAAAAAGAAAAAGTATAATTTGGTTGGTAAATAATGTCGCGTACTTATAAAAATATTAACATATTAGAACATGTATTTTTAATTGTATAACTAAACTCAATAGCAACGACCAATTTTGAACTGCAATGATACCGAATTTACGCCTTCAACATCATTACTTTTTACTAATTCTGCAAGATCATATTCTACAATTTTCAAAAAGATAAACAAATTTTTATTCGTTATTCGAAGGTTCGAATAAAAAAAGTATCTTTATTCGACGAGTATCGAATGAATAATTTTATTCGACGAGAATTTATCCGACGAAGAAAGAAAATTTTTTTTATTCGAACTTCGAATAATATTTTCATCTTCTATCTGTATCTTTTATTCGAAGGCTTCGAATAACGCATAAAGATGAAGTGTCTTTTATTCGAATCGTTATTTAAACAAGTTTTTATCGGAATAATGCCTAACTCTGGATTGGAACATCTGGTTATGGCATGGGTATTGCTTTACGCTCTTGGAACGTGACTTTTGGGATTTTTAGAAATTAAGTACGGAGTGGCCTTGTCACCGTAAATTTAGCTAATTTCCCAATCGTGTCCGTTCCCAAGGCGTACAGTTAGCAATTGTATGTAGTTTTCTAGGACCGTGCCATAAACTTGCCAGAGGTCCCATCCTGCCCTTCTTTAGCTTTGCGCTTGACGATTGTCAGACGCTCTGGGTTTTTCCCAGGGTCTAGCAACTCTTTGTATTTAGCAAGTGGTTGATGGCGCTTAGCCGATCAGGAGGGCCTTGGGGCTATCAGGATGTTCCTCAGTCCCATCTCCTACTTTTCTACCGTCCACTCCCTACTGGTCCTCGTCCTGGCCAATCCAGGGATGTTTTTTGTCATCTAGGAAGGGAGGAAAAATCCCGAAGCAATAGGGAGGATCTACGGTTCGCTCGATCCTCCAAGTCAATTCGCTTCCGAACGCGTCAGAGAAAAGAAGTTACGAGGAACAACATCACAATCGTACGTATTGAACTTTTTATAAAATATATATGTTGATACTTCTGGTTAGTGTTGATTAGTGTTGATATTAGTGTTGATTGACTGACTGTGGCAATTTTTCAGATGGACAACAGTGAATTAGAAGTTGGACCGGCACCGGCGGCGGCTCCAGCACCGGCACCGGCACCGGCGATGGCTCCAGCACCGACACCGGCACCGGCGACGGCGGCGGCGGCACCAGCACCGGCGGCGGTGTTGGCAGCCGTCGCCCGCCTATCCATTAACAATAGGCGACATGAGAACATAGTGAGTAGGCGGTATATTTCGTCATTCGTAAACATTTATTATTTATTTCTAAAACTTTTCATTTCATTTACAGACAATTGATAACGGCCGCTGCGGCGAGAGGACGTCGGCGTCATCGTCGACCGCGCCCACCCCACAACAAAGCACCGTGGCCCTGATAGTGGAGGAGATGTTTGTAAGTTACAGAAACATAGAAATATTTTTTTCAAAAATTTTTTATACCTCGTCTAATAAATTAATCCTTCTAACTTCTCCTTAACATTCAAGACATTTGATTTAATTTCAAAAAAAGTTATGTTATTTCAAATAGTGTGGACTCAGTTTTGCTCCTTACTGTACATGTTGCATATAAATGTTGTGTATATCTTTCAGACCAAGCTAATCAAGGAAATAAAGAGAAACTCCTACCGCCGAGGAGGGTGGCAAAAAAGGCGCGGTGGCAGCGGGGGGCGTGGCGGCGGCGGGTGGCGTGGCGGCCGCGCGGCCCCCTACATAAATATTCAATATTAAAAAAGAAATAAAGTTTATTATTTTTAATATATTTAAATATACTTTCTTCATTTATTGTTCCCCTCAGGGTTACATTTCTATTACACCTCCTTCCTTTCCCCGCTACTATCCTAACTCTAACCCTAACTTAAAAGAACAAAATAAAATAAATAAATAAAATAAAGAAAGTTGTCTTTTTTCTCACACATCTACGCCCCTCCTTCCCTAACAAGCGGAAAGTAGGACCTGCCGGTGGTCAAGCGATCTAGATTTATCCTTCGTCTACCGCTTTTGACCAATGACATGCCCCACCTTTGTATTATAGAGTCAGGAATCGCGGCGCATCCCGAACCCTTGCTAGTCTCATCGGTACACGTACAGGCCGACTTGGCGGTGTGAGAGTGCCGCGACACGGCTGTTCGAACGAAGCTACGGCAGCGCCGTCGTTTACGATGTCGACCACGCGTGCTCAGATCGCCTCTCTGACAGGCGTCATGCGACCGAATAATGGAAAATGTTGCTCGAAAACGCAAAAGTAGGACCTGCCGGTAGTCAAGCGACCTAGATTTATCTTTTATCTAACGCTTTTCACCCTTGCAAAGCCCGATCTTTGCATTATCGGGCCATAAATCGTGGCCTCCTGAACCCTTGCAACCTTGTACGATCTAGCGTTGTGTGCAGCAAACCATGGCACACGCACACGGCACGCACACGGCACACACACTGTCATTTGAGCTTCTCCTATGTGGCCGTTCGGAGCGTGACGATCGCTAGGAAGCTTCTCCTAGTTCCTGTTTGGAGCGTGGCGACTCAAGGCCACGTAGGAAAACTGGCCCTTAAATGCCTCCAAAATTACGCATATATATATTCATTACACCATGAAGCATTCTGTACGAATGTCGAATCTTTTCAAAAGCGGCTCTTAGACCAAATATTATTACCATTTTGTACTTAAACAATGCATGTTAAAAGTTCAAGAAACCATAGCTTTAGAAAATAAAATTATGTAACGACGTGTGATACTATTACACTGTGACAGGAGATGTTATGCCATATTACTTATTAACTGATAGATCCGTATAGGTAAGTATAAAAAATAAACTTACGAGAGCAAAAATGATAAGTATTGATAAAAATGTATTCACAAAATGCTTAACAGCAATACAGAGTACGCTAATAAATGAAATAGCGTTAGAGATAGATATATAAAATAGATATACGGATTGGCGAATCAGGAGGATGTGTAATCACTAATAAATTAAAAATGAATATCACCATGTTTTATTCTTGATATTCTGTCTTGAAGAATCGCCCATTAAATTGTCTCCAACATGTTGCCGATATATATGTATGTCTTGGACTAGATCTGACCACCGCTTTTCTCGTAAACAGTAAGTATTCCACAAAAGTGGCGGAAGAAATACTGCAGCATATCTTAGTGGCAACATAATGACCTAAAACAATTTTTCAAGAATTAATACATGTAACTATTATTTTATGTACATAAGTAAAGTTCAATATAAAAATATAATTATTGTAACATATATAACAAATACACTGGACTAGCTCTGAAAAAAAGATAAGTAAAATGTAAAGAAATACCTGAAACATGAAAGCATCTTTTACTATTAATGTTGTAAATAACATTAAATGACTTAAGGATTTCTGAAATAAATTAGGTAATACACCTTGTACTTACAAGTTTATTAATATCAATGGTTCTATCGTGATAGGTAGCGTCAAGAATCACTGTGTTTAAATCAAGAACACATAAAATATATTACAATTTGAAAATTCAATATTTTTTTGCTTATGCTTTTTCAAAGAGTTGTCGTTACATTTTAAATAAAAGACATAATTAAGGATCATTTGTCATATAAAAAAATTATTATTATTTCACTAACGTATATACACATTTGGTCAAATTATCACACCTTGTTAGAATGCTTAATCCCTTGCGGTCCACACAGTTCCATCTCATATAGTTTTAGAACTTGCTATAATATCATACAATTTAGCTTTAATCCAGATAAAATAAGTATATTAGCAATATATTTAGAACAGTGAAAACTAGAATTGCTTTCATATAATATTTAATTATGGGATTTATGTAATATGTAATTATGGTATTTATATAATATGTAATTATGGTATTATTCATGAATGGAAAATGAATATGTAAAATACGCGAGCAGTGGTGCAAAAATAACATTTCTAGACTAAGTCGACGTAAATAGGACCGCAACAGGTCAATATACGCATTTTTAAGAGCAACTTAATATTCATGTACGTAATCTTGTTTGCCAATCACTATATCATCAGTAAAAAGAAAATAAAATAAGCCACATAGTATCTGGTTTATTCCATCCGTACCTTTTTGATAGATAGAAATACTTACCTTACTTAATCTGATCAAATTCTAGCTCCCAAATTATGTATTCTCAATCCTTTTGAATCTGCTGCAACATAAATATTTTTTCAACTATTTACAGCTTCTTCATGTTCTTCACTATTTACATGCGTATATTACGATCATTTAACAAATATAGTACTTAACCTAACACTTGTGACACAGATTGTACACAAAATAAATTACTTAAAACCGTAGCATTTTCTCACATTTTTATCAACTATTCATAATTTAAGCACATCTTACACAGTCACGTATAAAATTAAAATCACTGACAAATTTTGATACTTTAGACACATTCTGCATAGAAGATATATAATCATAGACTACACTCTGCCCCACGAGAGAATGGTACCGCGAGAGAACCGATTTTCGTCCGTCGCTGCGCATCTTCGCCCTGATTGGTCCCTTCCCAATGCACAGCGCATGCGCGTAGTGACGCCACGCGCTGCAGTGCTGCACGTGACCCATTCGTAGCCATACCGGGTGTTCATACGGTATTCATAGTGCTCAGAGTTCGTAGTGTTCTTCCATCGTGTTCATAGAGTTCGCAGTGTTTTTTTGAAATGGAAGATCAAGTTCCTGGGCCGTCGCATACATCTCCAGCGAAGAAAAATCCGAGGGGAAAGGTAAGCTTATATTATACATAATTATTTATCATGCATTTCGCTACTATAAGCTTATTTCTTTTTTTAAAAAATTATAGTTTCTATTTTAGTAAACTTTTTTTACTAAACTTTTTTTTTACTGAACTTTTTTTTTACTAAACTTTTCTCCGTTTCTAGTTTGTCCGATCCGCACAAAAACAGATTATTATTAATCTGTATAAAAGCGTGATAGCGGAAAACCCGGGAATAAAATATAAGCCGCTTATTCTAATGCTTGTGCAAAAGACAGGCATTGGAAGAGTCACCGTCAGCAGAACCCTGGCGGAATACAAATCTACAGGAAAAGTGACATCGCCAAATAAAAAAAAGCGGCGCCTCAATATTTTGGAAAAAACTTCGGAAGCCGATATATTGGCAATAAGAAGAAAAATTCACAGCTTCTAGCTCAATCGGGAATTTCCAACCCTAAAAAAAATTCTGGCTGCTGTGAACAACGACGAAAATTTGCCTTCGTTTAGCGAAACTACACTCCATCGACTACTACAACGTATGGAGTTTAAATTTATTCAACGAAAACGCAACAGCGCCCTGATTGATCAACCCCATATCATCTCCTGGCGGCCAAAGTAAGTGACAATCTACATTCAAAAATATTTTTTTCCAAAAACTCAGTTTCTATCCTCGTTTCTTACAAAAATTTATTTTTTACTACTTTGTAGGTACCTCGAACAAATCGAAAATTTTCGTTCGGAAGGGCGGTCTATTTACTACCTGGACGAGACATGGATTAACGCCGGCGATACCAAGTCCAGGCAGTGGATAGATACCAGCGTGACCTGCCCGAGGAACGCCGAAGAAAGGGGCTTGACAACGGGGATACCTGCTCCCACGGGAAAAGGAAAGCGGCTAATTATTACTCACATCGGGTCAGCAGACGGGTTTGTACCAGGGGCCCTCCTTTGCTTCGAGGCAAAAAAAAGAACGGCCGATTATCATGAAGAAATGAACGGAGACACGTTTTTTGAATGGTTTAAGAAAATTTTGCCCATGCTGCCAGATAGGTCAGTCATCGTGATGGATAACGCCCCTTACCACAGCGTCAAAAAGGAAAAATATCCTTCCTTGAGGTGGAAAAGGGACGATATCGTCACGTGGCTGGAGGGTAAGGGGAAAACGGTGAATCCACGGCTCGTCAAAATTCGACTAATGGAGTTGGTTACAAAACATAAACGACCAGAAAACAATTACGTTATTGACGAATACGCCAGAGAAAATGGACGTACCGTGCTACGCCTTCCCCCTTACCACTGCGAGTTGAACCCTATCGAGTTGGCATGGGCACAAGTGAAACAATTTATAAGGGCGCGAAATACATCGTACAAATTGGCAGATGTCCGCCAATTTGTAGATGCAGCAGTTGAAAATGTGTCTCCCGAAAACTGGAAAAATTTTATCCGGCATACGCTGAAGGAGGAAACCAGGCTGTTTGAACTCGACCACGTTACAGATTCAGTATTAGAGGGAAGCCCCGAATGGTTGAACTCGTCGGATGACTCGGACATCGATGTGAGTCATACATAAGCCGCTTATTGTAAATAGTTGTAAATAGTCTGTAAATAGGTGTAAGTTTTTTGTAAATAGTTGTAAGTTTTTTGTAAATAGTTGTAAATAGTCTGTAAATAGTTGTTAGTTTTTGTCAATAGTTGTAAATAGTCTGTAAATAGTTGTAAGTTTTTTGTAAATAGTTGTAAGTTTTTTGTAAATAGTTGTAAGTTTTTTGTAAATAGTTGTAAGTTTTTTGTAAATAGTTGTAAGTTTTTTGTAAATATAAATATGTGAATGTAAGAGATTACTAAGAAGATAGATAACGTGATATCGTTAAATTAAATAAATGTGGGCGTATTACAAAATACTATGAATCTTTATTCGCGACAACCGTACACGACAACCGTTAGAATAATTCCTGCTGTCCCAAAAATCCTCGGCCGTGAGAAAGCCTTCGACAGTATGCCTCTTTGTTTATGACACCCCCAAGCCCATGGGTTTATGACTTTCCCTTAGGGAGGGACAACGCGCTGACAAAAAACGCATGGCCTGCCTCGACCGTTTGCTTACTTCGATTTTTCTAACATGAATATAAATAATAATATCTGTACATAATCAATGAACCTGTACAGAACCAATGAAATAAACTTTCAAAATAAATAATTAAATTAAATTTATCATTCATTATTGTGGGATGAATGGGTTCCTTGTGCGTGCGGACGACTGGATCATGTTGCGACGGTCCGGCGCCGGTATGTTTGGAAAACTCGAGTGACTGAAGAGGTGTGAATGAAAAGTGTTTAGGACTATGTAGGCGATAGGAGAGTTTGTTTGTTTCTAAGAATGAAAGCGATGGATGCAAGAAACAGAGTGCTAGGGGGTGAAAGAGTATAAAGCGTGGATGCAAATGGTCACGATTTCCTATACCCTATACTTCCATGCTAATTCGTTTCAATACGGTACGCCGCGTATATGAAACTCGCAGTGGGGAGTGGGAGTTGAGAGGTTCGCAGCGCCTTCCGCGGCCAGTCGAGCTGCGCGAAACGGTACCATTCTCTCGTGGGGCAGAGTGTATGTAATCACACAGCACAACACAAGATGATAAACAACAGTTTGAATTCATTCTGTGCGCAATCTATCGTGAGTACAATTTTACATGTGCGTAACACAGCGTGTGCGTCTTAACCATGTGGGCAATCCTTGCGTGTGCGAAAACCCACTGTGTCCAATGTTACTGTGTCCAAAAAAACCGTGTGTCCAATAATACCGTGTCCAAAAGAACCGTGTGCCATGCCGTCGTGCGCAATCGTCTGTGCGCAAAAGATGGCCTTTCCGTCTCGTCTCAGGATCGCCCGCAAAATCCGAGTCAGAAAATCCAACCAAGCTCATTTCATTCTCATTCCTCTCGTACAAAATGCCACAGTCTAATGTCCCTGACAAATATTTTATAATTCTCTTAACCGCTTGCCAATGACTATCATTGTGTTTATTTAAAAACTTACTGACGTTGTTAAGAGCATACGCCAAATCCGGACGCGAGACTATGGCCAGAAACATGAGTGAACCCACTGCTTCACGGAAAGGTACATTCTCTAACATGGTCTCGTCGCTATCTACCGGGGTTAATATCGCATTTGGATCAGCTGGTATCGAAACTGGCTTCACATTTTCACATCCGAATCTCTTTACAATTTGGTTCGCGTAGGATTTTTGGTGAATAAACATACTTTTTCGCTTACGATTTCTCATGATTTGTACACCTTCAAACGTACATGAATCGCCGACCTTTATCTCGAAGGACTCGCTTATCGCATTCAGAACAATCCTCGAAGCCTCTCCTGAACTCGACGCTATCAGACCGTCGTCAACAAATAATGCGATTATTACCTCGTGACCACTCAATACACCGCGAAAAATACATTTATCGGCCTCGCATTGCTCCAAATTCAGAGTCTTTATAACACTTTTGAATTTCTCATTCCAACACCTGGCCGCTTGTTTTAGACCATACAATAATTTTCGAAGACGACACACGAAAGCATTCTTCTCGAAATCCCCGTTAACTCCTTCCGGCAATTCCATTAATACTTCCTCTTCCAAATCGCCATAAAGAAAAGCCGTCTTCACGTCGAACTGCAAAAGTTCCAGGTCGAGTTGAGTCACCAGGGCTAGGAAGACTCGCAGAGAATCGTAGCGAATAACCGGCGAAAATGTCTCTGTGTAATCCAGCCCCTCGATCTGATTGAAACCCCGTGCACAGAGCCTCGCCTTGTATCGCACTGGTTTTTCATCTTCATCTCGAAGAATCCGAAAAACCCATTTCGAGTCGATCGGTCTCATGCCTGGTTTCCTTGGAATTATATCCCACGTCTGATTCGTCTCGTGCGATTTCAGCTCGTCGTTGATGGCCCTCCGACAGTTCGCTGCATTGGGTCCGTTCACAGCTTCCCGGACGTTAAAGGTGCGTACTCGGCTATGTTGACCTGGAGCCTATCAGGCTTCCGGATATCCTTACGGTTTCTCAATTCTCGGGTTTGTGAGGTATCCTTTACCGCCTTGTCACATTGGTGTTCTTGTTCATTTTCAAGCGCGTCCATGAACAAATCTTGTTCTTCTTCTATATCGTTGTCCTTTCCTTTAGCACCATTCCCTGGTAGGACGAACTCGTCATAATCCTCGTTAGGAAGAAGTTCAAAGTCCTTACTTTCATTAAAGACCACATCTCGTGATACAATAACGGTCCCTGATTTCTCATCGTAAAGACGAAAATTTTCGGAGTCGCCTTGGTATCCCACAAATATCACCCTCTTCGACTTTGCGTCCAACTTGCGCCTGAACTGCTTCGGGACGTGCATGAATGCAGTTGATCCGAAGATCCTCAAATGACGAACACTCGGTTTCACACCATTCCATATTTCATACGGAGTTTTATCTAATCGCGGTTTCGAAAGCGTTCGATTACGTAAATAAACTGCCGTATTGACGGGCTCGGCCCAGAGAAACCTCGGTAAACATTTCGCCTGCAACATAGTTCTCGCCGCCTCCACGATGGTCCTATTCGCACGCTCCGATTTACCGTTCTGCTCCGGCGTATACGGCGCGGAATACGAACTTTGAATTCCCTTTTCGATAAGGTATTTTTTCAAATTTTCATTCACGTACTCCTTGCCGTTATCGCTTCGAAGATATTTAATAGACCGACTGAATTTATTAAAGATCATTCGTTCGTATTCCTTGAATTTTTCCGTAACATCAGACTTGTGACGCAAGAAATAAACATTTCGGTAACCCGACGCCTCGTCTACGAAAATCACGTAGTACTTCGCACCCCTTACCGATTCGACAGACATTGGACCCCCGATATCCGAATGAATAAATTCTCCCGGTAACCAATCCCGCCTATCTATCGACTTTTTAAAAGGTAACCAATGAGCCTTTCTCAGCTGGCACGCGTCGCAAAAGAAATCATCGATTCTCGAAACACTCACACCAGATACGAGCTCTTTATTCAACATATCACGCAATGTCGCTTTGTTTACATGACCCATTCTCTCATGCCACATTTGGAAGCTTGTTGTCGACACATTTGCTTCTACACTCTCTTTCGCGTCATCATTCTTTAACGTAACAAACAACATCTTGTAAATGCCGTTCGCTTGCTTTATGCCTTGAGCTCTCACAGACTCATTGCTCGAAAAAATAACACTATTATTTGCGAACGTCACCTCAAAACCCTTTGAGGCACATTCTCCTACCGAAAATAGATTTTTCTTTAGCTTCGGCACATACAAGACGTTGTCGATTCTTGACGGGAACCATTCATTATCAACAAACTTCATAACATTTACATAACCCGAACCAAACACTTCACAGGCACCGTCATCACCTAGTAACACTTGTTCACCGGCAGATGTCACAAACTCGTGAAGCCAGTCGCGTCTGTAGGTGATATGTCTTGATGCGCCGCTGTCTGCAATCCAGGCGTCACCGATGTCCATTCGCTGGATACTTCTGATCGATGCCACGCTCTTCTTTTGTTGACCGCCTTCATGTGTCGAAACAAAAGCGCAATTCTGCGAAGAATCTTCTTTGTCTTTTTTTCTCGCGGGACACTCCCAAGCAAAATGCCCTTTTGTATGACATTTATAACACTCGACATTCTTTTTGTCCTTCTTGGGTTTCTTGCCGGTGTTACTACTCTTCTTTTTCTCGCTCAATCGCATCGCGGAAAAAGCTGTTGCAGATTCGTCATCGGCGGAGAATCGCGTTTCCTCCTTAATGAGCCGCTCTTGTAGATTATCGATTGTTTGCCTCTCCGTATCCACGCTGTCCCATGCGGTTTTCAAGGCATTAAACTTAGCGGGAAGGCTTGCCAAGATTTTTGCCATAATCGCTATGTCAGATACCTTCTCTCCCACGTCCGCTAGTTGACCCGCCATATTCTGAACTTTGGCCACGTGCTGCACTACGGAATCACTGGAATCCATTCGATATTCGTGAAATCTTTGCGTCAGAATAAGTTTATTCGTTTCCGATTTCTGTTCGTGTATCGCGATCAATTTTAGCCACATTTCCCGCGCGTGGCTACAGGTCAAAATGCATTGCACGTGAGGCATTTCCATCGCGGATGAAATCAAGAACATGGCCTTTGCGTTGTCCTTTTTCCAAATCTTCAGCTGTTCAACTTCCTCCGGCTTTACCCTCGTGCCGTCCACGATATCGTCGATGCCGCTCGCCACGAAAATGGCGTTCATTTGAAATTTCTATAGCTGGAAATTTTTGCCGTCAAACTTGACCACGTTTCGAGTTGAGATTTGATCCGACATGTTTGATTCGCACAAACAGTACAGGCCTTAGGAAATCTTGATTTCGCTCTTGAGAAAAAACTGACCGAACCTCTATTTCACACGTAACTGCACTTCGCGCGCGATTACGATCGATATCAACACTTTTTTTTGTTGTAAAGATTCAGTTTACACAGGCTGCGAACTTGGGCCCATAACCTATTGAAAATAACGCGTTTATATTTTAATAATGTGGTTTATTTTTCGCTTTACAAAAAAAGGTGTTAAATAGAGTAGCAACACGTCGTGTCGGTTGCCTGGTCAGAGTTTCAACTGAGCATCGGTGGCATCGCAAAACGAACATCGGTAGCCTCGTAAAAACAAAAAAGCAACGAAGAGAGCACACCGATTAATCAAATCGGTGGGCGCCTTCTCATTGGCTATTGTCACGGCACAGAGTATGAAAAGCTCACATTCCAACATTCTCCTTACCCCGCTCCACCCCCATTCCTCTATCCACATTTCCATTAATACTATTATGTCCTACCCCTCTAACCCTTTCCAGAATTCCGTGTCCTTATTCCTTAATCCTGCCACATTCCAGAAAGTTATTTTGTACCTTGCTTTCCCCCTCTTTCCCCCTCCTCTCCCTTCTCCCTCTTCCCGTTTCCCTGTTCTCCATACCACACTTCCTCTATCTCATTCCATCTCTTCATTCTTCCATTTACCCACATTCTCATGTACCCTACCTGTATATGCATTCCCTTCTCTCTTTCCTTCTCCGTTTCCCTTTCTATTTTCCATTTTGCTCTCCTTTCTTCCTCTGTTAAATCATCGTCCAGCCATTCTTTCCTTCCCTTTAGTAACCTCCTTCTGTCCATTACTATCCTTTTCTGTTCTAAATTCGCCATTTTAACTAGCACCATTCCACACCCATCTTTTCCTTCTTTTCCTATCTTCCTTACTTCTTCTATCCCCTCTTCCTTCACCCCCACTAATTCCCACACCCTTTTTACTTCCTCCTTCACATTCTTCCCCTCTAACTGTATCTTTTTTATTATTATGTTCTTCCGCTTCCCTTCCCTTTCCTTCCTATCTTGTAATACCTCTATTCTCCTAATTCTTCTCTTATTTTCTTCTAACATTTCCCTCCCTATCCCTCCTTGTCCCCCTTTATTCCTCTCTTCCTCTTCCTCTTCCCTTCTTTCTTTTTTCTATCCTTTTCTATCCATTTTTATATCCTTTCCCATCTTTTTTCATCCTCCTTTCTCTCTTCCTTCCTTTCTTCCCTCCATCTCTCCCTTTCATTCCTCCACTCCTCCATCCACCTTTCCCCTTCCTCCCTCAACCTTTCCTTCATCCTCTCGACTTCCCCTATTAGCCCTCTTATTACTTCCTCTATCTTCCTAACATCTGTCCCCTCCTCTTCCTTTCCCTTCTCTGGCGATCTTTTTGTTTTGTCACTTCTTTTAAACATTCCTCTTTCGTCCCTCCCCTCTCCTAACAATTCCTCTCTGCCCCTCTTTTTCCCCACACTTTCCACATTCTCCAAATTATGTAGACTAAACCACCGTTCTAACCTCTCATCCTTCATCATCCTTCCTACTCTTCCTTTTCCCGCCCCCTCCTCTATTTTCCCCACCCCCTTTTCTTCTCCCCCTCTCTTACTCATTTCTTCTGCCCTTTCCTACTTTGTAATTGTCTCCCTTTTCAAATTTCCCGCCTCCTTAAGTTATTCTTCTCCCGCTAGATCGCGCCACCTTCCACTCCTTCCAGATGTAATCCTGCGCACTCCCCTCTACCGTCACCCGGACCTAACCTCTCTCTCACTCACTTTATCCTTCCACCAATGCTCTCTATCTCACTTCCCCGCCCTTATCCCTTTCTCTAACACCTGACCCTAACCTCAAGACACCCTTCTCCACACACTTTCTCCCCACACACCTCTTTCTCTCAACACTTTCACCCTAGCTTTCCGTACACTCTCTTTCGCACCTCAATTACTCTTGCGACCGGAAACGGAAGTCAGCAATAGGGATTATATATACATGAAGTATTATTAGGAATACTTATATGTAATAATTGTAGGTGGATTGGTGTGCGGTGGAATCATGTATGGCGTTTTCGGTCTTCGTCGCTATCTTCGTCAATTGTCGGTGTTATTTGGTCATTATTGAAAATTCTAGTGAGTATCTCTGCTGGCGAAACTATTTCCGTGTCGTATCGAGCATAAGATAAATAATAAATGATAGCAGCTACATGTGAGCAACATCCAATAGTGCGATTACCGTTAGCACATTCACAACAATACTTTTTTCCGGAAAATCAAAAATATCGGTGGAAGATGCGTTTTTGGACGACGTTTTTCTGCGGTTCCAGTGTTGCGCTTCCACTTGTTGTGCTAAACTATTTATTACTTTATCTTCACTCAATATCCTGTCAGTTATGTCATCGAAAAGTGTGACATCAGAATTTAGTCTTTTGCCGAACTTATTATTTAGGAAGCATGCAATCCTGAAATATGATTTGACTGCAGAAAGAAGTTTGTTGTCGAGTTGGTTGTGTAAAAGCCGGTATTTTTCCCCTAATATGCCATGTATAGCCTCGACGACCCAGCGAACTTTGGTAACTTTACGAGATGAATTGGACTCCTCAGTAGTTAGTTGAGAACGATTGCCTTTTAATGCAGGCATGAAAACATGAAACCCAGATTCTTCTAAGTGTGATTTAACATCACGAAAACCGCGATCTACAATACAAAGGTCTCCCCGTTTCATAAGAGTTTTCAAGCCATTGGGATCTCGAAGTACGATCTGCATGATTTCAATAAAGTACTGTCCACGGCTCGATTGTTTCAGTTAAATGCCCAAAGTCCTGAATCAAAAATGTCCTTCATCAGGAATTTTTCTAGACAACAATGTTTATAGTTGTCCGAGGCATAAACCTCGTTTTCATAATATCCCTAATAATATTTTTACCTGACAGAAACGGATACAACAATACCTCCCGACCCCAATATAACACTAGATTTATTATTAACAATAAGTAATATACCGACTAAAGATAAAAGATTTAATAGACAAGTCGATGCACTTATTCCATGTAAAAAAATGTTAAGTAGATAAGTAATACAGCCCATAGATGACTAAAGGCCGAAAGTACTCCAAAAATATTTTTCCGGAAAATTATTAAAAAATAGTTTAAACATAGTTAAAAAATGTTTTTACAACAGCGTAACAACAATCGTACGGTTAGAAATCGAAAAAACATCTGATTAAAGAAAAAAAAAATTGGTCCGGTGCGGGATACGAACCTGGTCCAAAAAGTTTTCAGCGGTTCCGCAGTCGGAGACCATAGCTACTGCACCAATCGGCGCCGTTGAAAGTACCTTCGAAATATTGGGATATACCGTGCATAGTATAATTCTTGTTTTTTCTACTACGCAATTTTTAAAGTATGCACGATGTTTCTCTGAACTTAGGGATGTTTAATATTACATAATATATTTTTACGATAATTATAAATTAGTTTTTCACGGAAAAAACGCCGAAAAAAGTGGTTTTTATTTTTTCCCACTATGGCGCACCAAACGCAGGAATTTGAAAAAAATTGAGCATAATACTTATTACAATATCTTATTGCTAAATTAATTCTGTTCTAGTGTCTCTTCGATTTCCCTATGAAATCTGCATTTTTTCGATTTTTTTCGTGTTTTTCGATTTTTACAGCCAGAGTTTGCAACGGAAAAATCTGAAAACGACTCAGAGTATGTGGTTTAGTGTCCGAAATGTGTCAGATTTTTTTCAGAATTTTAAATTGTCATTAAATGGGGAAAATGGGCCAAAAACTGGATTTTCGTTTTTCCTCTATAACTATCCTTACAGATGAGCTATAGGGCTAAAACTTGGCTGAAAGGTATCTTTTTTGGTGGGCTATCGAATGGCGCAAATTGGAATATAAATCCCTTCTGGGGCCGATTTGGCCCCCAAAACCGGCTATAGCCTTTGCTGTACTTTCAATAATATATTCGGGCTCCCGAATGGGCATGCCTCTGTTATATCTACTGTCGACTATTTCGGGCAGCATACAATCTATATAAAAGCGCGACAATTTTGGCTCCATTTTATGTTGCCAAAATTCGTCGTCTCTCTCAACTTTAATGGACTTGACACCTTTCCTCGTCCATATGCAGAAGAGGCAGTACTTTCTGCCAGTGATATGTAATTGCCCTTTTACTTGGTAAAAGTACGCGTGGCTTTTATTCATTTCCCTGCCAGTACTGTCTGTAAATATTTTACTTACTGCTTTTATTGTTGATATTGCCTCTTCTGGTGTAACATTTTCAACAGTTTGTGGGCACTTTATCTCCACAATACCGTCATCATCGATTACACCATCTGGTTATGCTCCCAAATAGGGAATCGATGCATCGATGAAAAGACCACATGGTCTAATTTCGACGTTTTCCTTTCTTGATAATTCTTCGCGAGCTAGGTCTTCATTCTGCTTTCCATACGCTACAGCAAAAACGTCTAGCAGGCGTGGATAGGGCAATGTCTGCACTAACTTTGAACACAGCGTTGTCTTCCTTCGGTAGCACACGGTACGGAAGTTGGACGCTGTCAAAAGTTTTGTTTTGTGCGTCAGCCACTTTCTGTTCTTGGCCTGTCCAATGGTCTCTTGCTCAATGTTCTCTCTATCTTTCTGCCAATCGCTTAGCATTTCCATATGCTTATGCTTTTGAAGATTGAACATGCATTCGTCCATATCTGGCTTCTGTGAATTTGGTCCGTAATCGAAATCTTGTTTTGCGCGGAACTGCTTTCTTGTGTTCCTCGTCGTGCTGTTCTGTTGGGCTTGTTGCACGAGTTGTCGTTTCTTTCTGTGGCGTTCTTCCATCTGTGTTAAAAGTGGAAGCGGCTCCCTTTTCATTGACCGTTGTAGACGAGACAATACTTCTTGCGTATTATACTGGATCACAGCAGCAGCACATCTTGCACTGTATGATCCTCTTTGGCCGAAATTTAATCTTTTTCCACCAATATATTTTGCAACAATATTGTTGTAACTCTCCACTGCGTTGTTGTTGCTTCGATATAGGATGCTTTCTCCGTGCGCTGAAAGTGACCGGATGATATCTCGGATGTTCTGGTAAACTCCAAAATTTAACAATTCCGGAACAATATTCCGCTCGTCCTTCTTCGTGGTTCCATCGCAGAAGTATCCTATTCTATTACAATGTTTGTGCTCCCCAAAAACGTGGCTAGGCATATTCATTATGTCTTCGCATACATTTTTTATTTTATGTTGCATCGGCACATTCTGTTCAAATCTGAACTCTGCAGCTTTCATAATCCCCGAGCGTATCCGCCGAATATTATTTTCCACGGCTTGCCTGTAGCGACCGGGCGGAGCTTTCTTCTCAACATCTTTCATTTTGTTGCAAAAGTTGCGCAACAAATGATTTGTGCATTCAATTTTCTTTACGCGGATCATCCATGATTTATATGGATCAGAGTACAGAATTTTTGTATAGACACTGCTGTCGCCATCAGCAATCAATGTCGCATAAATTAATCCCCGTTTTTCCACGCTGGTAATGAAACCTTCTGCAATGGCGTCACTCTCCATTCTGGTGGAGGGCTGGTTTCTGCCCCAGTTTTTGAAGCATGCGTGTTGCCGCGGCTCTGCTTCTTTTTTCGCCGCATTCAAGCAAATGGAGCAGATTTTGTTCCGTACTCCAATGAATAGAACTTTCTTCGTGTGATAGCCCACTATCACGCCGACACCAGATATTGAGTCGTATCTGCCTGTTCGGCACGACCGCTTCATCCAACTTCCGTCAGCCACGACGGGAATATGTGGAGTCCCACATTCTACGACGTCGCCTCTTTCAATGGCAAGTCTTTTTTCTTCTGCAGCCGCTTTTCTTCCATTTCCGCTTCCGCAGCACGGATTAATTTTTCCACGATGTCGTCATGGACTTTGCTGTATCTCCTCGTTGACATACAAGGGACGTTTATGGTAGTGAGGAATCCTTCCATTTGTGCGTAGCCGCCTCCGTTGAGAATCGTTCCTGCCACTGCATTCCGATTGATATCCATTACCTGAGCATTATTAGGTTGACTGTGGATATTTGCTTCGTAATTGCACATCATGCATTTCACGGTCAGGGTGGTCTCTAATCCCGTTCTCTTCATACGTATTATTTTCATATTTTTTATCGAACAATTGAATATTTCAGAGTGTTCGCTTATACGTTTCATTTCTTGAAACATATGGTGCACGTCCACAATGCTGAGAGACCCGTCTGATAGGCACAATTCTTCGGGTGGGTCGATCGTCGTTTCTCTTTCCACGACGAGCCGGTGAGCCTGCACCTCTTCTTCGTCGATGGCAATTTCTTGCATGATTCTTCCCACTTCATCTGTTTCTTCTGCCATTCTTGGACAACGCTCGGCGTCATTAGAGGTATTCAATAACATTCCCTCTTGTTGTTCACTTGACGACGGCGTTATATTTCCCAACGCGAGTGGCTCGATTGTCGTATCGTTTTCCTCGACGAGGTGCATTTCTTCGTCGGTGGCAGTTTCATTGGTCCTTTCTTCAATTTTATCTGCTTCTTCTGCCATTCTTGGACTATGCCTGGCGTCAGAAGAGGTATTCCATAACATTTCCTCTTGTTCTCCACTTGACGACGGCGTTACACATTCCGCTGCCCCTGCCTCTTCATATGCGTTGAGATGACTTGACGTATCCTCCATGGCAAGATTCGCTATCCGCTTCATTCTGTAAACAGAATACAAAAAAAAAAATGGTTTGTAGGGATATGGCTCCCCTTTACAGATGCATTTTTTAAAATCGTAATACTTTACAAATGTCGAAATTAAAATTATTCGAAGTAAGCGCAAATAAACTTGTACCGTACTCGGATGATTTGTTAATTGCAACTACAAATATTGATGAACATTTGGATATAGTAGGTGAAGTTTTCAAAATCGCAGCAGAAAACAAATTACATTTTCGAGTAGATAAATGCATTTTCGCACATCGAGAAATCACTTATTTAGGGTACCGTGTAAATGCGAACGGTATATCACCAAGTAGTGAACATATTGAGTCAATAATAAACTATCCAACACCGCGGAATCAGAAAGAAACATTGCGTTTTGTATACTTTGCCAGTTACTTCCGCCGTTTTATACCTGCGTTCTCAGTAGTTGCAAAACCACTGTACGACCTTGCAAAGAAAAATGTTCATGTAAGCTAAGATTTAATCCGCCACTGTATACATTGTTCAATGTTCATGTTATTGATAAAACGAACGTCGGAAAAATTGAAACGAACGAGATGATAAAAGAATGATCAGTCTCGTCAGGACCGACACCGGAGAAAGACGTATTATTAGTAAACGATTTTATGCTGTCCGTCTGTTAAAATTCCTTACACATTTGGGTGTAAAGAGAATGAAGCTTTCAGAAAACTAAAAGAATTATTGTCAACAAGTCCTGTATTAGCAATTTACGTTCCGAATTTAGAAACAGAATAGCATTGTGACGCTAGCGCATCAGGGTTCGGAGCAATACTCATGCAGAAACAAACGGATGGAAAATTTAGACCTTTGTCGTATTTTAGCCAAAGAACATCTACGGTTGAATCGCGATATCATACTTTTGAGTTAGAATGTTTAGCTGCTGTCAGTGCGATAAAAAGATTTCGCGTGTATTTATCGGGAACCCATTTCAAAATTATAACAGATTGTGATAGTTTTAGATTGATGTTGAACAAACAGAGCATTAATCCGAGAATAGCAAGATGGGCCATGTTTTTACAAGAATACGACTATGAAATAAAACATCGATGTGGGAAAAGGATGAGCCACCTCGATGCGCTAAGCAGATGTCACAGCGTTTTAGTAATAGAAGGCAATACATTTGAACAGACGTTATCCCTTTGCCAAGACAGAGACGAAGAAATCAGAATCATTCGTGGCGAATTAGAAAACACCGAGAGTAAACTGTATGAATTACGCGATAGATTAGTGTACAGAAAAGTAATAAAAAACAAATTACTTTTCTACGTTCCACGAACAGTGGAGCATAATGTCATTCGTACTTGCCATGATGATATGGGACACGTCGGAGTACAAAAAGTATTTGATAACTTAATCAAAACATACTGGTTCTCGAGAATGCGAGAAAAAATCGACAGAATTCTGTAACTTCATAACGCGCGAAAATATTAAACACATACGTATAGCTGTTGGCACACCACGTGCCAACGGACAGGTCGAACGCTATAACCGTGTAATCACGCCTATGCTTGCGAAAATAAGCGAAACCCACCGAAAATGGGATCAAGTTCTATATCGAGCAGAGTTCGCGCTAAATAATACAATATCGAAAAGTACAGGTGAAACGGCAAGCAAACTGCTATTTGGTGTCGATCAATTTGGAGAAATAAATGATTGCGTTAAACTTGTAATTAATGAGGATAATGAAAGAGACTTACAAACATTAAGGGAAAATGTTGCCAGTAGTATAATCAAAAGTCAAGCGATGAGCGAGGAGGATTATAATAAAAAGCGGAAATGCGCAAACGTGTACAATGTTGGTGATTATGTAATGATCAGAAACTTAGACACAACAATAGGAACGAACAAGAAACTAATTCCAAAATTTAAGGGTCCATATGTTATAAAAAAAAAAGTGGTAGACCACGATCGTTACGTAGTCACCCCCACATGATCATTTTAAAACATTTGTAGCTTATTGCAACGTTGGCCGATTTTGATGAAATATTCAGAATATGTATCATTCAAAGAGATCTACAAATCGTACTTTCTAAATTTCCAATGTAAGTCCACATAAAAAAATTGCAAGATACAACCTTCAGCATTTTCTCTGCTATTACGACTAATTGCAATTTTTGTAAACATTTTTTTTCACTCTACGTAGCAAACCAATTGTGTTACATAGAATCAATCATTTATTTGTAGTTTTATGACAATGATATTCCTTCATACAGTAATAAATAAATGACATCGACTGATTGACGGGTCCGGTGTATTCCTGATTGGGGGTGTATAGGGGCAGCCAACAGGTAAAGGAAAAAAAAACGGTTTGCAAATATTAGCCTTGGAAGAGTTTAGAGGACACTCCGAAATATGATTTTTACGGTTACTTCGGATGACTCCGTAGCGGTGGTGAAGTGGGGTATCCCTTGGACATGCGGAAGCAGTAAAACATCTGTACGGTGCCCGAATTGTTGCATAGAGAAAATTTAACGTGTGTAAGGAATTCGAGCGACCGCGACCCATGCGGGCCGCAACCATAGGCCGGCCAAGGGCGCAGTTTATGATTACGGTGCGGACGTAACTTCAGGCTATTTTTGAGATTTAGCGGAACTTTATGTTTTATGATGATTTATTAGAGACTTCGTATTTTAGCTAAAGGTCTCAATAGCCGTTGACGTACCGTAAGACATCTGCGGACGAAATGCGTAACATTAAGGGCCCTAGGTAGGCGACGAGGATTCGGGGCGAGGGTACCCTAATAAACTGGTCGGTTTCCCTCACCCTGTCGCCTCTCGGAGGGCGTACTTTAGAATTAAGACACCCGTGATTGGCTTCCGAAATGTAACCGCCTACACTGCAAAAACAGTTAAAAGAGTAGAGCGGAGAAGAAGCCAACGTTGTCGTAGCGCGCACGAGGGTAACCTCTAGTCCTTGTCTTTTTCTGGAATAAACGAGTTTACGAAATCACATTATAAGATCCTCGACATCCTTACACGTGGATGGTTCTGATGGATGCCAATATTATTTTTATAACATAAGAAAGGAGACAATGTCAGCATAATCTTCTTTTGCTGTATCCTTTAGTTGAGCCGCGAAGCCTTTTGGAAGATGCTGTTGCTTTCGCTGCTCGCTTGAGCACCGTTTTTCTCACGTGCTCAGCAGAAGATGCTTCATTATGTGCCATTGTGCACTACACGGTCTTCAAACTTCACTGCACCAAATGTAAAATGTACACAATCGCGTCGACACGAGTATGCATACTTATTTCCGCGCGGTGTATAAATTATGTACTAAATGAGACAGGAATGATTCGTACGAAATTACGAACGCGTTCCCGTCCATCAGTAAACTGAAGAAACCAAACACCGACGCAATCAGTTTTGCCAGATGTGTCGCCGGTGTCCCCCCTCTCGTCCTTCCGACAAATTTCACTGGACCACGCTTGAGCCTGATTCCGTCCGTGCACCAACAGGCCTTTCTCTATCGAATTGTTTATCTGTGTATACTGAAATATGTTTTGTATTGTTGAAATAATTTTTTTCCGGTATAGTCACCTAAGATGTTTGAAGGATACGAGGTTATCGGAGGCGGGTACCTTCAAATAATGTTCAATCAGGTATTTCGTGACGAGTCGTTTATTTTGCAATACAACGTCGCGACGGCGTTCAGAGTAGTTCGGCTAGGCTAGACAGCGATTCAACTGAGACTCGATTCTCACTCGGTTGTGACTCTACTCGACTAGCTACCACGCGTTGGTAGTCTGCCGTCTTATATTGCGGAAACGCATGTCGACTGATTGGTGGAAGTCTTTTCGAGGAACTTCCACCAATCGGTTAATTTTTCGTAACACGCCCACGTTCCACGCCCCTTGTGCGTGAGAAGGGTGAGCGCGTTGTTTCGTTAAAAATCTAATTTTGGTGATGCAGCGGGGTGTCTTCCGGGCCCAGTGCTAAGTGCGGTATGTGCCTGCTGGCTTATATCCACGGGCACCGCTTTCCCGGTTGATAGGAACCAGGCACGCTTCGCTTGGACACTCTAACCTGGAGACACTTCGACTACCCAAAATTGATGGCGTCCACTTGCGCTATTGAGTTCGTCGCTAGGAACTACAAGGACACATCTGTCCGCTAAGTGGTCGAAATCGTTAAAGACGTTTTCTCACAAACAGCGTCTTATGCTGTGCAAACCATAAATCTTTCTCGGTGCTGGTGCGCCGAAGATTTCTCTTCCGGCGCCCCACTAGCCGCTACATGTTCAATAGTGACTCCCAATCGAATTGATTCTGAACCACACCATTTCCCAAAAGAAAATTACGGAAAAATTCGTGGATATTCTACTTGCTAGCATATGTGACTGAGATTTTTTCCGGATTATTAGGTGGAACAATCGATTTTTAACATCGAACTTCAAAAGAGATTAGAATTTGCAGAAGAATACATAAACGCTAGCGACGACTTCTGGAAGAATGTAATATTCTCCGATGAGTCGAAATTTAATATTTTTGAGTTGAATGGTCATAAAAAAGTGTGGCGGAGAGCTAGTACTGAATTGGATCCTACTAAGTATCAATTAAGAAAAATTCCCGTTAAATTAATCGCAACACTTGTAATAATGAAATGTTCGAATATTTTTGTCCCTGCAGTTTCTCGCCATTTCGTGAAATTTTTGTCATTGTAAATTACGAAATAATGTAATTAAGTTTTGTATTTACTCATTTGTTGTTATAAGTGTTGTATACAATATAAAGCTACATATGTTTAGATACAATTAATAACATAAACGATATTGTTGCTTTTAATTCTATATTCCAAGCGTACGAATACTTTTGTCCCCCACTGAATATCGCAATATAGGGCGAGTAAACTATTTTGTATTGCATTTTTAAGCTTGTACATTATTTTCCCGAATATAAAAATGTTTATTATCTCATAATACGCTTGTACACGGAGATAATAGGGCGACGAAAAAATGTATTTTCATGCAATTTACCAAAAATTCTAAAAAGAATTCAGAACAATTGTTTCAATAATATCCAACTACTGAATTTTTATAAAACCAGTATCTCTGAAACTTCAATACGAAAAACGCACTTTCCTCGAGTGTTCGGAGATTTCCAATTTTATTAAACAAACATGTTTGCATAATCCGCAATGGGGAATTTTAGTCATGTGTACTAGTGTCACGTCCGGTGGTTCGATCGCTCATGAATAAGACAAATAAAACTTCAAATAAAAATTATGCCACGCGAGGAGAGAAGAATAAATAAGATTAAGATAAGCCTTAAGATTCTAGGAAGTAAGACGGTGTCATGTCCGGTGATTCGACCGCTTAAGAATCAAACGAATAAAACTTCAGACAAAGAATTATTATGAACTATTGTTGAAACCCAATAATGTCACGCAAGGAGAAGAAGATAAATGAGATTATGATAGGCGTTAAAATTTCTAGAAAATTAGATAGCGAACAAAACAATTCCAATTATCCTCCTGCGAGAGACGCAGCAAAGATCGATGTCACCCCGAAAAATAAACAGAAAGTGTGTTCAGTTGCGCCAAGTTCCAAAAAGGCACACTAATCCCATGGTAAGAATGACGCGCATTAGATAAAAGATCAAATCAATATCCTATTGAAACAATGGACTGTCCATCCTATAAAAGGGAACCAATACTTCAAAGATCAATCATTCCGTCATAAAGTTTGGACCGGATCAGTCCGTCATAGAAGTGTCAATTCAGTTTTAATAAAGTTTCAGTAAAGTTCAAGTTCAGTGAAAGTTTTATAAAGTTTAAAAGAAGCGATAATTGGAATTGGTGAAATCTGCGACCTGCGGCTGCGATATTGGAATTGGTGGAACCTGCAACCTGCTACCCGCAGCAACTGCGATTAGCGGTATTTCCACCTGCGGTAACTGCGATCTGCGGAACCTGCGACTTGTGGACTTGCGGTGTCCAATTAACGAAGCGAACCCAACAACTCGGTAAATTAACATTATTATTATTGAACGAAATATTTGTAAGCTATCTAGTTTATGCGTTAACTACACATAATCTCTATTTGTCAAATAATGTTTAAAACTTCTGATTCAGCACCTAATTTTGAATAAATCAATAATTTTGTTTGTTTTGGAAAAATAAGAATACAAGTTATTTAAACAATCCTCAATTTCCCGAACCGTAGCCGGTGAATGCAGGTAGGTTCAAAACTGCGTCCTATCTCATAAAAAACATAATCCGTCCTACCTGGGACGTAACACTAGTAAGTAGAACACCCATGAATTTTTTCGTAATTATTTGTTGGGCACGGTATGACTAAACATGAATTCGATTCGGGAGTCACCGTTAAACATTTTATGTGGTAACAGCGGAAAAAAATGATTTAAAAAATAAGAAAAATATATCTTAGTTGGATTTTTTAGAAAAATTTGCACACTTGAACAAATGTATATCCTAGAGGTACATACGTGTGTGTTTAGTGCGACGGGAGGGAAAGGGGTGGCGATGGTTCGCCAGAGTGGGCGATCAACGCGTAACCAAAGGAACAATCAAGCGCGCGCAACCGCGTCGGTAGGTATCAATATTTATAATTAGTATTCTATAATAACATTGTAAAGTGTAAATTGTTGGGTAGAAATGAAGGGTCGCAGGGTTTTCAAATTGAAGTACCAATAATTTAAAAATGCGTCTGGACAATTTCTAACTCTTTCACCCTCAACTTTATCCCACTATTGTTTACCACCTCCACTACAGATTTCACATCCCATTGTAGCCGGTACGCGCTTCGCATCGCAAGACTCTATAGTTGACCGCCTGCAGGTGTTGGGGTGTATGCTAATAAAACCTACCCTGACGTTTGCAGGATGGCAAGATTATTTTATTCGCCAAACGACTTGACGGGTGTAGAAAACCTAACTATCCCATCATAAACGTTGCCAGTCGGATACCGCTGGGGCCTGTCCGACCATGCGGCACATTTGGCGATCACCTTTGCCGGTGACGAGTTCCGCCTGTAACGTCTATATCAATACGTTGTCATACGAAACACGATTAGATTCGGCTCACTTTGAGACATCGGTCGGCCGCACTTAGGCAATCGGAGACCCACCGTTGCGGGTTTTCGATATTACATTGTATGCGTTCCTTCGAGGTCTGCACGTGGCCGATGGCTCGACGTCGTCGACGCTACGTCGCACGGCCGTGACGGGCGCGGTGGCCATGGAGGGGGAGGGTGGCAGACCAAAAACCGCCCGGTCATCATGTTGTTACGTATGGAGACGTTTCTCCACGTTCATTTCGATTAGAAATTCTAATCTCTTTTCTGAGAACGAAAAGCGTCCCAACAGGCCCCTTTTATTAACGAAAGATACTGTATGCCTTCTTTATATCAAAATCTCTAGACACTCCCTTCTGGCATCCGTTAATTAATATTCTGATAAGAAATAACCCGGATAACCTTCATTAACCCCTTTTACCCAAAATTTAACTGAGGTCTGCTTTTCATTAGAAGTGACAAAAATGTGACTGTGACCCTACGTGACATTAGATCTTAAACAGAGTACCCTTTCATTTTCAAGGTATATAAACCCGTTCGTTTTCATCCTCTTTGGTTTAGTCGAGATTCAGAAGCGGTTCAGTAGCGTTATTAGTAATCGTGCAGTCACGTCGCGTTACAGAGTCAATTCTAGTGAGATCGGGTCAAAGTCCCTTTCGAATCAATCTTAACCTTATAGATTCCGTTAGTTCGCGTATATTCTATTTGGCATCCAATTCTCGCTCTCCAACCCCGCATTGCCAGTGCGTCAACACCGTGCACCATAGGTAACAATTCCTCTAATTGTACATTTATCATATCCATTCGCGACACAAACAATTACATCTGTAATCACCTAAATTCAGAATAAAGGGCCTAGCCGAATAAGATGGTCAAAACTACCCTTAGACGTTTTTCAATAATTAATGAACCATTCGAAAACTGACCAAGAAAAACCCCTCTGAGCCAAATTTCAACCCCCTATCTTGCTCGTGAGGGTAGTTACAGGGTAAATTAGATTTTGATCTTTTCCGTGCATTTTCCGCACTCTGATGCTTCCCAAAATTCTGAAAAAAATGTAACATATTTTGGACCCTAAGACGGATTTTTGAGAATTTTTTCAGATTTTTTGGATGCAAACTGTGGTCGTAAAAAATGAAAAACCTCAAAAAAATCGGAAAAATGCAGGTTTCTCAAAAATATGAAAACACGCTATTGAGCTGTTTAGTGCCCCAATAAAGTACCATAACAGGCAGAGTCCTCAATTTTTTTTTAGATTTTTTGTTGTGGGAAGTCTTTGTCAAAAACAAGAAAAACCGAATTTTTTCGACGTTTCTGCTATTAGGAGGAAAGTTACACTTGTTGGTTTTATCACAGGTATATATTAAGTCATTTTTAACGTTATTACATTGAAACAAGTAAGTGTTTGACCTCAGAAATATGTTTTAAGAGAAAAATAAATTCTATTTCGTGCGATATATACCAGAATGTTCGCAACGTTTACAACATCGCCGGTTGGCCGAGCAGTCAAGGTGTCGGACTACAGAGCGGAAACGCTGGGATCGTATCCCGTCGAGGGTACAGTTTTTTTTCCATACATCATCTTTATTTTTTCAATTTCTTATATAGTTTATTCATGTGATTTTAACAATATTTTTTAAATGTTTTTAAAAAATATTTAGGTAACACTTTTAACTAACTTTTATTTATATTACTCCGATTTGACTTCGAATTTAATGATATTATTTTCTTGGATTAGGCAATAAATTAATATTTATATTATTGTGTTCGTCCACGATTTCCGCCAGATATAGAAATTGCTTGCGAAAATTGGTAAGATTCCGTGAAAAGAATTTTTAAATCTACTTCTGTCATTTCCGGAAAATCCAGAGTATCTACCGAGGATACTGTTTGAAATGGAGTCGTTTTGCAGTTCCAATTGTGTCCAATTTTTGGAAAGGTTTCGTTGTCTACTTGTTTGTGTAGAAGCTGGTACTTTTGACCTTGTATACTATACATTGCCTCTACAACCCAATGAATTTTCGTGACTTTTCGGGAATAATTCGACTCTTTCGTCGAAAGTTGAGAACGATTACCTTTTAAAGCAGGCATGAGAACTCTGAAACCAAGACCTGTTAAATGAGATGTAACATCTCGAAAACCTCTGTCGACAATACAAAAGTCCCCCCTCTTCATGATGGTTTTCAATCAAGTAACTATAAACGGAAATACATCCTCATGTACGTTACAATAAAGAGGAATGGCTAAGGCTTATTTGTACCTGATACCTCACTTTAAAAATAGTGGTAGTATGTAGCCCTTTTCTTTCAATTTGACAAAAACCAATGCTTTGCTGCGTGTTATTCATTCAGAGCTCTTCTCATTTCCTCCCTAATTTATGAAGACGCAAGGCTTAGAAACCAGATTAATGAATTTTAATATTAAGAATGTTAGAGAGGACCGTAATGAAGATCATATACAATTAGAGAATCGAGGAAGTGATAGATACTCTAAAACTATATTTACATATATTTTACTCAAAAATATTTCTTAAATATTTTTAAAACATTAAAAAAATATTGTTAAAATCACATGAATAAACTATATAAGAAATTGAAAAAATAAAGATGATGTATGTGTGGCGGCCCGCGCAAAGAGCACGCCGACCACCGACAAACATACATTGTGTACGCGGCGGCGACCGTCCTCGGAAAGCCGCAGAGAAACACGTGAAGATCGGCTTCGGGGACGGTCGCCATCTGTTAAACAATCGACTGACGCGAGGGAGAATCGGTCGGTCGAAGGCATGCGATCGACACTCGCTCGCGAACGTCGGTATAGGACGGTTGAAGGTCCACCGACGAATAAAGACGTATACCCGCGAACACGGCCTCAGTCAATTCACCCGACTCCCACATATGGAAAAAAAAAACTGTACCCTCGACGGGATTCGATCCCAGCGATTCCGCTCTGTAGTCCGACACCTTGACTGCTCGGCCAACCGGCGATGTTGTAAACGTTGCGAACATTCTGGTATATATCGCACGAAATAGAATTTATTTTTCTCTTAAAACATATTTCTGAGGTCAAACACTTACTTGTTTCAATGTAATAACGTTAAAAATGACTTAATATATACCTGTGATAAAACCAACAAGTGTAACTTTCCTCCTAATAGCAGAAACGTCGAAAAAATTCGGTTTTTCTTGTTTTTGACAAAGACTTCCCACAACAAAAAATCTAAAAAAATTGAGGACACTGCCTGTTATGGTACTTTATTGGGGCACTAAACAGCTCAATAGCATGTTTTCATATTTTTGAGAAACCAGCATTTTTCCGATTTTTTTGAGGTTTTTCATTTTTTACGACCACAGTTTGCATCCAAAAAATCTGAAAAAATTCTCAAAAATCCGTCTTAGGGTCCAAAATATGTTACATTTTTTTCAGAATTTTTGGAAGCATCAGAGTGCGGAAAATGCACGGAAAAGCTCAAAATCTAATTTACCCTGTAACTACCCTCACGAGCAAGATAGGGGGTTGGAATTTGGCTCAGAGGGGTTTTTCTTGGTCAGTTTTCGAATGGTTCATTAATTATTGAAAAACGTCTAAGGGCAGTTTTGACCATCTTATTCGGCCAGGCCCTTTGTCTTGTTTGTTAACTCGCGTACCCTTAATTATTGCCTAAAATGCTAATCAAATAATTGAACGTTCCCACACGATACAATCTAACCGCTCGGATTGTATCAACTAAATTATATAGAAGTTACGAGGCTTACTAATCTTAAATTCAATTCAACAAAGATTTCTCCAACCTAGTGGCTCCTCGATTTCGCATCGGGTGCGTCCACGCTCTTATACCATCCTAGCGAATCCCCGATTTTGCATTGGTTTCTTCCGTATCCTAGCAGCTCCCTGATTTCGCATCAGGTGCGTCCGCGCTCTTATACAACCTCCTTTCGTATCGGGTTCGCCGCGTGTCTCCCTAGTGACTCCTCGATTTCGCATCGGGTGCGTGCACGAAGTTTCATCCTCCTAGAAGCTCCTCGATTTCGCATCGGGTGCGTCTGCGCTTGACTCCAACCTCCCAGAGGTTCCCTGATTTCGCATCAGGTGCGTCCTCGACGTCAACTATCCTAGCGGCTCCCCGATCACGCATTGGGTGCGTCCGCGTACCTAACTAACAATTGAAACCATATTCCTGGGGTTACAATCCCCTCGCCGGCCTCTCGCGTGGCTCGTAACAATGTGTTTTTAAAAATTATATTATATTGTATTATCATTAAATTCATTATTTAATTAATCATTTAACCATTTAATTTAATTATACCATTTTATTTAAATATATTATTAATAAACTTTTAAAAACACGTCGCCTTGAATTCCTTTCCTGCACGCTATCCTTTTCCATGTTCGAAGACATATACAATAAAAAAAAACAAAAATAAAGAAATAAAACAAAAAGAGTATATAAAAGTATTATAGTACAAAGTTTATAGTATTACAGTATTATAGTTATAGTATTAGTGTTATAGTTATAGTTTATAGTGTAACAGACCAGGCTGCGCCAGGCCTGTTACCAGACGCGATCGCCGCCGAATCCGAACTTCCCCGACCACGACCGACGGATACCGAGATCCGCCGGTACCCGCGAACGCTCTCCGCGCCCCCCCTCCCGCTGCCGAACTAGTCTTGGCGGCATCCGGAAGCCGCTATACTACCGAGACCGCCCCGCCGGATGCGTGACGTCGCCAGAAAATCCGCCGCGAAACGCCCCGCGCCCCATCCCTCGCCTAGACAATCGGTAAGGGATCGGGAACCGGCACGCTCGTCTCTTTCTTCTTGTCCGGACCTGCCGTACCACGAGACGTCTCTCGCCGGAAAAACCGCTTGTGCCGCGATACGTTCCCCCGCGTGGGACCCGGGCCTCCGCGAGCCGGAAAACCCACGATCCGCCGCTCCGCGAGCCGTAACCCGCGAACCGCGACCGCCGTGAACCGTGAATTCTTGTCAAGAGACAGTGAGCAGAACGCCCGAAAACGAGTGTTGTCAATCACCCGTTCCCGACCGTCCGCGATCGCCCGAGCCTCGCGTTATCCCGCCGCGAACCTTGGCACGGCGAGCCAAATCCGGCCACGAGGACCCGTTGTACGAGATCCGCCGGAAAACGGACTCGTTACAATAGTATTATAGTTTAAAGTTTTATAGTATATAAAACAAAAAATACAAAAAATAAAAATGATATCACATAAAATACATTCGTTTTTGATCATTGAAAAGCCCCATCGTTGCACTATCGAGACACGGTTTGCGGCATCCCAATCCCTTGCGGCTTTCGTAGCTACACGTACACGCCGACGTAACGGTGTGTAAGTGTGTCGAGACACGGCCGAATATTGTAAATTATTCCTAGAAAACGCAAAAGTGCGACTTTTGTGGGGACGAGCGCTCTAGATTTATCCTTCACCTAGCGTTTTTGATCATTGAAAACGTCGAAAAAATCAGTTTTTATTTTTTTTAACAACGGCGCACCAAACCAAAAAATCTGAAAAAATGCATGAACAATACTTATGACAATATACCGCTACTGTAAAAATATAAATGTTGTCACTCTAGAACTTCCATGTGAAATCTGCATTTTTTCGATTTTTTTTTAGCTTTTTGATTTTTTACAAGCAGGATTTTCACTTTAGAAATCTGAAACCAATTGCAAAGTATGTATTAGGGTTCTTGACATGTGTCAGATTTTTCTCAGAATTTCTAAACGTCATTAACTAGGGAAAATAGGCCAAAAACTGATTTTTCGATTTTACCCCATAACTATCCTCCCGATCGAGATACAGTGCTCTATCGAATGGCACATCGTCGATAAAATTCGGTTCAAGGGCATTTTTTACTATCTTATCCGGCTATACCCTTTGACTTTTGTTAATCTTCGTTTACTTGGTGCCGTTTTATGGATTCATCTTTTTTTTTTTTAATTTTGTTCCATAATTTTTTTGCTAATTATTTGCAGTTGTTTCGAATTGATGATCTGGTGAAGGGCACCATCCGAGAGAATTACGACCTGATTAAATGGTTCCGCTTGTTTATGGAATCCAATTCCTGGAAGGGGGATACATTCCAAAGGCGGTATGCTAGTATAAAAACACACATTGAGTCTCAAGGCAATAGCAATGGTAAATTATTTCACGTTTTTTTCTTTTGTAACAGGTGGCGGGTTCCTGGATTTCGCTGGTAAAGGAAATTGTTGGCTTGTCAATGTTAATAGAATTTATGTATAAATATGTATATGTCTTATAAGGAAAACTGTTTTAAAGTCCAAAATACATGTTAAGATGTGTGTATATTTACAGTAAGTGTGCGTGTGTGTATATTTTTACAATGTTTGTGTGTGTGTGTGTGTGTGTTTATAATGTGTGCGCGTTTATATAATAGGCGAAACTGGTATGGGAACTTACAAAACTTAGTATTTACAAGTCTTACAAAACTTGTACTATTTATTTAAATAGATTGTGCGCGGTTACGCACCAGTAACTCTCCCTAATTCTTAGGTGGAGGAATGGAGAGAAGGGGTGAACGGAGGAATGGTGTAAATGGGGTGCGAGCGGAAGAGGGGGTCCGGGGGGATAGGGGAAAGAAATTTTGGCAGAGATTGTTCTCCAAAGTTTCGATTGTTTATCCTCCCTTTAATGACTTAAATTTATTAAATTGCTGCATGAGGTAAGCTAAATTCTGTAAAAATTCATTTGTACGTTCTTACCGTAATTTGTTTAGCATTCCTATCACAAGTATAGTGCATAAATTTATTGATGCATGCTTTTCTACCGTTTGATTCAATCATTCATTCACGTTTTTTGCATACACTGCTGTCATGCTTTCAGTCAGTATGTTCATATTGCTTGTCAAATGTTCTCACAGTATTATATTTTTCGTCAATCTAGATTTCTTGTTAAGAGTACTCCTTTGTATCGTCATATTTGATATACGTGTGAATATAATAAATATTATTTTTCGTATATTCAATGAATAACAAATTTTACAATTTGCTAAACTTTTGAATCTTGTTGTAGACTATTCAGCACCTTGCGCGAGTGGCACATCCTCACCCTTAAAAGACGCCATCCAAAATACAGTATGTCAAAAGTTAAATATTATTTCATTCAACATTGATCCCGTATGATCACTTGTAAAAGTATAATTTATTTTTTTTCGTAGGAAATCATCGCACAGTGTGGCCAACGCAGAAAACTCGAGCGGCATTGCATCGTTTCGCAGCGTACTGTCCTTACGCCGTGTGGCGTTGTTACGCGGCGTGCCGTCCTAACGCCGCGTGCCACACAATGAGCAATTTGGACGAAATCGGATTCAAAATCAAAGAACTTTCGATAGGAATGAGGTAGAACGATGAAATTTTTTTAAAATGAAAGCTGAACCTTTGTAAAATATGGGAAAATTAGAGAGATTATTACCATCCAATCATTTCAACGAAAAAATGACTTCATTAGTTTTTGTCACAAAAATCTATTTTTTGCAAAATCCTGAGGTCGTAGACAAATTTTGAAACCAGATTTGAAATCAGCGTGAAAAAATCTATGGGAAATGATGTATAGCATGTTAAAAAAAATTTTTTTCCGTGCGTGGTATTGGAAAAACCATAATTTTCTTGAAATTGTGCAAGTTTAACGAATTTTCTCGAGGTTAAAAAACGTTCGGACCACAATCTCTCTATTTTTACCATATTCTACTAAGTTTCAGCTTTCATTTAAAAAAAATTTCATCGCTCTACCTCATTCCTATCGAAAGTTCCTTGATTTTGAATCCGATTTCGTCCAAATTGCCCACTGTGCGCCGTATGTACGCGGCGCGCCTTATTTACGCAGCCCGCCGAATGTACGCGGCGCTCCTCCACTGCGCCGCTCGCCGTATGTACGCCGCGCGCCGTAGTTGTTCCCTCTAAGTCTAATAGGAAGAAAGGTATGGTCTTGTTTCACGCTATTTTTATCTTGAAATTGATTCTAAGGATTTATGTTTGACTATATGGTTTCAGCATCCACCAAACCGGGCAGAAAGCCTGGTTGGTCTGAAGAGGTCATGATCCAAGCATTGAATGCCGTAAAGTAATATACCTTATTTTAAATTAAAATCCAGGAAGGAATCGGCTTTTGATACTTATGCGTACCGTTTCCGTATTTCAGAAATGGAGTTCCCATACGCCAGGCGGCTAGGGATTGTGAAGTCCCATATACAACATTATACAGACGAGCGAAAGGAATTCGTAGATAAATTCGATTTTTACTATTGGACGTTTATTTAGTTTTATAATTGTACATATCTATTTATTTATACTTTTAATTCATTAATTTATTTATTTTTTAAAATTTATTTATATACATTTTATAAATTGACGTCAAAATTTATTTATTTTTTTCTTATTAATTGACCCTTCCCTAGTAGCACAAAATATTGTATACACATTCATATAATATTAAAAAGAGATTCAATCTTTTTTTAATATTCGAATATACATACAATATTTATTTCATATTAAGTAAAAAATATTTCTTTTTTAATATTCAGGAAATATGTATTTCATGTTACGAGAAAAATATTTTTTTCTAAATATTTGTAAGGAGTCCGTCTCCCGGCGGATCTCGCACAACGGATTTCCTCGCGGCCGGATTTGGCTCGCCGTGCCAGGGTTCACGCAGGATAACGCGAGGGTTACGGCGGGACGCGGACGGTCGAGCACGGGTGATTAACGACACGAGTATTCCAAATGTTCGTCACTGTCCCGGCTTCGCGTTTCGGCGGTCGGCGGTCGCGGTGCGTGACTCGTATCACGGCGGGGTCGGGGCCGTACGCGGCGGCGTATCCGGACCAGGGCAATTTCGGTGGGCGGAGAGCCCGTGCCCCAGGACGGCCGGCGTGATGCCGGCCGCGGGTGGTTCGCTCTCCGTGGGTATGTGGGCGGAAGCGGAGGTATCGGGTAATAGGATAGAAGGTTACTCACCCTGGGTCCGGTCTCGATCGCTCGGCGGTCGGGTCGGCGCTTCGGGCTGTCCGGTACGCTGCGGCGTGGCCGGTGCGGTGGTCGGCGGACACACGTCGGTGCACTCTCGGATACAATGATCGGTTTTCCCGGTACGCGGACTACGTGTATTATTCTCCGGCGGCTTCGGTGTCGCGGCAGAGCGGTCTTCGGCAGGATCCCGGCGGTTCGCGTTTTGTTCGGTTCGCAATTGGCGTAGCATGCGTCCGTACTCGCGCGTGGCGGAAGGCCAAAGAGGCCGTTTTCCGGCTCGGCTCTCTCGTCTTTACGGCGAGGGGTGTGGTGCGGTACGGTTCGCGGCCGGTTTTTCCGGCGTCGTCCGGTATCCGGCGCGGCGGTACTTCGTCATGGCGGGTTCCGGTTCCCGCCAAGATCGGTTTGGGGGTGCGGGGATCGCAGGGGCGCTCGCGGGTGCCGGCGGATCTCGGTATCCGTCGGCCGTGTTCGGCTCGGAACAGGCCTGGCGCAGCCAGGTCTGTTACATATTAAATAAATCTTTATTTCATATTAGAAGTAGAATATTTTTTCCTAATATAAAAATAATATTTATTTAATATCAGGAAAAAAATATTTTTTTCTCATTATAAAATGAATCTTTATGTAATATTAGAAATAGATTATTTTTTTTAACTATGCAGGAAATATTTTATGTTTATCATGGAAAAATATGTGTTCCCGAATATGATGCGAAGTAAAATGTTTACTTTTAATTTACTTTGAATTCGTGTTTGTCACTTAATTAACATGTATTTATATTATAATAACATTAATGCGACAAAGTTTCCTAGTAGCACAAAAATATTAGATAGATATTTTTTTCAAATATTGGAAAAATATTTTTTGGGCCACATTTTTTCATATGAGAAAAATAATGGATCTAAATATTGTATACATGTACAAGAAATATAAATTGAATGTTTAAAAAATATAAGCTAAATATTCAGAAGATATAAACTAGATATTTAAAAAATATAAAGTAAATATTTAAAAAATGTGAATTTAATATTTGAAAAATATAAATTTAATATTTAAATAACATTCAATAAAATTTTCAAACGTAATAAAAAGTTATAACAAAAATTAGAAAATATGAATATGTATTATGTTTAGGATTAAACGTAGCAATAAGTTAATTTTAAGTCTGTTCGAGACCCCGCGCTACGGCCCTGGGGAGCGCCCCGGGGCCCCGTCTACCATGTCAACTCGATCCTGCGAATCACGTGTGCGCGACGCCTTTTGTTTTCGGCGTTTCTCGGAATCGCGCGCAGCCGATACGCGATCACGTGATCGATGGGAATCACCAGCGATCGCCTCATTACCGTCGCCGTTGAGAAGTGTGCGAATTCGTTCTCGACACGTCTTTATACACACACGCTCGCGCCCATCGTTGTTCTTTTCGTTTCGTCGCTGCTTCTCGGCATCCGATTTTCATCTCGTCTCGATCGCACCACGCCCTCACTATTGTAGTTTACGCGAGTGTGTTTAAATTAAAGAGTGTATATAACGTTACACCCGTGCTTGGTGACTCTTTCTATCCTTCCTTTGCTCTCTTGGCCATTCTCTCCCGTTCCTTCCTTCACATTTTCACTCATTGGCAATTCCGAGCTCCCTCCTGTGTTCGCACCCGATCCTATTTCCCATACAGTCCACTCCCCAAAATTCTCGTCCCGGGTTCCCGAACATATTACTTCTTGTGCGCTGCTTGAGGGAATATTGATGGCACTTTGTCTTCGAAAGGACCTTATTACATTTAAGAAATTTTTTATGCAGTTGGCGGGATTCGAACTCGGGACTTACCGTTTACTTGATGATGTGATTTTTTTTGAAAATACGTTTATTGGTTTATTTTATGTACAGTGTCTTATGTGTATGGTACCTCTAATAAACATATAAAAAAACTTAACCAATATCTCTACGGGGTTTGGAATATATTTCCCTAGTAGCACAAAAATATTGGATATATATTTTTTTCGAATATTGGAAAAATATTTTTTGAGCCACACTTTTTAATATTAGATAAATATTAGATCTAATATTGTATACATGTTCAAGAAATGCAAATTGAACGTTTTGTTAAAGCAAGAACCCTACAAATGACTTTATGGTACGGTCGACCATCTGGGAGTTTTCAGCAATTTCTTTCAAGCATCGAGCTATTGTAATTTCATTAGCGGACCGGTCTGCAGCCAACATGTGGCACATAAAAATAAAGAGATTTAGTAGGTTGTGAAGGCCATGCCATCGTTTTAGTCTCCCAGGTCCAAGAAACCGTACCATAAAGTCCCAAGGCGAAAGTAACCGGGAATCGGCAACAGCTGTCCTGACCGGCCGGAATTTCCCGTCGTTAGCGGATACCCGCCCACCCGCGAGTGCGAGCGGCCCGGTAACCCCACCAAAGACAGCGCGCCTCGGGCGCATTGGAAGGGGCAGCCGATTTTCCGACTCCTCGGAAAATCGGGAACCGCCCCTAAGGCCCCACCCTTGGGCACATAGGAAAGGGGAAACGGGGAGCGGTTTTCGAAGGTGCCAGGGACCGCAGAAAAATTGAGAACAGAAACATAGAGTCCTCCAAGGAGGAAACCAGAGAAGCATAGAGTTCTCCGAGCAGGGAGATTGTAGTCCGAGTTATAGCAAGTAGATACGCGCAACGTGTCAAACTCACGCGGCCGGTGTCAATAAGTCGAAGTGTAGAAAGTCAGCAGCAGGGAGACTGTATTAAAATTGTAACACTTGGGTACGGGCAACGTGCAGGTTACGCGTCCGTCATAATAAATTCAGTTGTGAAAACCCAGAACCACTGAGTATCAAGTCAGTCCCACATCAGTGGGTGGTCCTTCGAGTGTAGTCGGCACCAAGTGCAATAACCAAGAAGATCTCGCTTGGTTTAGCGAGCGAGACCTTAACACGTTTAGAAAATATTAGCTAAATATTCAGAGAATATAAAATAGATATTTAAAAAATATTAGCTAAATATTCAGAGAATATAAAGTAGATATTAAAAAAATATTAGCTAAATATTCAGAGAATATAAACTAGATATTTAAAAAATATAAAGTAAATATTTAAAAAATGTGAATATAACATTTGAAAAATATAAATTCAATATTCAAATAACATTTAATAAAATCTTCAAATTGAAGAAAAAGTTATAACAAAAATTAAATACTATCCATACATATATATCTTTCTATGCACTGTTTGAGGGAATATTCCATTTTATCTTCGAAAGGACCTCATTACAATTCAGAAATTTTTATGCAGTTGACGGGATTCGAACTCGGGACTTACCGTTTACTTGATGATGTGCTTCCTTTTTTTTTGGAAAATATGTTTATTGGATTTAATATGTTCATTGTTTTGTTTTGTGGTTCCGCTGTAAACATATAAAAACTTAACCAGTAATTCTTTGGTCTTGTTACATAATTGATTGCAGTTTGCGATGCTCTTATATAATCTATTTGTTTATGTTTTGAACTTATTATACTATTTTATGCTAGGAGTATTGCACTTCGTTAGTTCTTTGGTGCTAAGGCGTTGTTGTATTTTTAGATTGGTGGAGAAAAATCCTCTGCTCGGCAGCAGAGTGTAAAACCCCGAAATAGGTCTTAGATCTTAATCTAATTACTTACTAGCTAACTTAACTAAACTTACGACTAGGGTCTATGTACAAGGCACGGCTATTTACATCTTAGGCTAGGTTTATGGTTGTTTGTGCGGCATGGGCCAACGTTCTCGTTGTTGTGTAGGTGTCCCCTTTTTGTTCAAGGTAAGGGGTCCGTCTATTGTGTTGGATGCCTGCGGGGTTCGTTTGTTTTGCGGGTACGGAGGGCCTGCAAGTGGGGGCTATTGCTTGAGAGCCACCAATATTTTTGAGTTGTAGGCGGTCAAAGTTGTGTCTATCTCGGAGCGGAAGTGCGGTTGAAAATTTGAAACGTTCTGGGTGTTCGGAGTATTCTTGGTTGGTGTACGCGATTCTTTTGTCTGCCTTGTTACGGCGCCAATGGTATATTATGGGTGTGTTGTTGTGGTCTTGTATTAGTCCGTTTGCGTCACAGATGGTAAATGCTTGTGGGGGTAGGTAACCTGTGCTAAGTTGTCGGTATGTGGTTGTTGAGTCTGGTTTTGCTAGATCTTTTGTTATATTGTTTTCGATGTGTGGTAATTTGCTGAAGTAGTCTCTTGTTAGTTTTAATAGGAATGTGTCTATTCGGGGTATGTCGGCTGTGTTGTACAGTGTTGTGTTGTTTGTGTAATGTTGCCAGTTGGTGTTTGCGGATCTGTAAATTTGGTTGCAGGCTCTAAGGCACTTCCGCTCGAAGATCCTTATTCTTTCCATCATGGTGTGGTTAGTATTCCACCAGATGGGGGCTGCGTACGTTAGTGTTACGTATGGAGACGTTTCAACGTTCATTTTCGATTAGAAGTTCTAATCTCCTTTCTGAGAACGAAAAGCGTCCCAACAGGCCCCTTTGTTTAATGATTGTACTCCGGCTGGACGCAGCTGGCACGAAGCATGATTCAGTAGCAGCACCGTACGATTTCTTAATATGGAAATCTTCAAAACATCCCCTTCTGGAATTTTTTATCAAGATAGTCTTTGATAGGAAATATCCTGGCTAACCCTTCGTTTGACCCCTTTAAACAAAAGATCCAGCTGCAAACCTTAAACTCACTCGAAATGACAAATACGAGTATGTGACCGTAGAATGAAACAGACTCATTTCCCCTCTCATTTTTAGGGTATATAAACCCATTCATTTTCATTCTCTTTGGTTCAGTCGAGTTTCAGAAGTTATTCGGTAACGTCGCGTTACGCGTAAGAGTCATTTCTAGTGAGATCGGGTTAAGGCCCCTTTCGAATCAACGTAACCTTATAGATTCCGTTAGTTCGCGTATTCTATTTGGCATTCAACAATCGCTCTCCGACCCCGCATTGCCAGTGCGTCAACACCGTGCACCATAGTTAATAATTTCTATAATTGTACACTTATTAAATTCACTCGCGACACAACAACTACAATTGTAATGATTCCAATTCAGAATAAATTGTCTTGTTTGTTAACTCGCGTAATTTACAACCTTTAATTGTTGCCTAAAATCCTAATCTAATAATTGAACGTTCCCATACGATACAATCTTACCGCTCGGATTGTATGAATTAAATTATATAAGTTACGAGGCTTACTGATCTTAAAATCAGATCAACAAAGATTTCCAAATTGAAAACAAATTGAAACCATATTCCTGTGGTAAAAATCCCCTCGCCGGCCTCTCGCGTTGCTCATAGCCCTGGCTCGTAATATTAGTATAGGTCTAATTAGTAACATATATAGTATTGATTTGGTTTTTCCGGGGAGGTGTTTGTTGTAAAACAATCGGCTGTTAGCTTTAAAGGCTGTGGTTGCTTTTGTAAGTTGTTTCACAATGTGTTCGTTGCCTCTGAGCAGGTAATCTATGTGAACTCCGAGGTACTTAACCGATTTTTTGTGCGGTATTTTGCAATTGGATGTTGTTCCCGGTACTGTGGTGTTAATATGGAATTTGTTGCCGCCAGCTTTGATTTTGGTGGATAGATAATGGAGGGGTTTGCGGAATAGGATCGTTTCACATTTTTGGGGGTTAAGTCGGAGGTTCCAGGCACTCTAGTAATTGTTGATCTTGTTGACGGTTGTTTCGAGTTCCGTTTGTACTGTGTTTACGCGGTTGCTTGAGGTGTAAGTAACAAGATCGTCCGCGAATGCCAGTACAGCTGCCTTATTTGGTTTATTGAATTCGAACGCCTTCAGGAGATCGCTAGTGTAAATGTTAAATAGTATTGGGGAGTTTACTGTGCCTTGTTGCAGTCCTTCTGTGATGTGGAATGTCTGTGACGATGTTGTCTTTCCGTCCCATGTTACAAATTTTTTGTCGGTTGTCATGTCCAGTATTGTGTGGATTAGCCATTTGGGGAATTCTTTCCGATGTAGTTTGTATAGGGGTCCGTTAAGCCAGACCGAATCGAAGGCTTTTTCTAAGTCTAGTAGGGCAGCGCCTACTAGTTGGTTGTTGCTGATTTTGTTGTTTACGTCGGATATGAATTTGTGGATTGCGTGGGTCGTTGAGTGTTTGTGTCTGAATCCGAATTGACAGTCTGGTATGATATTGTGTGATGTGCAGTGTTGTGTAATTTTGTTATAGATGACGGCTTCGTATACTTTACTTAGGCTTGGGGTTAGGCTGATTGGCCTGTAGCTGGAGGGGTCGTTCGGGTTCTTGTTTCTTTTCAGTATGGGGAGAACTTTGGCCGTTTTCCAGATTTTTGGGAAATAGCTGTTATTTATGGCGTTGTTAAATAGGATTGCGAGGTGCGTTATTATTTTGTCAGGTAAGTGTTTTAGTACTATCGGGGGTATTCGGTCTGTCCCAACGGAGGTTTTGTTTGGGAGTCTTTTGAGTATGCTGTTCACTGTGAAGGTTACGTCGTCAGTGTCTTCGGGGTCTTTGGCGTTGTTAAGATTTGAGAATTGCGTGATGGTGCTCATGTTGTGTCTGTTCGTTGCAAATTCGTGTGTTAGAGTGCGAGCCGTGTTGTCTATTATTTCTTTCAGTCTTGTTCCGTCGTTTAGGTATCGGGGGGAGTTGACTGTTTCGTAATAGGCTCCTATGGCGTTAAGTTTGTCTGTCGGGGTAGTTAGGATGTAGCTGTCGTTCGTTTTTTGGAGGGTTGTTGTGTTGCATTTGCCTTTGTCTAGTATGTGGCTGTCGCTTTGTTTTATATGGATGTCGTCTATTGTGGAAGGAGGTTTTCGTCTGAAGATTGAGTTGATTTTAGGGAAGAAGGTGTCGTTATTTCTGTGGTCGATTTGTTTGATTACGTTTGTCCAGTATTTGTTTATGGCTTTGGTGAATTCGGTCTGTAGTTTTTTTTTTAGGAGTTTGTGGGTGTTTATAGCTGTTTTTGTTATGGTTAGATGCGAGTTAGGATCTGTTAGGTGTAGTTTGTGAAGTAATTTTGTTAGTGTTTTTTTGTGTTTTTGGAGTTTGGTGATTTTTCGGTTGATGTATATTGTGGTGTTGTTGCGCGCCTTGAATTGGGGTGTGTGTGTGTTTATTGCGTTCATGATTACGTCTGTGATGGTTAGCAGGTTGTTGTCGATGTCCGTGATTGTTAGGTTACAGTCGGTAGGTATCGTGTTTGTATAGTTTCGGTCTATTTCTTTTGTAAAGGCCTTCCATTTAGTGGCCTTGTAATTTAGCTTTATGGTCTCTGGGTAGTTTGCTGTCGGGATGTTGGAGGGGAGTTCGAAGCTCATTGATACGGCCAAGTGGTCGCTATCGTAGGGCAGCGTACTGGCTTTCCCGGTGGTGCTGTTTGTTAGGTGTAGCCTGGAATCTGCGAGGCATATGTCCAGGAAAGACAGGCCCGGTTTGAATGTGGGGGTGGAGGTTGTGATGGTGTGTAGTCTGTATGTCAGGTCGTGTTTGTTTTCCCACTTTTTAAAGTAGCGTCCTCTCTGATTGTTTGTTATGTCTCCCCAGTCTTTTCTTTTTGTGTTTAAGTCTCCGGCGATTATGTAGTAATTGTTGGCGTCGTGTAAATTTAGGGTTTGGAATAGGTGTTCAAGTTCTGTGATGTATAGTGTTCTATTGTCGTTCGTCGCGTATGCACTTATTATGAATAGTGTGTTGTTGTTTTCGGTTTTTCTCTTTATGATCGTGTATTCTAAAATTTTGTTGATGGTTGATGAGGGAGTGTGTATCTGTTCGCAGGGGATGTTATTTTTTATTAGAATTGCGGTTCCGCCGCCTTGGGTTGCGTTGGGCCTGTCTGTCCTATATAGTTTGTAATTTTTGAAGCTGAGGGTGTGTTTGGGGTTGAGCTTTGTCTCGGATAGAAGTATTATATCGTGGTTATGGTCTTGGAGGAATTGTTTCAAGTCGAGTCTGCGTGGGCGGGTGATTATAGAGTTTACGTTGATTGAAGCTATATTTATGGTGGTGGGGGGGGGGGGCGGCGTTACTATTCATTGTGCTTTTCGAATAATGTATTGAGGACGAATTCTATTTTTTCGGAGTTGATAGATACCTGGGTGGCTATTTGGTTTAGTTGTGTGGCGTTGAGCGCGGCTATTTCGGTTTTTAAATTTTCTATCCAGTTGGCCGGGGGTTGTAGGGTGGGTGGCTTCTCGGTGTTGTGCTGGCTGGGTGTTCCGGTGTTCTTCTGGATGTTGGTGGTGTGGGTTGGTTGTGGCGGTGTCGGGCGTTCTTGTGGTGGTTGGACGTGTTGCATTGTTCCTCTGGCCATTTGTGCGTATGTTAGGCTGGGCGTTACCGCTGTGGCGATTTTCTGTATTCTTCTGTTCGTAGTTTGATGGTTGTGGGTTTGCGTGTCTCTTTTTAATTTCAGTGCAAACTTGATTATGGGCAGCCTTTATACGAGGCGAGGTGCCCGGTTTGCCCGCAGTTGGCACATTTGAGGTTGGCTCGGTTGTCTGAGTTTGTGAGCGGGCAGTTCCCGGGCCCGTGGTTTTCTGCGCATTTTACGCAGCGATAGCCTAGTTGGCAGTTTCGACTAGCGTGTCCAATTCGTTGGCATTTTTTACACTGGAACAGTTGGGGTTTCCGGAGATGCTCCCATCTAACTTTTTGGTATGCCAGCGTTTTGATTTTGAATAGCGCTGCTGTCCGGCTTTCTCTGCTGATTTGCAATAGGTAGTGGTCTAGGTCGGGCTTCTGTTTATTGAAAATAAATTTGGTTAGGCTGATTATATTTGTTTCGGGTAGGTTTAGTTCTTCAATTTCATTTTTGATTTCGTCTGCTGTAAAGTTTCCTTTGATTCCTTTTAGAATTATGAATTTTGGTTTTTGGTCTTTGGGGGTTTATGTGTAGTGTTGTGTATTAATTTCGGTCAGCTTTTCTGTCAATGCCTTGTGTGTCTGCAGGTTTTTTGTGTAAATTGTGTGATTTTCCTTATCGTTTTCCTTCGAAATCCTGTTTTTTAATGTTTAGAGAGTGTGCGATGCGGATTATATCCCCTATGTTGGAGTTGAGGGTGTATATTGGTGGTGGAGCGTAGGTTTTGGTTCTAGGTTGCGCGCTAGTTGGCTGCGTGTTTGGAGTGTTCTCATCTAGTTCCTTGTCGCTATTGTCCGAGAGCGTTTGGAATTGGTTGCTGAGTTCCACTAGGGATGTGGTGTCGGTGGTGCCGGGTGCGGCTTTCTGTGTTTTTTTGGGGGTTTTCCATTGGTCCGTTGGGGCGTTTTCCGTGTCTGTGGCGGTCGAGTTCTTTCCTGATCCGGGGGATGGCGCTGCGGTGTTTTTTGATCTGGCTGCCTTTAGGTTCGGCTGGATTGCGTGTTTGGGGGCTGTTGTTCTGTTGTTTTCTTTTAGAATGCTCTTGAACAGCTTGTCCATTTGTAGAGATGTTAGTTTAGGTATTTTTGATGTGCCAGGTTTGTTGGTTAGGTCCTCCGTGCTGTTTTCTTTGTTTTCTCCCTCGTTGGTGTGGCGTCTTTTGGGACGCGGAAGCGGAGTGGGTGCCATTGGGCCCGATACGGGACGAGGGTTCCTCGTCGGGTATCGGGGCCTGGCTTCTTTTTGTTGTTGGGGTGCCTTATGTGGATTGATGCTTCACTATTAATTATCACGCACTTGAGGGCTGCAAGAGCCTCACGATAACTATATGCACTTTGTTGGAATATGCACTGTTCACTGTTATTCTGTTCGCTAAGGGTTGTTCGATGTGCCTCTGTCGGCGTCTCGGGCACGACTCGATGATGTGCTTCCTCGCTGAGCCATGTGAACCTACATTGTTTCATTCATTACTTTTTATTCTTATAAAGGCTCAAATCATATCAAATCATGTAATTATTCGAAGAGATAGACTCTTGTTAAAAAAATATTTAGGTAACAATAAAACTACTTTTTTTAAATGATTATTAGTATATTAACGACAAAGAGATATATATATTTTCTTAAGTATTTGAATCGTACGTAAGCATAGAAACACATACAATATATTTGCTAAATAAACAAAAACATTACAAACAATAACATGATATTATATTTTTATTGTGAAAAAATATATTGTTGTAATATAGTATAAAAATAATATAGCATAAAATAATAAATAGTAAAAACAATAAAATAATATAGCATAGTATATTGCGTGCGCCCGTCTACGACGTTGAACATCGGTAATAATCTGAATTTAACGGTGTGTTTCAATTCCTTCCAAACATCGAATGAAATGGTTGTGCCACCACCATTTCAATTTTGTCTGATAATAAAAGTGGCGCAAAATAGATATACTACACTTCAAAAGTTTGGAAGAAGATGAACAGAATCTTATAGAAATTTAGTGTTCACGATTTTTTATTGTAATCGAAGTATGTTACTTAGTATGAAAATTGAATTTAGGAAAGTGCAAGAAGCTGGGGAAAAAGGCAACGGGTCAAATGATACATAATAATGAATACGCATTTATATATATATATATATATATTTATATATATATATATATATATATATATATATATATATATATGTGTGTATTTATTTATATTTATTTATATATATATATGTGTATTTATTTATATTTATTTATATATATATATATATGAATATATATATGTATATATATACAGGGTGGCCCACATAACTCTGAACAGCTCAATATCTCGAAAACTATGCCATCGATTTTAAAGTTCTTAGTCTTAAATTGCATGGAACTGAAGGGCCTTTCTGACTACATAAACGTGAAGTGGCCTCCCTTCCCCTTTAACGGGGGAGGGGAGGTACCTTTGTAATTTTAAATGGAACCCCCTATAAAATGTTACATATTTAGATTCTACCGGAAAAAACAAGTCAATTTTGTCTGAAACATTTTTTTGTCAGATACTTCCATGATGAGATATAACAGTTTGAAGTTTCGAGTTGTAGGTACTTGAAGCGCTCGGAAATAGCGTTATGGAATTATACGCGCTTGAGTCCTTTGCTTATTCGTGAAGAAATAAAATGTACTTTAAATGAAATGTTCAAAATGTCCACCACGGGCTTGGAAACATTTATTTACTCGAAACATCAAAGTTGTTCTAACATTTTTTAACATTTCGGGAGTCACTGAAGCGCAAGCGTTACGTATTCTTTGTTTCATATCCTCTTTTGTCGTCGGTGGTTCAAACATAACTTTGTCCTTTACATATCCCCGCTTTTCTAAATTATGAAATGTTGCATGACATTGTTTGATCCCATAACGTTAAAAAACATCACTGCTGCACGCCGATAATTTTTTTGGCATTTACCTAACGTTAATAACATATTCACTTCTGTGTCAAAAGTAGCCATAATCACAATGTTACTGCTAGAATAACAGCTCTAAACTGAAAACGTTTTCATAGATAAGTGAGACAAACTCAAGAATTGTAAATATTATTGTTTGTGTTTCTTCATGAATAAGCAAAGGACTCAAGCGCGTATAATTCCATAACGCTATTTCCGAGCGCTTCAAGTACCTACAACTCGAAACTTCAAACTGTTATATCTCATCATGGAAGTATCTGACAAAAAAATGTTTCAGACAAAATTGACTTGTTTTTTCCGGTAGTATCTAAATATGTAACATTTTATAGGGGGTTCCATTTAAAATTACAAAGGTACCTCCCCTCCCCCGTTAAAGAGGAAGGGAGGCCACTTCACGTTTATGTAGTCAGAAAGGCCCTTCAGTTCCATGCAATTTAAGACTAAGAACTTTAAAATCGATGGCATAATTTTCGAGATATTGAGCTGTTCAGAGTTATGTGGGCCACCCTGTATATATATTTGTATATATATATATATATATATATATATATATATATATATATATATATATATATATGTAGGATTGAGACGGGTAATGGACTAACATAGTGTTCAATAAAACAAGAATTTAATATGAAAGGTCCAGAAAATAGGTTCAACGTACTATCAACTGCTCACGCTCGTGGTTCGAAGACGAAAGACCCCCAGGCCCGGCGCCTCCGCGCGTTTTATTTGTTTTTCCGCGTTCTCGAATCTTCGATGATCGCAACGGTCGCCACGCTTCTCGAAGCTTCCGAATTGTCGATACTCGCAACGGTCGCCACGCTTCTCGAAGATTCCTGAATCGTCGATGCGTCTCCATGGCGGGAACGATCGCAACGTTCCGAAACGTCGCATCGAGACGCCTTCGCGGAGGGAACGCTCGCGCTCACATATATATATATATATATATATATATATATATATATATATATATATATATATATATATATATATAAAGAGGATATATATATAATATAATAGATATATATATATATATATGTCGGAGGCTGGGCGGACTCTTCCGTCCTCGGACCCGTCGGAGATTATCCGTCGTCGTTCTCCATCGTTTCGCTCCTTTCGCGGTTACGCGAACGTCGTATGGACTCTACACGTACACGCGATGCCGGATCGCGTAGCGCAACGAGAGACACGTCAACGAGCACACGGGCCGCACAGAATGTTCGCGTACGTCTTTTCGTTCTTTTACTCTCGAGAAGTCGCTTTCCTCAAAGCTAGTCTTCTCTCTACCGACTATTCTGTCGCCCGTGGTCACGTTCAACAGGGTCCCAGCCCATCATTCCAGGTACCCTGTCTCGCATCTCCCTTTGCCCCGCGCGCGAAGAGGGGTAGCGCAGGTACGCAGGGACTGTTTTATTGCCCCTTCGCAGGGCAATTATCAGGGTACGGTAAATCGTTATTTTACAATTAAACTAAGTCCTATAGGCGTTACGCGTTGTTGCCGACGGGGTGCATCGCTGCCATCACGCCCCGACATATATATATATTTATATTTATATATTTATATTTATATATATATATATATATATATGTAGGATCTCGGGAAAAACGAGGGCACCGCCGCCGGGAATCGAACCCGCGACCTCACTGGTGGTAGCCGGTCGACTAACGCGCTCACCCACGGAACCCTCCCGTTCTTCCCGATCTCCTACATACTTTTGTTCTGGGGGTCCTGATCCCACACTCGGCCATCCTGCAACGACATTCGCCCTCGAATGTCCGTCACAGCGTCGTCTCATCGTCTTTTTTGTGCTGTGGCCATACACAGAGCCACCAAACACAACTCGTCGTAACAACTTAGAAACTCACAGCGCCACCTCGTGCGGCGATCGGTGTTCCCCCAATCCCACTTCTGACACCAATTGTAGGATCTCGGGAAAAACGAGGGCACCGCCGCCGGGAATCGAACCCGCGACCTCACTGGTGGTAGCCGATCGACTAACGCGCTCACCCACGGAACCCTCCCGTTCTTCCCGATCTCCTACATACTTTTGTTCTGGGGGTCCTGATCCCACATATATATATATATATATATATTTATATATATATTTATATTTATATATATATATATATTTATATTTATATATATATATTTATATTTATATTTATATTTATATTTATATTTATATTTATATATATTTATATTTATATTTATATTTATATATATTTATATTTATATTTATATTTATATTTATATTTATATTTATATTTATATTTATATTTATATTTATATTTATATTTATATTTATATTTATATTTATATTTATATTTATATTTATATTTATATTTATATTTATATTTATATTTATATTTATATTTATATTTATATTTATATTTATATTTATATTTATATTTATATTTATATTTATATTTATATTTATATTTATATTTATATTTATATTTATATTTATATTTATATTTATATTTATATTTATATTTATATTTATATTTATATTTATATTTATATTTATATTTATATTTATATTTATATTTATATTTATATTTATATTTATATTTATATTTATATTTATATTTATATTTATATTTATATTTATATTTATATTTATATTTATATATATATATTTATATTTATATATATATATTTATATTTATATTTATATATATATATTTATATTTATATATATATATATATATTTATATTTATATATATATATGTATTTATATTTATATATATATATATTTATATTTATATATTTATATTTATATTTATATATATATATTTATATTTATATTTATTTGTTACATCCTAGACTTGGCTCGCGATAAAAATAAAGATACGTACTGTCGAATCTCTACCTCCGTAATTGAGTTTTGTCTTCTTCTTGTGGCAGCTGTAAAATTTAAATGAAAAATGAAACAAAATACATATGTATTACGTATAGTTCGTGGCAATACCACATAAAAGTAATAAGTGTAGGTACTTACTCATTACAGCATCATATAATTTTAAATTAACGAAAGGTAATTTTTTCTTCCGTCCTTGCCCGGAATAATATGACGCTGCTTCCTTTGTTATTTGTTTGCGGAGCATATTATAAATAATTCTTCTATTGGTGTCTCCACCGACTAAATATAACAGTTGTACCTAAAAGATATATGTCATTATTTATTTAATGTCATCATTACAGATTATAAATATGAACCATTTACTAAACAAAAATACTATGAATCACATATAAAGTAAAAAAATCATATAATTCATATATTTCGGAAATTACCTAAAAATGCAAGTAATGTTTATATTTCCAAATACATACCAGCGAATTAAATTTTTCCGTATGTTCTGATATAATCGCATCGAACTCATTGATGCTATTGATAGATCCTAACGGCAATTGATTCAGAAAATCTATCTCGCTACTTCCACCTAACTGGTTGCTTCCAGCCGTTACTGTGACGTTTAGTAACCTTTCTATCCTCTCTAATTTATTAAAAATTTGCTTAACGTCGTATTTTAAGTCTAGGTATTGTCTACTTAATGCGGCCAAATGATCCTCGTTCTTTTTCGTTACACGATGTAGATCTGTGTAGAATATCACAAAGTATTATTATTGCCTTAAGTTTATTATTTTAGTATATGATCAATTAATTACTATTTTTATATTTATAATAAAAATTCAGCATTTTTGTTTATTTTCCGAGTTACTTGGGGTTTCCATGTGCGATTGCTGAATTGGTTGGCTTTCATTTGACGAATCAGATGAGTCGGACGATTCGAAAATAATTCGCTTTCTTGAAACAGTGTCGTGTCGCGATTTCCTCGTTGGTGACATTTTAAAAATGATATGAAACAATCCCTAAAAATATAAACTAATAAATAAATCAGCTAATATCTAATTTAAAATAAAGTAAGTAAATATAGGTTAATTATATTGATGAAGTAGCTCATATGCTGCGAAAAATGAATGGCATTTCACTACAAATGATATGTACAAAATTTCACTTAGTTCATAAGATACAATTTTATCAGCGAATTTATCAAATTTAAATAATCCTATTATTTTGGATTTAATAGGATGTTTATAAAAATTTTTTAATTTCGTTGATAATTTCCCAACTATTTTGTTTTCTAATATGTCTGTGACTTGTAGGACATGGCCATTTTTTAAAAAGACATAGCGGTCACTAAATCCATAAGCTTTTAATTTAAAATTAGGAAGTTGTATTGTTTTTTTATTATTGTGTGTTGCAATCCTTATTTGGGTATTAATATTTTCCGTGACTGTAGGCATTCCATTTTCCGATAATCTATTTGTTATTTATGCTAAAGGTTTATTCCATCTACGCAGCATGCTTACTAACTTACCTAAATAATTTTCAAAAGGGAAGCAACTTAATTCCTCCAAAGAATATTTCAAATTTTCTACGTCGTCTGAAATGTGGACTAAATTATGAATATTGTATGTACAAAATTCTCTTCCGTAGAGACCTGCACAATTACCTACAAATTTAAATAGCATTCCCGGTGCTGTGTTTAACCACTCTGGGTTTGGATATAACTTATTATGTAATAAAATTCTAATAGAGGCATGAAATAACAAAAAGTGATCATAATAATTATCTGGAAGAATTTGTTTCAATAGAATGGGTCCCAAGTATAAAAGAAATAGTCGAAACTCTGTAGCTTTGAATCTTGATAACTCCGATATGGGTCGCGGTTTACGATTAAATTCACTTGGTACATATTTGGCTGAAGATATCATTCTCTTTGATAGTTTATTTTTATCTGACTTTCTAAGCTGTGTCTTGCACCAATGACGGAGTAATTTTTTCATTACTCCTAAGCAACATAAATGCATATAGTCTAGAGAAAAATGTTGTATTATGTCGAATTGAATTATATTTAACAGAGGTTGTAACGTGGACCTCTACTCGCCGCGTAGGAAGGCGGGGGCGGGGTCCACTCCGGGAATTTATGGGCTCAGAGGCCGGGCCGCGTACGGCCGTGAATACGCGGTCCTCCCGGTACTAACCGATTCTCGAAGGTTCTCAGAAATCGAAACGAACCTGCTGCTCGGGCGCCAGGCACCGGAAGGGTGCCACGCGAAACGCGGACGAAGTCCGCCCTTAGCCGAAGCTGGGGGCGGGAGGTGAACCTTCGGGAACCGCGAGAAGGTCGAGAGGCGCGAAAAGGGTCGGGGGTTCGGACACGGAAGGGAGCGAGGACAGCCCTCACGGCAGGGCGGATCGCGCAGGTGAAAAGATCGATAGTCGGGCTGGGCTCTACAATTTTATTGGCGTCGGATTTTACAAAGCCGCGGCCACGTGGCCGCACCCGAGAGCCCGCGCTCTTCGTACAAAGTTTGCGGTAAGGTGGAGGGTTCGCAACGCGCTGTTGTCGATCGGTAAAATACGCCGCGGGGGTGCGGTAGATCGGCACGAGAATGGCCCCTCGCCGACGCGAGGGGTTCGCGGCACGCAGGTGGTCGGCGCGATTACGATATGACTGTCGCGGCGCGGTTTCGGTTCCAACGGACGGCGAACGCTCGGCGAAAACTTCGCGATAGGCTACGCGACGGCTCGATAGGAATAACGCGAGAAGTAACGTAACGAACGGATAGTTGCAAACGGTAACGGTGGCAGCTCCTCCGAGGAAGACTTCCGCACGATATTTTTGCGGGAACTCGCTGCCGCGGCTCAAGGTACCGGTGAATTCGGTACGAGCGGAATGTCCGAGGCGAGAAGCGCCCCGGCGCGTGAAAACTCGGGGAACGAGACGCGATATTACGCGTCCGACGGGCGATCCGCGAGCTCGCGTTGCCGCGAGGGCACGGAATCGTCGTCGGGCGACCTCGTCGGTTCCCCGACAGAGCCTGGCGAACCAACTCGCGAAAAATAAACGAAAAGGGTCACTTAGGGGACTCACCGTTCCTGCCGGTAATATTTCCGCCGTTTGTCGCGGTTCTGCCCGTCTCGCTCGGGATGGTCTTCCGGTTGTTCGGCTCTTGCCTCGTAACGGTATCGAGATCGTGGTCCCGCTGTAGCTCGGTTGTGGAACTGCACGCACTTCGCGTGTACGATAATCGGAACGAATTTCGGTAGTACAAGCTACACGGCGGTCCGGGCTAGTTCGGTAGTTTTCTAGGTGCGACTCAGTACGGAAGTCACCGCGACAGTAATTCGGCCTAGTCCGTTCGCGTTACGGCAGGGTCCTCGCATCCCCACTCCTTACCGTAGTCCGGCTTTTCCTCTAATAGGGCGCGCGTCTGGCGCGAAATTCGGAACTCGCAGGATCGTGCCTACGTCGGGTCCTTGGGCCCTAGACCTTACGCGAAAATCATTCCGAAATAGAAACGCGGGGTAGATCTGCGATCTGCCCCGGTATGGAGAGGGGGGGCGCCTACCCCACCCTCGCCGAGGCCCCTTGCAATTGGCTAGGTGAGGCGACGGCAGGACCGCGAAATAGATTGTCGGTTGGTTGACAGGGGCCTTCGTCCCGCTTCGTCACCTCCGGGTTGTCTGGCCCGTGTGTGGCGTCGCCCATTCCTCGTTATTACCGGTGCACCGGATTTTCGTATTGGCCATGGTTTGGCGTAGGGGGTCCCGCGAAGCGCTGTGCCCTTTCCTCAGGTCGGCTGGATACCGGGGTGCCGTTCGCCTACCTGAAACTTGCCGGGCTCGGCGCGCGCGAAAGGGTGAAAGTGCGAGTTTCCTGTCGATTCGGGAGTTCCTCGGGGAGCGCTTCCTAACCTATCGAGCCGTGGTTCTATTCGCGACAACGTTGTTTTCGGGCAGTCCGGTCCCTTCGTTCGATTATTAGGGGCGCAAAAGGGCGACGTGGTTTGTGCAACGTCACAAGGTGTCCTTTGATTATCTTGATGATGAGAAAAATCATGAAAATTTTCAAAATGGAAATGCGTTCGAGCAGTAGCGTCATATTTTATATAACTAATTCGTTTTTTGTAATATATACCCGTTTCTGTACATCTTTCGCAACCTTTGTAACCCGTATGTCCTTTAATGTTTTTTAAAAATGCTCTCGCAGGTGCATCACAGGTAAAACATACAACACTTACTTTAAAATTATTACCATCGTAAGATAATCCATATTCTAAAATATCGTTCAATTCATGTATAAAATCATTTAAATAATCAGTCAAGGAATTAGGTTTTGCATCGCCATAATATATTGCTATTGGAAAAGGGGACACCGTACAATGTTTCAGTACTATTTTGCATAAAATGGGCCAAAACTGTTTATTTGAACTTGTTGAAAGTGGAATACCATCGACATTAAAAATTAATTGAAACATAAATGTTTCTTTTAGCTCCGTCAAAATACTTGCATTTTGTAACAGTCTTAATAAATGCACCTTTATACCTAAATATGAATATTGAGCTATCGTGTTCTTTTTGCTAATAATTGTTGTAATATTGTTTGATGAGCGCTTAGTCTTTAATACAGTTCGTGCATCGCGTGGAATCTTATATTCAGGAAAAATGTCCATCAAGCCTTTTAATAAACTATTTAGTTGAGAATGATTGATTTTATTTTCTAGGGACCATATTTTTAAAAACGTAAGTAATTTCAAATTTCGAAAAGCAGTACATGAATCATCCGTAGTGTAATTTGTGTTATTTGTAATTTGACAATCAAATGGTTGATTCATATCAGATAAGACGGGATCATTAATCGTTTGTGAATTAGTTCGTTATGATTCCAATTGATTCTTCTACTGTGTCGCGACTAATCTGATTCTGATTCAAATTTAAAGCCATTTGTTTCTTTATAAATTTATATTTTTTGTATCGTTTTTCGGCCATTGTGAAATTTGTGTAACTGCAAACTAAATGTTGTATGAAAAACTATCCTTGAAAACGTTAATTGTTAGTCTTCAGAAAATGGAAAATATATATACATATATACATATATTTAAAAAATATAAAAATATGTATATTTATTTATTACACATAACAGATAAATGTACTTACCTTGAAGGAACCTGGATTCGGTAGGCGAATGCCTTCGAATGAGTATTCAAAATCAGGACACAGTGGTGTCGCGGCAGTGTCCGGGGTAGTTAGCCTAGCGCGATTACGAATCTAACCGTTGTGACTCAGCGCGACTGAACTTTTCGACTCGACTCGGATTCGGCTGTGACTAGGATCTATAGCTCGGCTGTGACCTAGACTCCTAGCGTCGGTAGTCTGCCGTCTTATATTTCCAAAACGAAAAGTCCTTTCGAGGAACTTCCACCAATCAGTGAATTTTGCATAACACGCCCACGTCCCACGCCCCTCGTGCGTGAGAAGGGTGAGCGCGTCGTTTCGTTAAAAATCTAATGTTGGTGATGCAGCGGAGTGTCTTCCGGGCCCAGTGCTAAGTGCGGTACGTGCCTGCTGGCTTACATCAACGGGCCCAGCTTTCCCGGTTGATAGAAACCAGGCACGCGTCGCTGGGACACTCTAAGCTGGAAACCCTTCGACTACCAAAATTTATGGCGTCCACTTGCGCTATTAAGTTCGTCGCTAGGAACTACAAGGACACATCTGTCCGCTAAGTGGCCAAAATCGTTTAAAGACGTTTTCTCACAAATAGCGTCTTATGCTGTGCAAACCATAAATCTTTCTTGGTGCTGGTGCGCTGAAGGTTTCTCTTCCGGCGCCCAGCTAGCCGCTACAACCTTTTCTGCGAACGATGAAATGCAGGTGTCGAGAACACGTATGACCGTATCGTTTATTATTACCGAAACTATAATATATTAGTTTGCGTAAACTATACACACACAAACAATTGTCAATTCTTCAATCGCACACAGTTTTTACAAACTGTATTAATACTTATATTTGAGGACTTTACGTTTTTCTGTCAAACACTACTGTATACTATATAGCTCGCGCTCCGCAGTCAACCGTTCAATCAGAATGCTAGCTTGCTAACGAATTAATGCATTTCTTTACTTTGACCGAAGTCAATTGTTTATATTTTCTGGCGCTGCGAGTCTAATCTCCAGATTCTCTTTAGACAAAGCCGAGAAAGATCCCGAATAGGTTCCAGAAATGCTATAGGGAGTCTGTTGCTACGAACTTTTTTAATTTTACAGTTCAATCAGATTGTGTAAGACGCAAGAGCTACACGATTATTTTTCGTGCAACAACTTATTAAATTATAATATAAATGTATGTCGATTAAGTGACACACACGAATTCAAAGTAAATTAAAAGTAAACATTTTACTTAGCAACATATTGTAGAACAAATATTTTTCCATGATGAACATAAAATATTTCCTACATATTAAAAAAAAAATTCTATTTCTAATATTACATAAAGATGCATTTTATAATAATAAAAAATATTTTTTTCATAATATAAAATAAATATTATCTGTATATTAGGAAAAAATATTCCATCTCTAATATGAAATAAAGATTCATTTAATATTTAGAAAAAAATATTTTTTTCGTAACATGAAATAAATATTTCCTGCATATTTAAAAAAAAAATATTTATTTCTTAATATAAAGTAAATATTGCATTTATATTTGAATATTTAAAAAAGATTGAATCTCTTTCTAATATTATATGAATGTGTATACAATATTTTGTGCTACTAGGGGTGTTTCAGGGCTATTGGGGGGATTCTGTCGGTCCCGGTTGAGGTTTTGTTTGGGAGTTTTTTAATGATACTTGCAACTGTGTGTGGGGTACAGAATGGGTCAATTTCGTTGTCCGAGTCGTCTGGGTGTGTGGCGATATTTTGGTCGGAGAACTGTGTAATGGTGTTTTTGTTGTGTCGGTTATTTGTGAATTCGTTTGTTAGTGTGAGGGTGGTGTTGTCTATTAGTTCTTTTAGTCTTGTTCCGTTGTTAAGATATCGTGGGGAGTTGATTGTTTCGTAGTATGCTCCTATGGCGTTGAGTTTGTCCGTCGGTGTTGTTAGTATGTACATGCCTTTAGTTGTTTGGAGGGTTGAGGTGTTGCATTGGCTTCTGGTAATGATTTGTCTGTTGTTTTGCTTTATGTGTATGGCGTCTATTGTGAATGGGGGTTTACGTCGGAATATGGAATTGATTTTAGGGAAGAAAGTGTCCGAGTTTCTATGGTCTATTTGTTTGATAACGTTAGTCCAGTATTCGTTAATGGCTTTTCTGAATTCCGAGTGTAGTTTTTTTGTTAGGAGTTTGTGAGTGAATTTTTGCTGTTTTTGTTATGGATAGGTGTGAGTTGGGGTCGGTTAGATGTAGTCTGTGTAATATTGTTGTTAATGTCTTTTTTTGTTTTTGTAGTTTGGCGATTTTTCTGTTAATATACATTGTCGTGTTATTGCGTTTCTAGTGTTGGGGGGGGGGGGTGGTGTGTGTCTAATGCGTTCTGTATGGCTTCGGTTATGATGAGGAGGTTGTTGTCGATGTCTGTTGTGGTCAAGTTGCGATTGGTGGGGATCGTATTTGTATAGTGTCTGTCTAGGTGTTTAGTGTAGTTTTTCCATTTGGTGGCCTTGTAGTTTAGTTTTATGGGGTCTGGGTTTGTGGTTGATGAGATGTTTGAGGGCAGGATGAATTGCATTGAAATAGCTAGGTCGTCACTGTCGTAGGGCAGTGTACTGGCTTTCCCGTTTGTATTGTATGCTAGCTCGAGCCTGGCATCTGCGAGGCAGATGTCCAGGAAAGACTGGCCCGGTTTGTATGTGGGCGGGGTGGTGGTGGTTGTAATTGTGTTGAGTCTGTATGTTAGGTCGTGTTTGTTTTCCCATTTTTTAAAGTATCGTCCGCTCTGGTTGTTTGTTTTGTCCCCCCAGTTCGTCCGTTTAGTGTTGAGGTCTCCGGCTATTATGTAGTAGTTGTTGTCGTCGTGGAGTTTGAGTGATTGGTATAGGTGGTCGAGTTCAGTTATGTAAAGTGTTCTGTTGTCGTTTGTCGCGTATGCACTTACTATGTAGATTGTGTGGTTGTTTATGATCTTTATCTTTATAATTGTGTATTCTAGTATTTTGTTGTCTATTGAGGAGGGGGAGTGAATAGGTTCGCGTGGTATATCGTTTTTGACTAAAATTGCTGTTCCTTCGCCTTGGGTTGCGTTGGGCCTGTCTTTCCTGTAAAGCTTGTAGTCTTTGAATGTGATATTATGTGAGGGGTTGAGCTTGGTTTCCGATAGTAGTATTATGTCGTGGTTGTGTGTTTGTAGGAAGTGTTTCAGGTCGAGTCTGCGTGGGTGTGAGATTAGTGAATTTACGTTAATGGCTGCAATTTTTATGGTGGTGGGAGGGCTGGCGGCGTTATTACTCATTATGTTTGTCGAATAGTGTGTTTAGAACAAATTCTAGTTTTTCTGTGTTGATTGCTACCTGTGTGGCTATTTGCTGTATCTGTGCGGTGATGATAGTGGCTATTTCGGTCTTGAGATTGTTGATCCATTCGTGTGGGGGTTGCTGGGTGGTTGGCTTCTCGGTTTGGTGTGGGCTGGATGATCTGTCGATCCTTCGTGGTTCGCTGGTGGGTGGTGGTTGTTGCGTCGTGATTGATGCTTGGGATGGCTGCTGGGTTGGTGGTGGTCCTCTGACCATTTGCGCGAATGAGCGGTCGCTTGTGACTGCTGTCGCAATTTTTTGAATTCTGTTAGCGTTTTTTTGTTTGCTGTGGATGTGAGTATCTTTCTTTAGTTTAATCGCGAACTTTATAAATGGGCAGCCTTTGTAGGAGGCAGGGTGGCCTTTTGGCCACAGTTGGCACATTTTAAATTGTCGCGGCTGCCAGTGTTGGTGAGGGGGCAGTTGCCTGGCCCGTGATTTTTTGCGCACTTAACACAGCGATATTCTAAGTGGCAATTTTTGCTCGCGTGTCCGAGACGTTGGCATTTTTTGCACTGAAATATTTGTGGTTTCTTTAGGTGTTCCCATTTGACTTTTTGGTAAGCGAGGGTTTTGATTTTGAAGATTGCTGCTGTTCGGCTTTCTCGGCTGAGTTGTATTAAGTGGTGGTATTTGTCCGGGTTTTGCTTGTTGTACGTGAATTTGGTGACACTGATTATCTGGATGTCTGGTAGTTTAAGATCTTCAATTTCGCTTTTGATGTCGGCTGTTGAGAAGTTACCTTTTATGCCTTTTACTAATATTGATTTGGGTTTGTGTTCCTCGGGGGTGTACGTGTAATATTGTGTATTTGCTTCTGTGAGTTTATCAGTTATTGCTGTGTAACTTTGGAGGTTTTTTGTGTATATTGTGTGGTTGTCTTTATCATTTTCTTTTACTGTGAAGTCCTGTTTTTTTAAGTTTAGTGCCAGTGCGGTTTGAATTATCGTCTCTATGTTAGAGTTCACCGTGTAGATTGGTGGGGGTGCGTAGGTTTTCGGTTTGTGTTGGATGCTGGTTGGCTGCGTGTTGGGGGTGTTTTCGTTCAGTTCGTTGTCACTGTCGTCTGAGAGATGCTGGTATTGGTTGGTTAGAAGCAATGTGTCAGAGATGCTGATGAGATTGGTTGGTGTTTTCTGGGTTTTTTGGGGAATTCCCATGGGCCTTTACTGGGGTCTTTTTTTTCTTCTGCGTCGGTCGGGTTCTGGGGTGCTCCGAGGGATGGCGCTGGGGCTCCTTTTTTCGAGCTGCTGCTAGGTTTGGCTGCAGAGTTTTTAGGGGGGTTGTTGCCCTGTTGTTTTCTTTGAGGATGTCTTTGTACATTCTCTCTAGATGCCCCGATGTTAGTTTTGCGATTTTGGATGAGGTGGATGTTCCTGGCTTATTGTTAATGTCCTTCAGGCTGTTTTCCTTGTTGTCCATCTCGCTGGGGAGACGTCTCTTGGGACGCGGCAGCGGGTTGGCCGCCATTGGGCCCGATACGGGAAGAGGGTGCCTCGTCGAGTATCGGGGCCAGGCACTTTTTTGGCACTCACTTCCACATTTATTTTATATTAAGTAACAAATATTTCTTTTTAAATATTCAGCAAAATATATATTTCATGTTACGAGGAAAATATGTTTTTCTAAGTATTAAATGAATCTTTATTTCATATTAGAAGTAGAATATTTTTTCCTAATATACAAATAATATTTATTTAATATCACGAAAAAATATTTTTTTCTCATTATAAAACAAATCGGAAATAAAGATATCTTTATTTCATATTAGAAATAGAATAATTTTTGCAAATACAGATAATACAGAAAATATTCTCTCAACAAACAGTGCGCAGAAAGTAATACATATTCATAGTTTCTAATTTTTGTTATAATATTTTCTTAAATTTGAAAGTTTTATTGAATGTTTTTTAAATATTGAATTTATATTTTTCAAATATTAAATTCACATTTTTTTAATATTTACTTTATATTTTTTAAATATCTAGTTTATATCTTCTGAATATTTAGCTTATATTTTTGTTAGGATTATATGGACGTGGATCTAATGGTAGACTTTAACACACTTTATTTAATATACGAAAATTACATGCTTTCGCGCGTAGAGAAGAATGTGGAGTGTTCCAGAAAAGAAAGAACGCAGACCAAACGGAATCACTCCTAGAAAACAAAAGACGATCAGTCCGATAGACGCATTCTCATGCAGATTTCGCGAATAACTGTCGAGTATTAATTCTCAACAATTTTTTTAACATTCAATTTATATTTCTTGTACATGTATACAATATTTAGATCCATTATTTTTCTCATATGAAAAAATGTGGCTTAAAAAATATTTTTACAATATTTGAAAAAAATATCTATCTAATATTTTTGTGCTACTAGGGAACTTTGTCGCATTAATGTTATTATAATATAAATACATGTCAATTAAGTGACAAACACAAATTCAAAGTAAATTAAAAGTAAACATTTTACTTCGCATCATATTCGGGTGTAACAGACCTGGCTGCGCCAGGCCTGTTCCTAGCCGTACGCGCCCCGAACGCGAACCGCCCCGAACACGACCGACGGATACCGAGCTCCGTCGGTACCCGCGAGCGCACCCCCGCGACCCCCGCACCGCCGAACTGATCTTGGCGGGAACCGGAACCCGCCATGATGCGATACCGTCCCGCCGGATGCGTGACGCCACCGGAAAAACCGCCCGCGAACCGCACCGCACCGGACCCCTCGCCTAGCAAGACGAGAGAGACGAGGCGGAAAACGGTCTCTTTGGCCTTCCGCTACGCTCGCGCTTGGACGTACTTTTCCGATCCGATCTCTAGCCGCCGATACCGACCGCCCGATCACGACCGGAATCGTCCTTCGCGACGCCGAGAAGCCGCCCGTAAGCTACGACTCGCGAGAGTATATTTTACCCGCGGAAATTGTAACCGCGAGTGTGCCGAAATTTCCGCGCGACCCGCGAATCCAGAATACGCCGCTGCGTACGGCCATGACCACGCCGTGACCCGACACCTTTCTTTTCTTACTTTCGGATCTGTCGAAATTTGGAGGCTTATTCCTTCTTAATTTAAAATATGGAATTTTCAATTGTAAATAATTGTACGATCATTTGAATATTCGTTAACTTGTTTAAAAATCTTAATTTTTTAAACGTTCTATATGAATATAACACGAATATATATATGTAAATGTACAGAAGAAAAGGATAGTTTTAAAAATTATGTTTTGTATATATTGTTAACAAATGGTAACACATTTTGAAGAGTATTATTTTCCGACGTGGAAATGAAAGGTATAAACAATCACGGCATGATAATTGTTTCAATGTAGACAGCAAACAGTAAGAAATATTATAAAAAAACAAAAAACCCGACTGCGAAAAGAACTAAAAAGATAAGAAACAAAAAACTAATTTATTAAATAAAATATTGATAATAAATAAAACCAAAAATAAAATAGAAATAGAAAGTATAAATTATTAATAATTCTTTTCGCAGTCAGATTTTTTGTTTTATTAATTATTTTTATCTCTTATGTAAAATCTATAAAAATTACAATCTCATTGAAGATAGTCCAAATGATGTCGTGTTTGGACTCATTTTCATCAGGAAAATCCCATCAATTCACTCGTCACAATAAGACGAGACTGTAACGTGATACGGGGTCAGGTTTATTGGGGAGACAACACTAATGCAGTGTCAATATTTTTTTTATGCATAAAAATAATTTTTTTTTTCAACTTATTAATTTTATTATAAGTATACATTTGTAAACAAATTTGGTTGTAAAAAATTTTGCCATTTGTTCGCCACAGTTACAGTGGGGAATTTACTGGGAAAGTTCAATATTCGTGTATATCACGATATGAAATACATTTATTTTGCAAAACATGCGTATTAGGATGGAAATTGTTAATAATAATCATATAATAACCATTGTTATGCATAATACAATTTTGCAATAATTATATATCAATCATTTCTATGTCTTTTTAATTTGTTTTTAATATATGTTTTATAACTATTGAAAAAGTAATAAGAATGTAAGGATAGATCGAAATGTGCAAGATCACGAGAGTCAATGATTTTGAGTCGCAATCAAAGTACTGAGAATGACTCGGATAGCGAAGCAGCAGCAGCAGCATGCTCGGATAGCATTTTGTTGAGTTTATTCATTTTATTCACTAATATTATAATTTGTTTAAGTTTATTATTGTTAATTTTACATATGGTTCATTTATTATTAATTTTGTTCTACATTTGTTAGTTTTTAAAAATAAATTTGTTAATTTTTAATAATAATTTTTTTTTTCTAAAAATTTTTTTTTTGTTAAAATTATAAACTATATTGGTAAGTATAATTGTCCGTAAAAAATGTCCTCTAACCGAACTACGAGAAGTGCCGAAAACAGGCGATTTGTCCGCACTGTGCGCCGGCGGGTATTATGAATCAAAGGCTATAGCCGGGTTTGAGGGTCTAATCTGCCCTGGAAGGTATTTTATTCTAATTTGCGATTTCAAAGTTTATTCCAAGTTTTAGCCCGATAGCTCATCTGCAAGAGTAGTTATAGAGGAAAATCGAAAATCCAGTTTTTGGCCCATTTTCCCCATTGACAATTTAAAATTCTGAAGAAAATCTGACACATTTCGGATACCAAACCACATACTTTGAATCGTTTTCAGATTTTTCCGTTGCAAACTCTGGTTGTAAAAATCGAAAAACGTAGATGACTAAAGGCCGAAAGTACTCCAAAAATATTTTTCCGAAAAATTATTAAAAAATAGTTCAAACATAGTTAAAAAATGTTTTTACAACAGCGTAACAACAATCATACGGTTAGAAATCGAAAAGACATCTGATTAACGAAAAAAAAAATATTGGCCCCGGGCGGGATTCGCACCTGGTCCAAAAAGTCATCAGCGGTTCCGCAGTCGGAGACTATAATACTTTCGAAATATTCAGATATATCCTGCATAGTATAATTTTTGTTTTTGTACTACGCAATTTTTAATGTCTAGATGATGTTTCCCTGAACTTAGGAATGTTTAATATTACATAATATATTTTTACGATAATTATAACTTAGTTTTTCACGGAAAAAACGCCGAAAAAAGTGGTTTTTATTTTTTCCTACTATGACGCACCGAACGCAGGAATTTGAAAAAAATTGAATATAATACTAAGACAATATCTTATTGCTAAATAATTCTGTTCTAGTGTCTCTTCGATTTCTATATGAAATCTGAAGGATTTCAGACATTTTTTTAAAACATCTCGAGATCTAATAATTTTTTTGCCATGGTACCCTAATCATTTTTTACGTAGAATGAACGGAAGAATCGATCTGTGCAAAAAAAATATGCATTTCTATTTAAAGAAATGATGCAATTGTTAATTGCACATGCACTGCTGCATCTAAAAAAAATTTAAAGGCCTACAGATGTAGTGCTCTTCGAACCATTTATCTTTCTCCTTCATCATTTTTTCGTAAATGCAATAATAACGGAGTTATGACTTGAAACAATTGCGTGGACCACCCTATATAATGCTATATGCGTATATGGACAACTGCACATTGCTTGCATGAGTCCGAAACATCAAACTAGCGGAGTATTTGCATGTATAGGAAAATTATATACATATACACACATATACAGACGCACGTTGCCGATGAGCGAATAGGCGTCGAACATAACCACAATCTACGCTTGCAGTTTCCTCCAATCCCACTTCGACAGTCCTTCTACTTGGGCGCCACCTGATGAGCTCCAGCTCAACTAAACTTGTCACATTTTTTGCTCTATATTATCGATATCATGAATTCTGAGGCTAGAAAGCCATGCCGAAAACGTACCTCAAGTTTTCGCCTTTATTTCGCAACAGAATCAAGACAAATTATAGCTCAATTTGTAGCTGGAGATATTTTCTAGTGCGGGCTGGTCTCGACATCATCCAGAAAACTCATCCAATGGCATAAAAATGCTTGAATTCCACGGCACGTGCATCGTCAATGTTTGGCCTACTTCTAACGCTCATATTTCTAAATATCTCCATAATCTCGTCAGCTCATGACCAGCCCGCATTAGATTGAACCTTCCTCTTTCGAATGAGCCCTTTACCAGCGACAAAATATTCCTTTTTAAGGACGAAAACTTGAGGCACGTAAAACCATATTTTGTCGGTAATGTAGTCACTCTACTTTTGGCGCTCCGGGCCCTTAACGCAACTGCTGTCATCGCATCGTCTCTGCTTTCCATGTTTCTTCCTTTTGGATTGGATCTGCAATTTTTGGCCTGGCTTTCCGCGGTTAAAACATTTAAATGTCTTTTTACCTTGTGGAGGTTTCGTGTGACTCTTTGTTTATATATTCTTGTACCCTCCTCTCCTTTTTGTTAGTAGGGCTTCTTCTTTTTCTTCTTCTTGATCCTTTGTACTCTCTAGCTTTCTTGCTTCCTCCTCAAGCAGCTTTGTCTTTGAAGCATTTCCCATGCTTCCATCGAAGTTTTTGCCCTTTTTATATGATTGTACTGATCCGATTGTATACTTAGGGTGATTACGTCTAAAGCCCTTTCGTCCCTCGTGGTCCTCATAGTCGTCATAGTCTTCTTCGGGTTTGGGTATATTTCCATTCACGTAGCCCCACAAATCATTAAATCTAAGTACACTCTTCATTTGTATTTTCCACGTCTCATAGTTCGTACTGTTTATTATTTATATTTTATTGGCTCACTGGGCCCATAACCTGTTAGGAAGTATTCGGCTAATAACAGAGCGCGGTTCGCTCGGTGCGTGGTTAAATAAGTTTTAGTTTATTACAAATACATACAAAACGCGTATCGCCATGCGTGCGATACAGAACGTGGTTCGCGGTACAATGCAACGATCGCGACGACGCTGCGACAAGCGAAGATCCGCGTGTAACAAAAGACTGCCGAAATAAATGAATTACAATTCCTACCACGTGGCAGTGGTTTTTCCTATCTATATAGGAAATGTGCGTTTCCATAAACGCACATGCGTGTTGACTCGCGGATTAGCGCCAAAGTTTAACAAATATAATAAATATTATTTTTCGTATATTCAATGAATAACAAATTTTACAATTTGCCAAACTTTTGAATCTTGTTGTAGAAGATCCAGCACTTTGCCCGCCTGGCACATCCTCCCCTCAGGAGACGGCATCCATAATACAGAGCGTGAAGAATATGTTGAAGAGGTATGTCAAAAGTTAAATATTATTTCATTCAACATTGATCCCGTATGATCACTTGTAAAAGTATGGTTTATTTATTTATTTTTTTTTTCGTTGGAAACTATCGTACTGGCTTGTAGAAAGAAAAAAAAGCCACGTCGCCTGCCGCCGTAGTGACGCCCACAAATGAAAAAAAAACAAGGTATGGTCTTGTTTCACGCTATTTTCATCTTGAAATTGATTCATATAAACTGTTGTTGGCTTCTTTGAACCTTCTGCTACGAAATACAATTTTCAAAAGGACGTCAAAATACTTAAAAGATTGTCAAGAAAAATTTAAATGACAGTTGTTATGCGAGATTCCATGTTCGTTGCAAGTTGCGGCGTGTCTGTTATTATATATTAACGTTGCATATACAATTATTTGTTCTTTTTCCTAAATATTTTCATAAGTGATACCAGAATTTATTAATTATAAACAATGACTCTGTATAAAATTCCGTTTGTGGTAATCTGACTTATCGTTATATTACAAAAGCATACAGGAGTTCAGTTTTAGTTGATCTTTTACTAATATAACTATCAGTTTTGAAACAATTTTTGATCGATAATAATAATCGATAATAACAGATATCCAGCAACTTGTAGCAAATATGGAACCTCGCATAACAACTGTAATTAAAAACTGTATTAAATGTTGACAATCTTTTCAATACTTTTTCCTCCTTTTGAAAATTGAATTTGATAGCAGAAAGTTCAAATATAAATATATTATAGAACGTTAAATTCATTTTAATTTCTATCGTCCGTTTATTCCAATCCTATTTTTCTGTATTCGATTTCCATTAAATGTATATATCTGTTCCGTTCCGCAACGGAATTTCCAGAGTTCTTTTTCCTGGCATTCTACGAAACGGGTCATTAGGTTCTTTTCAATTGAAAGTAGTATACAATTTCAATATACTATTTTTGGTGCAAGACAATGTCCATTGCGCCCGTTTGAACTAGGTCACCTTAAGTAGGAGATTAAAGTCCCGAAATCATTGTCGTCGAACTATCCAGCAGCAAAAATTGGGCCCCAGAGTTGGGCAAAATATTTATCTGAATAAAAATTTCGAATAACGAATAAAAGATAAAAAAATTTCATTTGTTTATACGACGACAATCGAATGAAAAAGTATCTTTATACGGCGAGAATTGAATAAATAATTTTATTCGATGAGAATTTATCCGACGAATAAAGAGAATTTTTTTCATTCGAAGCGGATTTATTCGAACTTCGAATAATTTTTTCATCTTTTATCTGTATCTTTTATTCGAAGGTCCGACGGTCGCCGATCTCCAACGACCCAGCGACAGACAAACGGCATACAATGTAATCAGACGGAGAATCGCGCGCGAATGAAAGTTTAAACTTTTAGATTTTTCAATATACCTTCATAAAATTGTGACGCCTGAATTGATGGGATTTTCCTGATGAAAATAAGTACCAGTTCGATTGTAATCGAACAATTCATTCATTGATACGTAATGTTACGATAAAAATTACGGTATACAATTACGAACAATTCCGTCTGCTCTTCTTAACACCAGAACGTCTAGAAATGGACATCAGGTATACCGAAAACCCACATCATCTGGACTATCTTTAATAAGATCATGTCGAAGAATCATTTCGTTGTCACAGCCATTAGCTCGACGTGATTGTCGATTTTAAATATTTTATAGAGCAATTGCGAAAAAAAAAGATATTCTAAATCGAAGTTCACACCGATTATCCAGGTCTCACCACGTGGAGGTTGCTGTGAGGGAGACCCGCCCACCCACATAGTATTTGGCATCGTTCAGACATGGCGGAAAGCGCGCAATTTCCGCCATGTTTGAACAATCGTCCCACCCGACGGAAAGTTACAAAATTACCAAATAATAAAAAAAATCCGTAATTTTGTAGATACTCTTCCTAATACAGATTTGACAGTGCTCTACTTTCGATCACTGTACAAACGAATACCAAGAAGAGCTCATTGCAAAGCCTACCCGCCGAATTACTGCCTGCCTAGTATAAAATCTAATCTTTTTGCATGCATATTTTGTGATTTTCCCCTTTAATGTAATACTTATGTATTTCCTACCTAACAAGTATTTTGTGTTTTGGCCATTTAAGTACTTAAGTTTGCAGGGGGTGGTTAGCTCAAATTTGCTGAAATGAAAATTCAGTGAATTAAATAGGACATGCAAGACATGCGACGGACGTCACAACATGCGATGGACGTCATAACATGCAACCCATTTGATTATGGGTCAAATAGCCACCCAGGTAGCCTTAAACTCAGAAAAAATAGAATTCGTTCTTAATACACTTTTCGAAAAACATAATGTATAACAACGCCACCAGCCCCCCTACCACCATAAATATCGCTTCAATCAATGTAAACTCGATAATAACACACCCACGCAGACTCGACCTGAAAGAATTCCTCCAAGAACATAAGCATGATATAATACTGCTCTCCGAAACAAAGCTCAGTCCCAAACACACCCTTAGCTTCAAAAATTATAAATTATACAGAAAAGACAGGCCCAATGCAATCCAAGGCGGCGGAACCGCAATACTAATAAAAAACAGCATCCCCTGCGAACAGGTACACTCCCCCTCCTCAACCAACAATAAAATCCTAGAATACACGATCATAAAGACAAAAACCGAAAACAACAACACACTATACATAATAAGTGCATACGCGACGAACGACAACAGAACACTATACATCACAGAACTCGACCACCTATTCCACACCTTAAAACTACACGACGCCGACAATTACTACATAATAGCCGGAGACCTAAACACCAAAAGAACCGACTGGGGAGACACAACAAACAACCAGAGAGGACGCTATTTCAAAAAATGGGAAAACAAAAACGACCTCACATATAGACTGAACACTATCACAACCTCCACCCCCACATACAAACCGGGCCTGTCTTTCCTAGACATCTGCCTCGCAGATTCCAGGCTGCAGCTTACAAACAATACCTCCGGGAAAGTCAGTACACTGCCCTACGAAAGCGACCACTTGGCCGTTTCAATGAGCTTCGAACTCCCTTCTAACGTCCCTCCAGCTACCTACCCAGAAGCCATAAAACTAAATTATAAGGCCACTAGATGGAAAGCCTTTACAAAAGACATAGACCGACACTACACAAACACGATACCTACTGACCGCAACCTATCCATTACGGACATCGACCACAACCTGCTAGCCATTACAGACGCAATCAGGAACGCAATAGACACACACACCCCCCAATACAAGACACGCAACAACACCACAATATACATCAACAAAAAAATCGCCAAACTCCAAAAAAAAAAAACACTAACAACATTACTACATAAATTACACCTAACAGATCCCAACTCACGATTAAACATAACAAAAATAGCCAAAAACACCCACAAACACCTCACAAAAAAATTCAAACCGAATTCACCAAAGCCATAAACAAATACTGGACAAACGTGATCAAACGAATCGACCATAGAAACAATGACACTTTTTTCCCTAAAATCAACGCAATCTTCAGACGGACACCACCATCCACAATAGACGGTATCCATATAAAACAAAACGACAACCTAATACTAGACAGAAGCAAATGTAACACAGCAGTCCTCCAAAAAACAAACGACAGCTACATCCTAACTACCCCGACAGACAAACTTAACGCCATAGGAGCCTACTACGAAACGATCAACTCCCCCCGACACCTAAACAACGGGACCAGCCTGAAAGAGATAATAGACAACACGGCTCGCACACTAACACACGAACTCACAACGAATCGACTCACCGAGACTACCATCACCCAATTGTCAGAACAAAACAGCGCCAAAAACCCAGAAGACACTGACTATGAAATCACACCATTCTGCAACCCCTACACAGTAAACATCATACTCAAAAGACTCCCAAACAAAACCTCCGTTGGGACAGACCGAATCCCCCCGATAGTGCTAAAACACCTACCAGACAAAATAATAACTCATCTAGCAATCCTTTTCAACAACGCCATAAATAATAACTATTTCCCGAAAATCTGGAAAACGGCCAAAGTACTCCCAATATTAAAGAGAAACAAAAACCCGACCGACCCCTCCAGCTACTGGCCAATTAGCCTAACACCAAGTCTAAGCAAAGTCTACGAAGCCGTCATCAACAACAAAATATCACAACACTGCACAATACACAATATCATACCAGACTGCCAATTCGGATTCAGACACAGACATTCAATTTGGTATGTGTTGTGGTTTGGATGTTAAATAGAGGATTCACCCAATATAACAATAACCATTTATTAAATAAACAACAAAAACTCAACGACGTAACAAGGAACAAAAAATGAAATAACAATGAAACAAGAACTACGGATAACTACTACGAACAACTGACGGCGAATGAACTGACTGACTGACTTGACAGACTGACCTCTTCATCCGTCAGAATCCGCGCTTATATCTAGTCCCCGCGCCTCCAGGAATTTCCTTCGAACAAGGAAACTTCTGGAGTGGGGATGTCGCTTCCTGTACGTGCCCCTTGGAGAAAGTTCGTGTCCTTGCATCGAACATCCGTGTCCTGGCGAAAGTCAAGGGTTGGCGGCCAAATGTGCACGCCAAGGAAAAACCCTGAACCTGGTCGCCAAATGTGCACCCCAGGTAGGAACAGACTTCCGGCGACTAAGTGTGCGCTCGGGAAGAGCTTGGGCCTGGCGACCAAGTGCGTCCAAGGTCCCAGCCCGCAAACGACGCTCCTACCTGGGTCCTATGAACCCTTCTACAAGGGGTCCACCACATTCAACAACCCACGCCATACACAAATTCATTTCCGACATGAACAATAACATTAGTAACAACCAGCTAGTAGGCGCAGCCCTACTAGATTTAGAAAAAGCGTTCGATTCGGTCTGGCTCAACGGACTCCTGTACAAACTACACCGTAAAGAATTCCCTAAATGGCTAATACATGCGATACTAGACATGACAACCGACAAAAAATTCGTAACATGGGACGGAAAGACAACATCGACACAGACATACCACATAACAGAAGGACTGCAACAAGGCACCGTAAATTCCCCAATACTATTCAACATATACACCAGCGATCTCCTGAAGGCATTCGAATTCAACAAACCAAATAGGGCAGCTGTACTGGCTTTCGCAGACGACCTAGTAACATATACCACAAGCAACCGTGTAAACATAGTACAAACAGAACTAGAAACAACCGTCAATAAAATCAACAACTATTACAGTGCCTGGAACCTCCGACTAAACCCCCAAAAATGCGAAACGATATTATTCTGCAAGCCCCTCCGCTACCTATCCACCAACATCAGAGCAGGCGGCAATAAATTCCAAATTAATACAATTGTACCCGGAACAACCTCCAATTGTAAAATACCCCATAAAAAATCAGTCAAATACTTAGGAGTACACATAGACTACCTGCTTAGAGGCAACGAACACATAACAAAACAACTCATAAAAGCAACCACAGCATTTAAAGCTAACAACCGACTGTTCTACAACAAACACCTACCTGGAAGAACCAAAACAATACTATATATGTTACTAATAAGACCAATATTAACATATGCAGCACCCATCTGGTGGAACACCAATCACACAATGATGGAAAGACTGAGAATCTTCGAGCGGAAGTGTCTAAAAGCCTGCAACCATATACACAGATCCGCAAATTCCAACTGGCAACACTACACAAACAGCACAACACTGTACAACATAGCCAACATACCACGAATAGACACATTTCTAATAAAACTTACCAGAGATTACTTCAGCAAGCTACCTCACATAGAAAACAGTATCACAAAAGACCTAGCAAACCCCGACACAGCAACAACACATCGACAACTAACCACCGGATATCTACCCCCACAAGCATTTACTACCTGCGACGCAAATGGACTCATACAAGATCACAATAACACCCCCATAATCTACCATTGGCGCCGTAATAAAGCAGACAAAAGAATCGCGTTCACCAGCCAAGAATACTCCGAACACCCAGAACGATTTAAATTCTCAACGACACTTCCGCTCCGAGACAGATACAATTTCGAACGGCTACATTTAAAGAAACACTGGTGGCTCAACTCTAACAGCCCCCACATGCAGGCCCTCCGTACCCGCAAAATAACCGCACCCCGCAGACTCCCAACACAATAATCGCCCCTCAACCAGAGGAAAAAAGGAATCCATCACAAACGCAAGAATGTGGGGCCTATGCCCTGTAAAAAACTTTAGCCTAAGATGTAAATAGCCGCACCCTGTATAAATACCCTAGTAGTAAGTTTAATTTAAGTTAGTTAGTAAGTATTGATTAAGACCAAAAAACCTGCATCGGGGTTTTACACTCTGCAACTGAGCAGAGGTTTTTTTTTCCCGAACCAAACCAAAAGCAATCTCCTAGCACCAAAGACCTAACTACGTGCAATATACTAAGCATAAGATAGTATCATAAGCCCTTAGCATAAGATATAGTTTATATACGAGTATTGCAAGCGCGCAATCAATTATATAGCAAACCCAAAGAAATACTGGTTAAGTTTTTTATATGTTTACACAGGGACCACAACACAAAAAAAATGTACATACTATATCCAATAAACATATTTCCCAAATTAAGCACAGCGGTTAATGCGTCAGTTCGCTGGAGTTCGAATCCCGTCGGTGGAAAAGTTTTTTTTTTCCATATATCATCTTTATTTTTTCAATTTCTTACATGGTTCATTCATGTGATTTTAACATTTTTTTTTTAATGTTTTGAAAATATTGAAGTAACATCTTTCGTCGAAAGTTGAGAACGATTACCTTTTAAAGCAGGCATGAGAACTCTGAAACCAAGATCTGTTAAATGAGATATAACATCTCGAAAACCTCTGTCGATAATACAAAAGTCTCCCCCCTTTATGAGGGTTTTCAATCCATTTGGATTTTGAAGAATTATTCCCATTATCTCGGCATCATTTTGATTGGCATAGAATGGACCGACCATGTCTACTATATAGCCATTCGTTGTGCAGATTGTGAAGGGTTTACACAACGGTACCTTTTTGGACTAAATATTACTTTCGTTGGTATTCGTTGTTTGTACTTTTCTGGTGACGAATGTACGTCCCATCGAAAATAATGTACTTCCTCATGTACCTTACCATAAAAAGCAATGGCTTAGGTTATTTATACCTGACATCTCACTTTCAAAATAGTGGTAGTATGTAGCCATTTTCTTTTAATTTGACAAAAACCAATACTTTGCTGCATGTTATTTATTCAGAGTCCGTCTCATTTCCTCCCTAATTTCCGAAGACACAAGGCTTAGAAAGTAGATTAATGAATTTTAATATTAAGAATGTTAAACAGGACCGTAATGATGAAAATATACAATTAGGGAATCGGGGAAGTAATAGATACTCCAAAGCTATTTTTGTATGTATTTTAGCTAAAAATGTTACTTTAATATTTTCAAAACATTAAAAAAAATTTGTTAAAATCACATGAATGAACCACATAAGAAATTGAAAAAATAAAGATGATATATGGAAAAAAAAACTTTTCCACCGACGGGATTCGAACTCCAGCGTATCCGCTCCGTAGTCTAGCGCATTAACCGCTGTGCCAACTGTTACGAACATACAAAGAAATACAATTTATTCTTTCTCTAAAATCACATTTCTTAGGTCAAACAATTACTTGCGTCAATGTAATAATGTTAAAAATTACTTAATATATACTTGCGGTAAAACCAACAAGTGTGATTTTCCTCCTAATAGCAGAAACGTCGAAAAATTCGGTTTTTATTTTTTTTGACAATGATGTCCCACAACAAAAGATCTAAAAAAATTGACGACACTGCCTGTTACAGTACTTTATCAGGGAACTAAACAGTAGAATAGCATGTTTTACGACCACAGTTTGCAACAAAAAAATTTGAAAAAATTCTCAAAAATCTGTCAGGATCCAAAATATTCCACATTTTTTTCAGAATTTTAGGAAGCATGAGAGTGCGGAAAATGCTCGGAAAAGCACGAAATACAATTTACTCTGTAACTACCCTCACGGACAAGAAATCGTGGGCCAAGGGACAAGGGGGTTGAAATTGTGCTCAGAGGAGTTTTTCTTGGTCAGCTGTCGAATAGTTGATTAATCATTGAAAAACCTCTGAGGTTAGTTTTGACCATCTTAATCGGCTAGCCCCTTTCCTTGTATTTCTTGAAATATTCATAATAGGAAAAATAAATGTCAAGAGATACGAAGAAATTTATAACCAAAAAATAAAATAAACAAATAAAAAAATAAATAAAAATAAAAACAATTGTAAATATTATTTTCAGATAATAAAATTTAAACGATTAATAGTAAAAATTATAAGAGGAACACAAAGGAAAATGGAGGAAATTAAATTAGAGAAATTATATGAAGAATTGTTCATTCCATGAGCAATGGCGGAGCCAATAGGCGTTCAACGAACGTGGAAATGAAGCTTTAGGCCAGTGTTCCTTGTTATACGCGCCCACGATGCGCGCCTCTTTTTATCTCCCCGCTTACAGACACAGTCGCGTGCAAATGTGCAATACGTAGTTGGTGATTAACGAGACATGTGTACCTTTGCATTATATTGTGTTATATCATATACGTTACTTATTAAATGTCCTCATATATATAAATGAATGTAGTTTACTTTGCGTATAATCCCAACAATGGTTATGGGCCCAGAAACGTGTAAAAGTAAGACATAACCTATGAAGACCACGTGTTCAGTGCAAGACAGAAATGGAATCGCAAAGTGAATGAAAGCATAGGAGGTGAAAGAATGTATAGCAGAGGCGAACGGCAAATAACAAAATTATCTGATAGAAACTATCGCTCATGGAAAATAGAAATGAAATGGCTATTACGAGCCAAAGGTTTATGGGATCTCGTATCGAGAGATCCAAATGAGAACACTACAGAATTGGAGCAGAGGTTAAAGACGAGGATTTGGCATATGTACTACTAGCAGGTCTTCCAGATAGTTAAGAGAACCTGAATATGGCATTGGCAAGCTTGCCTGACGACAAGTTTACATCAGGAGAAGTCAAAGGAGTTCTATTAGCGGAATATGGTAGAAGGGTATCTAGACAACAGGATGAAGGAAGTACGCGTAAAGAGGCATTCCAAATCTCAAAGAGAACAGATACGAAAGAACATAAGGTACAACATTTCAACAAATTCAGAAATCATACATGTTTCAATTGCAAGAAACCAGGACATATAGCGAGGGACTGTCGAACCAGAGTAGAGGAGAGGAAGAAATTTGATCCGAAATCAAAAGTAAAGTATGACAGGTCCTACTTTTGCGTTGTCGAGCAACATTTTGCATTATTCGGTCGCATGATGCCTGTCAGAGACATGCCCCATCTTTGCATTATCGAGCCATAAATCGCCGCCTCCCGAACCCTTGCAACCTTTTACGATCTAGAGTTGTGTGCGGCACACCATGGCACACGCACACGGCACGCACACTGTGGCGGATCAAGGCCACCTGGGAAAGCTGGACCTCAAATATTGAAAAACCTCTAAGTGCAGTTTTGACCATCTTAATCGGCTAGGCCCTTTACGGTGACAAGGCCACTCCGTACCTGATTTCTAAAATCCCAAAGGTCACGTTCCAAACACGTAAAGCAATACCCATGCCATAACCAGATGTTCCAAGCTGGCCGCTACGTACCACTCACCTTGAACTCACGGAGTTCAACCGAAATGGAAAACTAATATGAAGGGAGGATAAAATCGCACAAAAATTACTATACAAGTAACAATAAACGACTAATAACTAACTGTTAGACACACTGTGTATGTAGTTGTAGGACACGGACGTAACGAGTTTGACACGGAATTCTTGGGGAACTGTAAACTGTTTGTTTGATATGCTCCGTGTACGTTCTGTCGTTGGAGACATTTTGAATTCGACGAAACGGACAAATTCGGTAGCCGTACCGGTGACATGTGACGTCACTTCGCCGGCGACGCGTGTGCTCGCGCGTTACCGCGGAGTCGACTCGAGTATTAGACGTAGATCGAACCGCACGCGTTAGGCCAAGCGAGGCGCATAATTTAGCTTTCGGTCATTTTCGATTCCGTCCGTTCTGTGTCGTTTCTCCGTCACTTTCGATTCCGATACAGATTTTCGTGGCACTTGCGGTTCGTTATTTGAGATTGCATAGCAACCGCGTGCGTGTACCGCTTTGTTATCGCGAAGGCGAAAATCTTTCGTACGTTATTTTGTATCTTTTTGTTAAGAATATACTTAGACTGCTCAATCGAGCTATTTCATAAAAATCTCAACTTTCTTCATCAAATACCGTCTATTCTACCGATTCTCCCACTAAGGAAGGAATTCCTAGAGCATCTCTCGACCACCTTGCGAATTAACGAAATTCAGTTGATCTCCCTAAATTTCTCGCGTGGCTCCAGGTTGAACACTAACAAAAAAAAAAAAAACAAAACAAGAAAACATGATAGAATAGCTAAGAACGACGTAACGCAAGATACTAACTAAAGAAACGAAAGGCGGAATATAAACAATATCGACTAATACAAAGAACGAAATATATACAGCTAATAACACTTAAACTAAATCAAATGTCACTAAATGGACTCATTTTCTGCGATCGGCAAAAAACAAATTTTGATGACGGGTCTCTTCAAAATGCCAGACGCCGTCCGAAGGGAATCAATACGTGTCTACCCGTCCTGGCCTGGATGCAGCTCCAAGATGCGTCCCAACATCCATTTCATTGGAGGCAGGTTGTCCTGGGCTCAACAGGAGAGTCGACCTTCCATTTGTGTGGCTGCTGCAGCCCGTTCAAATACTCCTGGCACCAGCGCTTCCAAAAGTGTTGCAGCATTTGCTGTATTAGCTGAAACCGACTAAGCCTGTTCTGTCGAACAGCTGTAAGGTCGACCTGAGGAAGTGCGGTCAACGCATGACCAATAAGGAGAGGCCCAGGAGTCAAGGGATTTAGATCGGAAGGATCAGCGGATAATGGGTGTATTGGGCGGGAATTTATACAAGCTTCAACCTGCATAAGCAATGTGTACAATTCATCAAAACTGAGCCGCTGCTCACCCACTATTCGTTTCAAATGCGTCTTGACAGAGCGGACGCCGCGCTCCCATAAGCCACCGAAGTGAGGCGCACAAGGTGGGATAAGACGCCACTCTATCTGCTCTTTTGCCAATAATGCAGAGATTGTGCCATTGTATTCATCGAAACCTATTAACGCACCCAACTCTCTAAGCTCATTCCTAGATCCAACAAAATTTGTCCCATAATCAGAATGAATAACTTTACATTTACCCCGGCGAGCAATAAATCTACGGAGACAACTAATTAAAGCGTCCGTCGTAAGGTCAACTACAAGTTCTAAGTGAATGGCCTTTGTGACCATGTAAACAAAAATACAAATATACGCCTTCCGAGCCGTACGCGAACGTCCGCGGTTAACCACTTGCAAAAGATCGGCATAACCGACTCCGCAGGTATGGAAAGGCCTAGCAGGTGTAACCCGGTCTGACAATACCTACCAATACCTTTCTGACAATCCGCCTACCTGAGACAACCCAATATCTAGACTGAAGTGACGCTAAGGTTTGTTGACCTCCGGCGTGCAATGAACAAAAATGTTCCCTGCTGACGATTAATTCCGCCAGTGGACCCGAGTTCGGTATAACTATTGGATGCTTCTGTTCATACGGAACAGGAGCATTTTCTAATCGGCCGCCCACCCTAATGAGTCCGTGCTCATCAAGATAGGGATTCAATGATATTAATGAACTATTTTTATTTATAGCCTTTCGTTGTGCCAGGCTGCGATAATCAATGTCAAAATAATGATTTTGAGCAGCTCGAATCAAGATCCGTTCGGCCGAAATCAATTCCGAAACGGATGGAGAGCCACGATGACCCGTTGAAGTACTTGTTAGATTTCTACAGTTTATTGTAATAAGATTACAACCGCGACCTGATCGACACTTGCCCTTTGGGCCTGACCAGGAAAGCTGGCCTCCCAGAATCCATCCTAAGCGAGTTTTCTGCCAAGCTAAGTGCCAAGCCCGATTTTGACTTGGCCTACGCAGAGCAGATTCCAAAAAATACCTGCACCAATTAGTGAATCTATTCTACCCGATGAACAAAACTCGGGATCCGCGGGATAAGTCCCAGAAGGAATGGGAACATTGAACCTGTGCAGTGGCACATTCGACATGTTTTCTGTGATGTCCTGGACCACTAAACATGGCAGACTAGACGAGAAATTACCGCGGATGGACGACATTTTTAAATCTATTGCTGTAACCGTACAGGTTACATATCGATACGTCGCATATATCGAACGACGATGTCGACCCCACCATAACACTCCGCGACGTAAACCGCGAGTCCTGACAAAGAAAAGGACCGCGAGATATCGCGATACTTGTCGCAATGCGCACGCATCGATCCCCACTCGATACCGATCGAAGGAGGTCGATGCGTGCCGCAGATAGATCACTCTACGTCTGGAAGCGGGTCTAGCCGCACGCGTTCGCGAAGTGTCCGGTCGGCGAAACACGGTACGCGATCGAGGGGTCAAACCGACCCGATAGAACAGACAAACCGGCTGTTCTATCCCCGACGCGTAAGCGCCTCAAACCGAGGAGTTACAGGTGCGCTGTAACATGCAACAACGCAACTGCGCAACTGCGCTGTGGCATTGCCGACGGTTAAGACGCAGTTCTGTGCTCTGCGGATGCTATCGCGTGTAGTGGTAAAGTTGATTAAAATCGTAAATCGTTTTTCGTGATCGTTGTACCGAGCAGACACTTCGTTATATTCAAATTCGTTGTTCTCGTTCAAAATGCCTATGACTGCTCAGGTAGGATTTGTACGGTCGCGGTCATTCTGCCGCTATCTATAAAGAATATGTTTGGAGGCCACGCATTTTGTCGAAGAGCATAGTCCTTGGTAGCGTGGCGTGACCCACGGCTTGGTGTGCGTCTCCATCCATATCACTTATACGAGTATTCGGACGAGTGCGCGGACGGATTGTTCGAACGAACTCACGGTTTCCCTTTGGGTCGACTCGATACGCCCGGACTTTGCACGATCGCTGTGATTCTGCCGCTGCCATTACGGAGAGTACTCGGAGGCCACGTATCGTGCCGAAGAGTAAAATCCTTGGTTGCGTGGAGTAACAGGGGTCTCGTGTGCGTCTCCACCTGGGCCATTTGTACGAGAATTCGGCCAAATACCTGGGTGGTCTGACAGGTTCGACTTCGATCGATCACGAGGTCGAAAGGAGTGTTCAACCGTCACTGCGGCGGGCATACGGGTCGAATTAGAGCGATCGGACTGTGCACGATCACTGTCGTTCTGCCGCTACCTATACGGAGATTGCTCGGAGGCCAGGTATCGTGCCGAAGGGTAAACTTCTTGGTTGCGTGGAGTGCCAGGGGTTTTTAGTGTGTCTCCAACCGGACCACTCGTACGTATTTGCGGCTGAGTGCACGGTTGGTTAGACAGGTCAGGAACTCGCATATCGCGGGGCGCGATCCATATTAAAATCATTTAAATCGGTGCTTGAAAACCAGGCGTAGAGACAAAGCGATCGAGCCGCGTGCATCGTAACACGGTATACACTGTGTGTTTACGTGTTACGAGAATCCGGTACGGATTACCGATACTCGGTATTCCGCGCGTCATCACAACGGAATTTATTGCCCTGAACGTCGGGAAAGATAACGGGCCGTCCTGTATACAAACAGCTCTTCTGCGAACATATTATATAAATAGTTCTTCCAAGATTATATAAATAGTTCTTCCAAGAATATACTGCCCTTTTACCAGAAATGTGTCTACAAGCTTTATTTGTCTCGTCCAAACCTCACCGCTTTCCAGTGCCTGGAGGCACGAACCAATCTCCTTCGCGAATTGACACGCGTAGGGAATTCGGGGTAGTAACCGGCCCCGCGAGATAGTATAGATTACTCTTGAGCAGTTGAGACAGAGATAAAGTTAGTTTAAATAGACGAGCATAGAATGTACGGTTACATTGCTGACTTTATTCTACTCTTTGAACTATTAACCCTTTGCACTCCGCTGTCCCCTCTCAGGGGACATCGTAATTCTAGCTTATCACTCCGATGTCCCCTCTCAGGGGACATTCAAGTTTATTAGTGATTACGGGGAATTGAGTTATTTCAGCGCAACTTTTTGAGACATGCATGTTTCCCTGAAGTTTTCTCTTGAAATGGCACAAGAAATCAAATCAAAATATAGGAAAATTACTAAGATATATAAAAAAAATGTCAGCGGGTTTTGTGTCAGAAGAGAACGTGAGAAGTGTGCTCACGACGGTCCGAGCACTTCTCTTGAAAAGAGCGATAAGGAGAGTTTGTAGAAGAAAGCTCGGTATGCGAGCATACCTCGCACTGTATAGAGGGTTTTATAAATATAAATAAACAAGTCTAAAACTGGAGGAAATGACTGTTGTAATAGTCAATAAGCCTGAAATGCGGATCGTGCGGATCAATACGCTTCGACGTATTGTTCCTCCGTAAATCGCTGAAATGGTGGAGGAAGTTATTTTTTTGGGGGTTGGAAATGTGTGTGATAAACTCATACATAATGTATCGCATCTCAAAACAAACAAATAATGAAACGCCAATGACACACCACAAGTTTGTCAAGACACTCATTGACCAATTGAGGGGCGATTTTCGTGTATTGAGAACGCGTCCATCCACATCTTCTGCGGACAATAGATTAGACAATAAACTACATATTCCCGATGTGGGACAAAGAAAACGGGACTGCATTGTGTGTTCTAACAGGAAAACACCTGCTAGCAGGCGTTAAAAAAATTATTATTGTCAAACATGCACTAATCAGCCTGCAATCCATATTGGAGAGTGTTTCAAAATTTATCATACTGTACAAAATTATAAACAATAAAATATTGATTTTTTTGCAAATATACTTTCCTCGATTTCAACCAATTCATATAAGTCCAATATCATCATAATAAGATACTTAGTTCCAAAACTATACAAAATAATACGAGAGTTTGAAAATGTCCGTTTCTGCCACAAAGTGGCGCGGAGTAGCTGGTATCCAACGTCGAGAATGGCGCGGAGTGCAAAGGGTTAAAACCGCTGATAGATGCATTTATTGTGCGACGTGGAAGATCAAGTTTTTGTGCTAAATTCTGACTGAACGAATTGATTTCAGAACCCGAATCTAACAGCGCGCGGCATTTATGTTTTCTACCCTTACTATCCGTGACGTAAACCACCGCGGTAGAAAAAACTACATACATATTCGGCCTCAAAATTTGCCGAGTTAGTGTGGCATACGTGCCCTACATGAGATGAGGAGCAACAATGTGTGGTGTTTCTTACCAGATTTTCTACAATTACCGCGAGTGCAACCCTTAATGCTGTGCTCCATACTTAGACAATTGAAACACACGCGTGCCCTTCTGACGGCAGCATGTCTTTCTACATGGGACATGGCTAATAGCTTCGAGCAATTTTGCAACGCATGCTCGCCGTCGCATAGCCCACATTTGCTAGATTTGCTAGCGACGTGCGATGTTACCACGAATGATTTTTTACTAATTTCGCGGTTCTTTGTGAAGGGCGTAGGTCACTAACGGCAATAGCAACGGATGTGTTGCTACTCTCCCTGCGTTCTAAATATTGAGATCGTGTTTCTACAAATGCAGCGAAATCATTGAAAGGTGGGAGGACCTTTCACTCTGTAACGGGAGCGTTTTACGCGGACGTGAATCGCGAAGGAAGGTTGGTTTGTGCTGCCCTCTCCTGGATGCTCGAGCATGCTAGGGTCGTTGGAGAGGACAGCGGTTGAAATAAACGGACGAGGTTTATGAAAGTAATTTAGCTTTATTGTAAGTTACTGTTCTTCGTAGTCTCGGATCAGGACGGAGGGTCCTGGCTGGAGTGTTCCGGCGGGAAGACAGGCTGTAATCAGCCCGAAGGGACGACACGTTATTTCTATACAAATCTTAACTCTACTCTTACATCTAATTACGCCTAATGACGGAAACGCGGAGCGCGAAGCGATCGGACTCGCTTATACGGCGGGAACGTGGAGCGACGATACGTCGCGAAAGGCGGAGCGCGAAGCGATCAGGACTCGCTTATCCGGCGGGTACGCCGAGCGACGAGAGTCGCGCAACGGCGGAGCGCGAAGCAATCGGGACCCGCTTTAGAACGGAGCGATCGGGACTCGCTCGGGAACGGGGAGAATACGGAGCGACGATACGTCGCGGAGCGGTCGAAACGGCGGAAGGTGCCCGGGATTCCGGATCTGCGGCTGGACGGCAGGAACCAGGGGGGAGAGGGCCGGAGGCGCGGCGCGTAGTAGTGCTCGGAAGCACTGCTCTCGCCCGACTGCTCACTCGAGACTCGCTCGCGGTATCGGTTTCGCTTGCACACGGACGATTCCGTAGTACGCGTTCCACCGACACCAACGTGCTCACGCACATGCACGGACGAGCCCGTAGGGTGCGCGTTCCACGCGGCTGCGAGTGGTCTGGAGCTCGGAGATAATCCTCCACGAGCAGCTCCAAGCCAACTCCGCTTCTGGCGTGTTTCGGCCCGGTATTTTTTGGCGAAGCGCGGACTACGGAGAGCGCGCCGTCTCGCGAAATGTTCGCGAAGCGTCGGCGCTCGCGGATTGGTCCGCGCTTGGGTCTATTCGCGGATTGGTACGCGTAAGGGGCCGGTCGCGGATTGGTTCGCGTGCGGGTCAGATTCGCGAGCTCGCGACGGAACGTGAAATTCGCCGTTTCGTCGCAACTCCATAGTGCGCTTCTCCCAATCATTTAGCGAAGCGGTATCCAATTTCCTCGCTAAGTAAGTGCTAATGAGTGCATCCCAAATTTCTACTGGCTTTAGCAAAGACTCTAATGCGCGAACATTGTTTATTGCGCTATCCACAAATTCACTAAGAGCCTTTCCGTTGCTCTTTCTAGAAAATGGCTCGAGGTCTAGGAGTGAATTGATGTGATGAGTTACTAAAATTTTCGGATCATCGTACCTCTGCCTTAACCGCGGCGAAGCTAACTTGTAGTTTGTAGCTGACACGCCAAATGACTCTTGTTTCGGCTTGAACGATTGTTCGATTGCCTGAGGCCGGGACCACTCAGAATTGAGCGCTGAGGAAAGTGGCGGAGACTGCAGGTGATATGCACGAAACGCGAAAGTTGTTGAAAGTCACTTTAATGGTTTTCGACACGACTAGGCCACACCGTTGGCACAAACAAAGAAATATAACGGAAATCGCGGAACAAACTGTAGCGAGATAGGACGCGAAGATGCCGGAAGAAAATGAAGAATTGAAAATAGGTGACGAAGTCACGAGCGAAGTTTTACTGCAAGCGAGCGCTGCGAAGTCAGAACGTATTCTGTCCTCTCGGTCGCGCACGATAACGCACGAAACGTCGGAAGAACGGTTGCTCTTATTATTCTAATAGGTGAATTCGGTTCACCTTTGCTCGCGAGGTGAGATTCAAACGGAGGTGTTCGTCGCCGGTGACACGGCTGTTTACGCGAGTGAGACAACAGCCGCTCGATCGCGCGTTCGTAACGCGAAAACAATTTTGAAACGATCACCAACGGTCGGAACACCTTCGTTTGAATGCTACCTTTTTCTGCCAATACTGAACATACCGCCCGCCTTGAAACGAGAGACGGGGGAAATGAATTTAATGCACACGCACGCAACCTTAAACCTAAACGAACGCAAGCTTAATCTAACAAACGCCCACTTAAATCTAACGCACGCGACTTAAATCTAATGAACACAGAATGACCGAGAATCTTATTCCGCTGGGTTTTTACATGAAACCGGCAGCGGGCACAATTTAACGATAGGTCGCTTAAATTCGGCGGTGCTTGTTTTAACGGTAACCACGCGCGTGTAGCCGTCTTCGCCTGGATGCAGTTGGGTAACGCGACCGAGTTCCCACTATTGCTATCGCTATTGGAGGTTGTTCGCGACGCCACTTACTGCGCTGCTGGAGAGTGTTGACATAATCGTCTCTCCAGAGCTTCCAAAATCGTTCGGTCATGTGCCGAATAAGTTGCCAGCGCGTGAGGCGATTTTCGGCAAGAGTTAGCGTCGATGACCGAGGGGGCACCGTGAGCGCCGAACCGATTAAAAAATGGCCGGGAGTTAACGATTCGAAATCGTCGTACGAGTCGGACTGCGGCGAGATCGGGCGAGAATTGAGACACGCTTCGATAGCACAGAGAAGAGTGGTAAATTCTTCGAATGTGAGAGTGCGATCCTTCAGAATGCGACGCAGATGATGCTTTACGCTTTTCACGCCGGCCTCCCACAAGCCTCCGAAGTGCGGGGCCGAGGGGGGTATGAAGTGCCATGCAACACCGTCGGTGGCAGTTTTATTTAAAAAGTCGGGATGATTCAGAGTTGCGCGATGCGCGAGCGAGAGTTCGCGATTAGCCTCGATAAACGTGGTGCCGTTGTCGGAGTACATCGCTTCGGGAATTCCTCGACGAGAACAAAAACGACAGTAGGCGTTGAGAAACGCGGGGGTCGAATAATCCGCGACCAGCTCGAGGTGGATCGCCTTGGTGGCTAGGCAGATGATCAGCGCGATGTACGCTTTACGAGAGGTGATGCCTCGACCCGCAGACCCCCGAACCTGAACGGGACCGGCGTAGTCAAGGCCACAGTGGGCAAAGCATTTCGCGGGAGGAGAGACCCGAGGTTCCGGGAGCTGTCCCATGAGTTGGTTGGGATGTGCAGCTCGTTCTCGAGCGCATGTGACGCATGCGTGAATTACCGATCTCGCAAGATTTCGCGCACGTAGAATCCAGAAGGTTTGGCGGAGGGTGCTCAAGGTGAGCTGAATTCCGGCGTGTAGCGAACGAATATGCGCGTGTTCGATGATGAGTCGAACGAGAGGATGCGACGCGAGAATAATGGGATGTTTAGAGTTAAACGGTAAAGGAGCACGGTGCAGTCGACTTCCCACGCGAAGAATCCCTTGTTTATCGAGGAAACGATTCAGAGAACTAAGAGTGTTCTTCGACGGCAGCGGTTTTTTCTGGAGGAGGACCTTGCTTTCCGATGGAAACAGAGTGGCTTGGATTCGACGGATCCACCATAATTTCGCGTTGCAGCATTCATCAGCCGAAAGCGCGAGATCATAGCCGCGAGATGGAGCTTGAAAAGTCTCCGGATTACTGCGTCGACACGCGCACACGAATCGAAAAATGTATGCCGTGACTCGAATGAGTTTTGGCCAGGACGAGAAGCGGGTTTCCAGTTCCCACTGTTGAGTTGGGACGGCGAAATGAGCCGGTATGACTTTTGCCTCTAACGGGTTGTGGTCGTCGAGACGAACCTGAAGCTGTGGCCATTAGGAGCGATCACGGATCAGCCATGCGGGACCTTGCCACCAGAGAGATGACCGAAGAAGGTCTTCGCTTAGGAGACCACGGGAAGCGCAATCGGCAGGATTGTCTTCTGTGGACACGTGTCGCCATTCTGCGTGCGGGAGCCGGGCTTGAATATTCGAAACTCGGTTGGCCACAAAGGTCTTCCAGCGTGAGGGATGCTGCTGGACCCAATTCAGGACAAGGTCGAATCTGTCCAGCACGCGCAGGAGATATTTCGCGTGCCGAAGGTCGACAGGATGAATTCCATGAGCTGCGCGAAAAGAAGTGTCCCTTGCAATTCTAATCGAGGAATTGTCAATGGGTTAAGAGGAGCTACTTTAGATTGTCCGAGATTCTGAAGCGACGCAACGGACATACAGACTCGGTCACGAAGATCTTGTAGCTCCGACGCGGATTCGCGATTAAGAGCGGGTAATTGAAGCAGCGCTGACAAATGGACGGCAAGAAGGCGACGCGGACTGTCGTAACGCGATTTCAGCGCGTCCCACGCGATTTTGAAGTTTGCAGCGGTCACCGGATTGTTGCTAACGCAATCGAGAGCGCGGCCTTTGAGCGAGGATACGAGATAATGCATGCGGGATACATCCGTGAGTGACCTGTTCGAAATGATGAGCGCGTCAAATCGATCGCGAAACGCTTCCCAGGTCTCGCACTGACCTTCGAATAGCGGGAGGTGGATTCGCGGGAGATGCGTGGGCGTTTCCATCGAGAGATGGGAACCGGCGGACTCAGTTTGAGCAGCACTCACTTCTTCCTGCTTCTGCTGGTCAAGGATGTCGTTCATGAAGGCGAGGCTGTCGAGGTACACCTCCTCCGTGGCTGCGAACTGAACCTCGCTGAAGTAAGGATGGCTCGCCTGCTTCTTTAGGGACAGGGCAGCCGCGACCTCCCCATGACCGGCCTCGTACTTCCTCCACTGCTCCTTTATGTGGACGATTCGGGTCTGCACAACACTCTTCGTCCACTTCTCCTTGCCCAATTTTTTGAAGTTGACCACCGATCGCTCGATGGCCCGTTGAAGGGTGAGCTGTTGCTCCAAATGCTCGGCCATGGTCGGTGTTGAACGGTCGACGTCCACTTCCTCAGATCCGGCTCGAAGGACCAAATGTTTCGGCTTGAACGATTATTCGATTGCCTGAGGCCGGGACCACTCAGAATTGAGGGCTGAGGAAAGTGGCGGAGACTATTCCTCTATCCTAACCTATCCTCTATCCTATCCTATCCTCTATCCTATCCTATCCTCTATCCTATCCTATCCTCTATCCTATCCTATCCTCTATCCTATCCTATCCTCTATCCTATCCTATCCTCTATCCTATCCTATCCTCTATCCTATCCTATCCTCTATCCTATCCTATCCTCTATCCTATCCTATCCTCTATCCTATCCTATCCTCTATCCTATCCTATCCTCTATCCTATCCTATCCTCTATCCTATCCTATCCTCTATCCTATCCTATCCTCTATCCTATCCTATCCTCTATCCTCTATCCTATCCTATCCTCTATCCTATCCTATCCTCTATCCTATCCTATCCTCTATCCTATCCTATCCTCTATCCTATCCTATCCTCTATCCTATCCTATCCTCTATCCTATCCTATCCTCTATCCTATCCTATCCTCTATCCTATCCTATCCTCTATCCTATCCTATCCTCTATCCTATCCTATCCTCTATCCTATCCTATCCTCTATCCTATCCTATCCTCTATCCTATCCTATCCTCTATCCTATCCTATCCTCTATCCTATCCTATCCTCTATCCTATCCTATCCTCTATCCTATCCTATCCTCTATCCTATCCTATCCTCTATCCTATCCTATCCTATCCTCAATCCTATCCTATCCTCAATCCTATCCTATCCTCTATCCTATCCTATCCTCTATCTTATCGTATCCTCTATCCTATCATATCCTCTATCCTATGCTATCCTCTATCCTACAGTATCCTCTATCCTATCCAATCCCCTATCCTATCCTCTATCCTATCCTATCCTCTATCCTATCCTATCCTCTATCCTATTATATTCTCTATCCTATCCTCAATCCTATCCTATACTCAATCCTATCCTATCCTCTATCCTATAGTATCCTTTATACTATCCAATCCTCTATCGTATCCTCTATCCTATCCTATCCTCTATCCTCTATCCTCTATCCTATCCTCTATCCTATCCTCTATCCTATCCTCTATCCTATCCTCTATCCTATCCTTTATCCTATCATATCCTCTATCCTATCCATTCTCCTGTCCTATCCTCTATCCTATCCTATCCTCTATCCTATCCAATACTCTATCCTATTCTAACCTCTATCCTATCCCATCCTCTTTCCTATCCTATCCTCTATCCTATCCAATACTCTATCCTATTCTATCCTCTATAATATCGTATCCTCTATAATATTCTATCCTCTATCCTATAATATCATCTATCCTATCCTATTCTCTATCCTATCCTAATCTCTATCCTATCCAATCGTCTATCCTATCCTCTATACTATCCTATCCTCTATCCTATTCTATCCTCTATAATATCGTATCCTCCATCCTATAATATCCTCTTTCCTATCCTATCCATAATCCTATCCTATCCTCTATCCTATCCGATCCTCTATCCTATCCTATCTTCTATTCTACCCTATCGTCTATCGTATCCTAACCTCAATCCTATCCAATCCTCTATCCTATCCTCTATCTTATCCTATCCTCTATCGTGTCCTATCCTCTATCCTAACCAATCCCTATCCTATCCTATCCTCTATCCTATCCTATCCTCTATCCTATCCTATCCTCTATCCTATCCTATCGTCTATCCTATCCAATCCCCTATCCTATCCTATCCTTTATCCTATCCTATCAACTATCGTATCCTATCCTATCCTCTATCCTATCCTATCCTCTATAATATCGTATCCTATATCCTATCATATCCTCTATCCTATGCTATCCTCTATTCTCTGCAATCCTCTACCCTATCCTCTATCCTATTGTAACGAGTCCGTTTCCCGGCGGATCTCGATACAACGGGTTCCTCGCGGCCGGATTTGGCTCGCCGTGCCAGGGTTCGCGGCGGGATCGCGGCCGCCGTCCTCTCTAGTCGGGGGGCGAGGAGCTCGAAGTGTCCATCGAATCGCCAGCGGCCGTCTATGACCAGGCCCAGGTACCGCATCCTGGGCCCGATCGCGACGGAGGTTTCAGCGACGCGAATCCGGAGATCTTGACCACGGGGCAGCCGCCACGGCCGAGGCGATGCATACATCCAGATCGCCTCGGTCTTTGCGGCGGCAACAGTCAGCCCCATCCTCCGGATTCGCCCGACCACGCAGTCCAGGGCGGCCTCACACAGGTGCCTGGTCCTCCTCCACCCCCCCCCATCGGCATAAACCAGGGTGTCATCCGCATAGCAGATGACACCCGTATCCGGGGGGAGGACAACCCGCAGCACCGCGTCGTACGCCAAGTTCCACAGGAGCGGTCCGAGGACCGACCCCTGCGGGACGCCGCGGTGCGTCTCCCTCGTGTGCACAATGCTATACCAGCCGGTAAACACCACCTCTCTGCCGCGGAGGTAGTCGCCGACCACCTCCCGGAGATAGGGGGGCACCTGGAAATATTCCATCGCCCCCACTATCTCCTTCCAGGGCAGGGCGTTGAAGGCGTTAGATATATCCAACGACACGGCTATCAACACCCTGCCCCGAGCAACAGCCCGTTCCCGGAGGATGCGCAGGCGCTCTAGGGCGTCTATTGTAGAGCGCCCCCTCCGGAATCCATACTGGCTGTCGCTCAGGTCGGGACCACCCCGCGACAGATGCTCGACGAGGCGGGCGGCAATTATTCTTTCGAACAGCTTGCCCGCCTCGTCGAGTAAACACACCGGCCGGTATGCAGAGGGAGACTCTGCGGGCTTCCCCTCCTTTTGGAGGAGAACCAGGCACGCCTTTTTCCATACATCGGGGAAGACTCCCCGGCGCAGGCTCGCGTCCATGACGCTCCTGAACGCCGGGGCGAGGACCTCCAGAGCTAAGGCCATTACACCACCGGGAACCCCATCGGGGCCAGGGGCCTTCTTGCCCCCAGCCCGGAGCTCCCGGACGGCCCGGTACAGCTCCCACTCGGTGACCCGGAACTCATCCGACAATTCTGTGGTCGGCTCCGGGGCGCGCCGCCCCCTCCCCTCCTCCCCATCGCTGCGGGGGAAGAGGGTATCCACGACGCGCCCCAGGAATTCCGGGTCTAGCCTCTCCGCGACCGGGGACGCCCAGGGGCGGTGCTTCCCAAGCACCGCCTTATACGGGCGTCCCCACGGATCGTCACGGAGGGTGAGCAGGAGCTCATCCCAGGCCTTGGCCTTAGCAGCGGCAATCGCACGCTTGAGGGCCAGTGCCGCCGATCTGAACTCCCTTTACAGCTCGGCGACCCTCGGCTCCGCGTCGCCGCCCAGAAAATGGCGGCGACGGGCGCGGAAATACTGGCGGCGGGCTCGGCCAGCTCCCCCGACCACCAGTAGACGGACTTTCTCGGGGGCTGAGCTCGGACCCGGGGCATCGCCACATCACAGATCATTTGTAGCGTGTCCCGGATCCAAGCCGCCCCCTCATCCGCCTCGCGCTCCCTGGCCGAAGGCCAGGCGGAGCCGATAATCACGGCCCTCAGGAGGTCCCCGTCCAGTCGTTTCAGCGCCCATCTGGGCGCCGACGGGATGCCACGTCGGAGGGGCGTGTCCAATGGCGAGTCCGAGACCACGGCCACGTCCATCAGGACGTAGGCGTGGTCGGACAAGGTCTCTCCATCCCAGACCCGCCAATTGGACACACGGCGCGAGGCGGCGGCTGTCGCGAAGGACACATCCACGATGGACCAGCCGTTCCACCTCACGCACGTAGGCACGGAGCCCCGGTTTAACAGCCGGAGCTCCACCCCCTCCGCCCAGTCTTCCAGGACTCCGCCTCGGGCGCTGGTCCCGTGGTTGCCCCAAGTGGTGGACTTCGCGTTGAAGTCACCCAAGACCAGCACCGGACCGGCTATATACGGGGCTATCATCAGCCCCAGCCGGTCCAGGAACATCCCTAATTCGGCGGAGTCATAACTGGGTGAGCTGTAGCACCCCACGACCAGAAATCTTCCCCACTTTACCATAATCATCCCCGTGCCACGTTCGACCACGGAGCAGGGGGGCACAGTCGCCGAGTGGCGACGCCACCATATCGCCACGGAGCCGTCAACGTCACCGGACCAGTGTGAGTGGTCCGGGATCCTGTAGGGCTCCGTGGCGACGGCCAGGCCAACCCCCCACTCCTCCAGGCACTGGACCATCAGGTCCTGCGCCCGGCGGCAGTGGTTGAGGTTGGCCTGGAGTACCGGGAGAGGGGACCTGCGCGGAATGTGGGCCATTAGTTGGCCTCTGTGCTGGTCCCCTCCTCTGCGGTCCCGCTAGGGCCCGCCTCCACCTCCATCGTCTCCCCCTCCTTTGGGTTTGGGGGAGCGGCCGACTTCCCCCCCGGGGTAATCGGCGCCGCGCTTTTGGGGGACGCCACACCGTCCCCCTTTGCGCCCTTCTTCTTTTTGGGCGGCAGGGAGCACGCCTTGCTCCCCGCCTTGTGGCCCGCCGGCCTGCCTACCGCAGCGCACACCACGCAGTGGGGTGGCGCCCTGCATTCCACCGCCCGGTGGCTGGCGTCCCCGCAGCGGTAACAGTGACCGCTGCGGTCGACCTCCGCAGTGCACCACTGCCGTACATGGCCTAGGGCCAGGCAGCGAAAACACTGCAACGGACGCGGAGCCAAAACTACCACCTGGGCGGTGGACCACTCCACTCGCACCCTGCCGGCCTTTTCTATGGCCAGCGCGGCCACGGCCGGGCACTGTACCCAAACAGTGCCGTGTCCGTTGGGCGGAGCTTTGAGCTCGCCCACCCTGACGGACTTGGCGGCACAGCCCCCGGCCTCCGCCACCGCCGCCGTCACCTCCTGGAGGGTGGCCGACATCTCCAGGCCCGTGAGGCGAAACTCCGCCTTTTTGACGGGCCTGGAGACCCTCACCTCCATCTCTCCCAGGACGGTGACCATCCTGGCCGCCAAGGCGTCGGCCTTCGGGCCCCCGTCGGCACCAGGGACCTCAATAATGAGGCCCCCGGTGACCGCCCGCTTCCAATTGAGGGCCCCGATGCCTAGGGCATCTAAGTCGATGCCCTGGCGGGCCCTCCTCACGGCCTCCTCATACGAGGCTTTGCTCCCCTCGGGGACGGTCAAGGTGACCGCCGCCGCGCGGGGAGGGGCCTTCACCCTGGCCACTGGTTTCCCCCCCTTCGGGGCGGGGGCAACGGCCTTCCTGGCCTTGGAGGTGCCGGCCGCGGCTGCCGCAGCTGGGACGCAGCCTTGGCCTTGCCCTTGCCCTTCTTCCTAACGACTTCTGTCCAGGTATCCCCTTTATCGGGGACACCCGGTGCTGGCGCAGAAGGGGCGGGGGCCGGGGGGGGGGCCACGGGGGCGCTCCCCCCGCAGAATTTCCGCCTTTCTTCTTCTTCTTCTTCTTTCCCGCCCCTCCCGACGCCGGGGTAGGAGCGGGTGCAGGCGTCGGCGGCGCCGGCGCAGGAGCGGGTCGCGGCGGCGTCGGTGGCTGGGGGGCCCCGCCCGCGCCAACCACGCGACGCAAATCCCTCCGCAGTTCCTCGCGAAGGGATCTCAGACCCTCCTCCATGAGGGCCCGCATCTGCGTCATCACGTCCGACGCGGGCGCCATGGTGGCCACGGCGACGCCGGGAGCCGGCAGGAGAGGAGCGTCCCGCAACCGCTTTACGGCCATCAGTTCTCCCCTGATGGCCTCCAGCGAGTCGCGGGTCTCCCGGAGCTCTCTCTCCAGCGCCGCACATCTCTCTCGGAGAGCGCCGTCCACAGGGTCCGCAACGGACGGGGGGCAGGAGCAAACTGCAGGGTGTCCACCCCGGGCACCCCTGCGCTCCAGCTCTCGCACCGCCGCCTTGATATCCGCGGAGGACTCGCGGAGACCCTTAAGGTGGGTCCCCTTCAAGTTGCGGCTGCTCTCCGCAAGCTCACGGACGTCGTCCGACCGCTCCACGATGAACGCGGCTAATTCTCCGGGGAGCATGCTCCTTATCTCCGGCCGCACCTGCTCCCGCTCCTCCTACCGTTTGCGCTTTCTTCCCCAGCGCCGTTAGAGGAGGAGGCCAAGGAGATGACCGACCCCCGGTCATCGTCCGGCTCGGACACCGGAGTCCCCCTCCCAGGCCGGGGCCTGAGATCCCGGGGAACCGGAGGAAGCGGCGGTCCCATCACCAACGGCGTGGGTACCGCCGGGGCCGGCTGCCCCATAACCTGTGGTGGCACTGGTGCCACCACAGCTCCCCCCTCAACCACTTCCGGGTGTGGTTCCCCCACCTTCCCAAGGAACCTTCCACGTCATTAATTTTAATTGATCAGTCCATATTTTGTCCGAGTGTGGCGGGAAATAAGGTCCACCCGGGCAGAGCCCCCACTACCCGGGTAAGGCTATATACACACTGGAGGCGCCAGGTATCCAGTGGTGGTCGGTGCGCTCACGACTGGTGTACCCCACCAGCCACGCCCTGTAACCAGGGCGTACCCTCTCACCGCGCCCCTAAGCTTAGGGTTGGTGATTTTTTATAGAGGTTATCAAACTCGCGGCCCGGCCGATTAAGGCAAGACCACCGTTCCGGTAAAACGTGACCACCGGTTTACGGCAAGGGCCCTGCGGCGACCTCCCCGGTCGTTATCGCAGGACCCATTCCGCGGTTTTTCATCCCTCCGTGTGAACCTTACCGGCAAGGGAAGCCCTGCCAGGATCCGAAGATCCCGCCGGCATCGCCTCACACATCATTGGGACTACTTCCCGCGGAATACCCCTCGCTCCGTTAGCAACACACAACTGTGTGTGTTCCCAGGGACCACCACGAGGAGGTGGAGCGTAGAGGATTTTAGGGATATGACCGCCACCACTGTGGCATACCTAGTAGTGGATCCGAGTCACCACTACTAAGCCCATATCCCCTCGGTCCCCATCCCCTATCCTATCCTCTACCCTATCCTATCCTATCCTCTATCCTATTATATTCTCTATCCTATCCTCTATCCTATCCTATCGTCAACCCTATCCTATCCTCAATCCTATCCTATACTCTATCCTATCCTATTCTTTATCCTATCCTATCCTTTATACTATCCAATCCTCTATCGTATCCTCTATCCTATCCAATCATAATCCTATCCTACCCTCTATCCTATCCAATCATAATCCTATCCTACCCTCAATCCTATCCTATCCTCTATCCTATCCGATCCTCTATGCTATCCAATCCACTATTCTATACTCTATCCTATCCTATCCACTATAATATCGTATCCTCTATCCTATCCTATCCTATCCTCTATATTATCGTATCCTCTATCCTATCCAATCCCATATCCTATCCTATCCTCTATCCTATCCTATCCTCTATCCTATCCTATCATCTATCCTATCCTCTCCTCTATGATATCGTATCCTCTATAATATCGTAGCCTCCATCCTATACTATTCTCTATCCTATTCTATCCTCTGTCCTTTCCTATCCTATATCGTATGCTCTACCCTGTCCTATCCACTTTCCTATCCTATCCTCTATCGTATCCAATACTCTATCCTATTCTATCCTCTATCCTATCCAATCCCCTATCCTATCCTCTATACTATCCTATCTTCTATCCTATCCTATCCTATCCTCTATCCTTTCCTATCCCCTACCCTATCCTATCCTCTATACTATCCCATCCTCAATCCTATCCTATCCTCTATCCTTTCTTATCCTCTATCCTATCCCATCCTCTATCGTATCCTATCCTCTATTCTATCCAATCCCCTATCCTATTCTCTATCGTATCCTATACTCTATCCAAAATATCCTCTATCCTATCCTCTATCCTATCCAATCCTATATAATAGGATAGAGGATATTATAGGATAGAGGATAGGATATTATAGGATAGAGGATAGGATGGTATAGAGGATAGGATGGGATAGAGGATAGGATAGGATAGGATAGAGGATAGGATAGGATAGAGGATAGGATTGGATAGAGGATAGGATAGGATAGAGGATGGGATAGGATAGATGATACGATAGGATAGAGGATAGGATAGGATAGAGGGTAGGATGGGATAGAGGATAGGATAGGATAGGATAGAGGATAGGATAGGATAGAGGATAGGATTGGATAGAGGATAGGATAGGATAGAGGATGGGATAGGATAGATGATACGATAGGATAGAGGATAGGATAGGATAGAGGGTAGGATAGGATAGAGGATAGGATAGGATAGTGTATAGGACAGGATAGAGGGCAGGATAGGATAGAGGATAGGATCCTCAACCACTCGCGCGCGGCACAGGACCTGTTTGTCCAAGCCGTGCGCGAGTGGGGGGCTGGGCTGGCAGTTGCGGCGGAGCCGTACGCAATCCCCGAACACCCCTTCTGGGTGGGGGACGAGATCGGCTCCGTAGTAATAGTGGCGGGAAGCCGCCCCGGGTCCCCGTCGGTCTCCCTTCTGGAGCGGGGCGAGGGATTCGTGGCGGTGCAATGGGGGGACATCGCGGTTGTCGGGATCTACATCTCGCCGAGCTGTGGCCTCGATCAATTTCGGGGGTTCCTGGGTGGGCTGAACAGCTGCATCGCGCGGTGCAGCGCCCGCCCGGTTCTCGTTTTGGGAGACTTCAATGCCCACGCGGTATCGTGGGGGAGTCCCAGGACGACCACTAGGGGTAGCGAGGTGTTAACCTGGGCGGCCGGCCTGGATCTCCGGTTGATTAACCGGGGATCCACGCCGACGTGCGTGCGTCCGCAGGGGGTCTCGATTGTCGACCTGACATGGGGGACTCCCTCGGCCGTGCGCCGGGTGTCGGGATGGAGGGTGGCCGAGGAGATAGAGATTGCGTCAGACCATACGCCCATCGTCATGGACGTGTGGCCCACCCTCCACGCGCGGGATTCCCGGCCGGGCCGGGGGGACCGACGGCCGCGATGGGCCTTGAAGCGGCTGGACGCGGACGCGTTCGGGGCCGCGGTAGCCGCGGCGACATGGACGGGGCCGGCCCTGTCCGAGCTGGCGCCTGCGCAAGGGGCGAGGCGGCTGCGGGAGGTAATGACGGCGGTGTGCGACACCGCCATGCCCCGCAGCCGGTTCGCCCCCAGGAGGGCGGCGTACTGGTGGTCCGCCGGCATTGCGGAGCTCCGGCGTGCCTGCAATGCCGCGCGGCGTCGGTACGGCCGAGCGCGTAGGAGGCGCGACGACGAGGAGGCGACGGCGAGGCTCGGCGGGGAGTACCGAGCCGCGCTCGGGGTTCTCCGCAGGGCTATCGCGCGGGCCAAGGCCGACGCGTGGTCGGAGCTCGTCGGCATGGTGGACTCCGATCCATGGGGGCGCCCGTACAAGCTTGTCATGAACAAGCTGCGCGCGTGGGCGCCTCCGGTGACGGAGTCGATGGACCCCCACCTGCTCGAGGGAGTGGTGGCGTCCCTCTTCTCGCGAGAGGGGGGACAACTGCGCCGCTCCCATTGGGAACAGGAGCCTCTCTCCTGGTCCGCAGAGTGGGAGGTGTCGGCCGGCGAGCTGGGTGAGGCGATGGCCAGGGCGCGGCGGGTGGGCCGCAAGGCCCCGGGCCCGGACGGGGTGCCGGGCCGCGCGTTGGTCTTGGCCCTGGAGGGGGGACTCGCCGCCGAACTCCGGCAGCTGTATAACGGCTGTCTGAGGAGGGGGTGTTCCCCACGGAGTGGAAGTCGGGCAGGTTGGTCCTCCTTCCGAAGGGGGGCAAGTCCCGGGACTCGCCCTCAGGGTACCGGCCAATTTGTCTGCTGGACGAGGCGGGGAAGTTGTTCGAGCGCGTACTCGTTGGACGCCTCGTCCGGCACCTGTCGGCGGGAGGGGTCCCCGATCTGAGCGGGGTTCAATTCGGCTTCCGGGAGGGTCTCTCCACCGTCGACGCTATTCGGCATGTGAGGGCTCTCTCGGAGGCCTGTACGAGGGGGGGCGGTGTTGCGTTGGCGATATCCTTGGATATCGCTAACGCGTTCAACACCGTCCCCTGGGATCGGATAATGGAGGCCCTGGTCTTCCACCGGGTGCCTCTGTATCTCAGAAGGGTGATCGGGGACTATCTCTCCGACAGGGGTATAGAGTATCCCGGCCGGTACGGGATGGTGCGCAGGGGCGTCGTGCGCGGGGTTCCGCAGGGCTCGGTGTTGGGCCCGTTGCTGTGGAATCTTGCGTACGATCGCGTCCTGCGGGAGGAGATGCCTCCCGGGGTCAGCCTGACGTGTTACGCCGACGACACGCTGGTATTGGCCACCGGGAGGTATGCGAAGGAGGCCATCTGCCTGGCGGAGCGCGGCGCGTGGCGCGCGGTGCGCGCGATCCGGTCGCTGGGCCTAGAGGTGTCCGTCGAGAAAACCAGGGCCATGTGGTTTCTCCGCTCGGCCCGGTTGGCGGCGCCTCCCCAGTGCTGGATCTGCGTGGGGGAGGGGATGGTCAAGGTCGGGTCCCAGATGCGGTACCTGGGACTCGAGCTTGACGGCCGGTGGCGTTTTGACCGCCACCTTGAGTCGCTGGCGCCCCGGGCGGAGAGGGCGACCGCTGCGCTCGGTCGCCTTCTCCCGAATCTCGGGGGACCCTGTGGACGGGTGCGTCGTCTGTTCGCGGTGGTGGTGCGAGTTTTGGTCCTGTACGGAGCCCCTGTATGGGCGCACGATGTCTTGGCTAGGGGGCGCAGTGGCGGCACACGGTCGCTGCTGCGTCGCATCGAGCGCAGGCTGGCCATAGGCATCGTGCGGGGGTACCGCACCATTTCATACGCGACGGCGATGGTGATGTCGGGGCTGATCCCCCTCGAGCTGGAGGCCCGCGTGTTGGCGGATGTGCATACGCACTCCGGGGAACTCCGGCTCCGGGGGGTGGCCCCGGATCAGGCGCGGCTCATGGTGGATGAGCTCAGGCGACATGCTCGGCGGCACGCAGCCCGGGAGTGGCGCGATAGCCTTCCCGGGACGAGGGAGGGCGAGAGGCGGGCCGTTCGGGCCATCCTCCCGGTGTTCGATCAATGGAACAGGGGATGGATGGGGCATAGGGTCTCCTACCGTGTGACGCAGGTGATGAGCGGGCACGGGTGCTTCGGCGACTACCTGTGTCGCATCGGGAGGGAGACCGAGGAGGCGTGTCACCACTGCGGCGAGCCGCGGGACACGGCGCAACACACTCTGGAGGAGTGTCCGGCATGGGGGGGAGAGCGCCGTGCCCTGCGGCGCGCGGTGGGCCACGACCTCTCGCTCCCGGCTGTCGTCGCTGCGGCAGCCGGTGGCGAGGAGGCGTGGAGGGGGTTCGCTTCTTTCTGCGAGCGGGTTATGCTGCGGAAGGAGGCTGCGGAACGGAATCGGGAGCGTAATCACGATCCCGGCCGAAGGGGGGGGAGGCGCCGCAGGGTACGCCCCGGGGGCGTACCCCCGTTGCGACGCCTCTGACGCGAGCGGGGACGCCCTTGATGATCTCGAGGCGGGGGATCGGATATCCCCTTACACTCGGTCACCAACGGCGTCCCCGGAGGCCGCCGGGCATCTCGGGCGGGGGCCCGGAAGCTCATCGGGCGGCCTAACAGGGGGGGAAGGCGCCACGTCGTCCGTTGCGTGGTGCCTTCGGATAGAGTAGGTACGGGAGGGGGCCGCGTCCCCCCCCCCTGGGTGGTATGCTAAGGCGGGGGCACACCGGATTGACATGCGCGCGCAGAGCACGGGTGCCCCCAGGAGTCTAGGGACGGACGGGGAGGAGTTAGTGGGTATACTCGGCGTTGCACCAACCAGCCGAGGAGTCCCACATAACCCGGACCACACCCCCCCCGGGGGGGTTCGGGTATCCGTAACGAGATTACCTCCTCGAAAAAAAAAAAAAAAAAAAAAAAAGTAGGATAGAGGATAGGATAGGATAGAGGACAGGATAGGATAGAGGATATTATAGGATAGAGTGTGGGATAGGATTGAGGATAGGATAGGATAGAGGATTGGATAGGATAGAGGATATTATAGAATAGAGGATTGGATAGGATAGAGGATTGGATAGAATAGAGGATATTATAGGGTAGAGGATATTATAGAATAGAGGATTGGATAGAATAGAGGATATTATAGGATAGAGGATAGGATGGGATAGAGGATAGGATAGGATAGGATAGAGGATAGGATAGGATACACGATAGGATTGGATAGATGATAGGATAGGATAGAGGACAGGATAGGATAGAGGATATTATAGGATAGAGCATAGGATATAATAGAGGATAGGATAGGATAGAGGATAGGATAGGATAGTGGATAGGATAGGATTGAGGATAGGACAGGATAGACGATAGGATAGGATAGAGGCTAGGATAGAGGATTGGATAGGATGGAGAAAATTATATAATAGAGGATAGGATAGGATAGAGGATAGGATAGGATAGGATAGAGGATAGGATAGGATAGAGGATAGGATTGGATAGAGGATAGGATAGGATACAGGATAGCATTGAGGATAGGATAGGATAGAGGATAGATTAGAGGATAGGATAGAGGATTTAATAGGATAAAGGATATTATAGGATAGACGATAGGATACGATAGAGGATGGGATAGGATAGAGGATACGATAGGATAGAGGATAGGATAGGATAGAGGATAGGATAGGACAGAGGATAGGATCGGATAGAGTAAAGGATAGGATAGAGGATATTATAGGATATAGGATAGGATAGGATAGAGGATAGGATAGGATAGTGGATAGGATAGGATTGAGGATAGGAGAGGATAGAGGGTAGGATAGGATAGAGGATAGGATCGGGAGGTGGCCGCGTCCCCCCCCCCTGGGTGGTATGCTCAGGTGGTGGCACACCGGATTGACATGCGCGCGCAGAGCACGGGTGCCCCCAGGAGTCTAGGGACGGACGGGGAGGAGTTAGTAGGTATACTCGGCGTTGCACCAACCAGCCGAGGAGTCCCACATAACCCGGACCATCCCCCCCGGGGGGGTTCGGGTATCCGTAACGAGATTATCTCCTCGCAAAAAAAAAAAAAAAAAAAAAAAATAGGATAGAGGATAGGATAGGATAGAGGACAGGATAGGATAGAGGATATTATAGGATAGAGTGTGGGATAGGATTGAAGATAGGATAGGATAGAGGATTGGATAGGATAGAGTATATTATAGAATAGAGGATTGGATAGGATAGAGGATTGGATAGAATAGAGGATATTATAGGGTAGAGGATATTATAGAATAGAGGATTGGATAGGATAGAGGATTGGATAGAATAGAGGATATTATAGGGTAGAGGATATTATAGAATAGAGGATTGGATAGAATAGAGGATATTATAGGATAGAGGATAGGATGGGATAGCGGATAGGATAGGATAGGATAGAGGATAGGATAGGATACACGATAGGATTGGATAGATGATAGGATAGGATAGAGGACAGGATAGGATAGAGGATATTATAGGATAGAGCATAGGATATAATAGAGGATAGGATAGGATAGAGGATAGGATAGGATAGTGGATAGGATAGGATTGAGGATAGGACAGGATAGACGATAGGATAGGATAGAGGCTAGGATAGAGGATTGGATAGGATGGAGAAAATTATATAATAGAGGATAGGATAGGATAGAGGATAGGATAGGATAGGATAGAGGATAGGATAGGATAGAGGATAGGATTGGATAGAGGATAGGATAGGATACAGGATAGCATTGAGGATAGGATAGGATAGAGGATAGATTAGAGGATAGGATAGAGGATTTAATAGGATAAAGGATATTATAGGATAGACGATAGGATACGATAGAGGATGGGATAGGATAGAGGATACGATAGGATAGAGGATAGGATAGGATAGAGGATAGGATAGGACAGAGGATAGGATCGGATAGAGTAAAGGATAGGATAGAGGATATTATAGGATATAGGATAGGATAGGATAGTGGATAGGATAGGATTGAGGATAGGAGAGGATAGAGGGTAGGATAGGATAGAGGATAGGATCGGGAGGGGGCCGCGTCCCCCCCCCCCGGGTGGTATGCTCAGGCGGTGGCACACCGGATTGACATGCGCGCGCAGAGCACGGGTGCCCCCAGGAGTCTAGGGAGGGACGGGGAGGAGTTACTAGGTATACTCGGCGTTGCACCAACCAGCCGAGGAGTCCCACATAACCCGGACCATCCCCCCGGGGGGGTTCGGGTATCCGTAACGAGATTACCTCCTCGCAAAAAAAAAATAGGGTTAGGGTGGAAACCCGAGGGTTCTGGGATCCTCTAGTGGTGACTCGGATCCACTGGAGGATATACCGCAGTGGCGGTGGTCCAGAACCTAAATTCCTCTTGCTCCACCTCCTCGTGGTGGTTCCTGAGTCACGCCTCGGCGTGTGCAAACGGAGCAAGGGGTGCAAAGTGTCCTGGACGCATAGATCTAGCCACAAGGTCTGTCCAGGACCCAATACCGTAAGCCGGTGGTCATGTTTTACCGGAACGGGGGGCTTGCCTTGATTGGCTGGCCTATGAGGATGTCCGACCTCTATAAAAAATGGACCTTATCTGCCAAACTTTTGCGCGCGGTGAAGGCAGCACCATTGCACTTCGGTGGGTCAATGGGTGCATTGGCCACTAGCGCGCACCGCATGTGCGCGTGGTTGTGCGTATTCGTACGCGCGGTCTCGCGCATGGGCGTGGGGAAGGGTGAGGTCACCGCCGGTCTGAGCCCGGACCGGGACCGTGATTAGGGCTCGTCAATGGATAGCCGGGATCCAATTGGACGGTTTGAGTTACTGTTTTTTCTCAAGAATTTGGCTGATGAGTGAGGTCTCACTTCGGTGAGATAGTAACCAAGGCCGTAATGAAAAAATGAATACACCACTACAATCTAAAGAATCGGACATAATAAAGGAAGTTGAGATGGCTGATAAGGATGCAGGAGAGACCGGGACCTCGCAAATGGACATGAATTTGGATACGACGATGGATAGGGTGAAGGGAGCTGGTCACAGTTTTAGCGACAGTGATATTGCTAAACACTTACCGGGCTGTAGTTATAGTAAGTCTACACACACTAATGATGAAGTAATGAGAATGGTTACAAGATTAGCAGATGTTCTGGAAATTATAATTAAAGATTTTTCGAATTTATCAGATTACTTAGTAACAAAAATAAAAATATAAATAATACGGCAAAATCACTGGTTAAGAAAATAGATTTTGGTATAACTCATGCAAAAGGCTTAATAAAAAAGAAAATACCAGAACTTATAACAGAATAACTAAAACGAAACCAAGTTTTAATGAATGAAGAAACAAGGGAAAAAAGGAAAAGGAAACAAAAGAAATTGCTACAATGACAGAAGAGGTTAAAATAATAGAACCTGAAAAAAACACACACGATAACATCTAAGAAAGAAATAAAAAAGCATTTAATAAAAAAGAAAAGTAGAGTTGGTGCGGATGAATCAGATACATCAAGTAGATACTCACAAGTTGATGCGAGATATCCCTTAACATATGCACAAGCAACCTTGACTGGAAGAAAAAGATCGAGAGATGAGGGACGATCACCTCCTCCCTCTCCACCGTTGGTACCAACACGTAAATCTAAAAAGATAAGGAAGGATAAGAAAGAAAACGGTAATGGTACACTTACCCCGATACCAACATTAACGTTTGAAGAAGATCGGGTTTCAACCTTGTCGGAGTCGGATGAGTCAGATGACTCACTGGGGAGGGCGCTGGAATTTCTGAAACAGAGAATTAAATTTAAAGAAAAAAAATTAAGAGGAAAAAACAGGACAGAACTAAGTCAGAAAGAAAGAGGAAAAGAGAAAGTTCAACATGGAAGAGCAAAGAGGACATATGAACAAACAGAGTGGATTACCGTTGGAGGACAAAGAGAAGAGAAAGTCGCGGAGAAAGAAGGTGAAGACTCAGTTACCAGTGGAATAGATAGAAGGTTAAAATCTAAGAAGACAGTGCGTCCAAAATGGACTGTTTTACGCCCGGACGCAATTGTCATTAAAATGAAGAGAAAGGAAGATTACATGGAAATGTATACTACAATTAGCGAGAACATAGAAAACTCAGAAGCGGTTCGTAGAGTAAGAAGAACACGTACAGGACAGATGTTGATTGAGCTAGAAGAAAATAGTAATTTAGAAGAGCTAAAAGCGAAACTGGACACGTCGCTGAAAGATAAGGACCAGGAGGTCAAGATCCTACAAAAGATGTTTGACCTTGAATTGAGAGACTTGGACCCATGGGTTGGAAAAGAGAAAATAATTACAGCTTTAATTAAAAACCTGGATATTCGCGAAGAAGATATAAAAGTGAAAGTTCTGCAAACGACCAAAATGGGCACCCAATTGGCGGTTGCTGAGATCCCGCTAAAATATCTAAGTAAGCTTTCCAACACGTGTTCCCACGTCTCTTCTTCGTACCCGCACCTTCTGCACCGTCTCACCTCCTCTTCCCCCCAGTACCTTCCTCCCCTCATTTCATTCCCCAGCCTGTACCTTGCTATCCTCGTCCATTTTTCTTCTTTTGATCCTTTTTCTAGGTATTCGGGTCTTTCCTTTGTCCTTATCTCTTTATACCATATATTATACCTAGACTCCATTACCCTCTTCCAGTTTTCCTCTTCCTCTTTCTCTTTCTCTCTTTTCTCTATCCTTCCCCACTCTTCTTCCCTCTCTTCCTTATCTCCCTCCTCTAACATTCTTCTATTCCCCCTTTCCTCTATATATTTCTTCCTCCGATTAGGAAGTGAGATAAGGGGCGGGAAATATTGGTTGGGGGGGGGGGGGAGGAGAGAAAGTGCAGGGTCTGCGGGTGGGAGAAGGAGACATGGGAGCACGTGTGGGAGGGCTGTATGAGAGGAGATGAGGGAAGGGGCTGGCAGGAGATGGCGGGGGAAATATTGGGAGATGAAGGCGAGGGGGCGGATTGGATGAGGAGAGTGGATGAGTGGAGAGAAAGGACGCGTGGGTGAGTGGGACGGGGAGCGAATAGAAAAGGAGTGAATGGGAGAGGAAGGTGAAATGATAGTGGGAGAGCAACCGGAAGAGGGGGTCCAGGATGTGTGAGGGTAGGGAAGGGGGGAGCAGAGAGGTATGTTTGTGTGGGAGTGGGAAAACAAGTATGAGGTGTGTTTCTAGATGTAAGATAGCGCTCTCTCTCTCTCTCAGGCGTGTATATATTGTAAATAGTTTAAGTTAAGTTTAAGTTAAGTTAAGTAGATTAAGTAGGATAAGACTAGGGTTAAGAGCAGGTTAAGGGCGGGGGAAAGGAGGTGTGAATCAAGATTGTATCCCCGAGGGGAATCAATAAATGATATATATGTTCAAAATTAATGATAGTAAGAAAGATATGTGGAAGGATTATATTGCACTACTTGAAAAGGACATCTGGGGACGCCCGTTTCAGGTGATTCGGAATAAATATAAAAGTAAACTACCACCTCCTACTATTGAATCTAACGAGGCAAGAGAAATTTTACAAGTACTTTTCCCTCGAGAGTCAGCTCCAACTAGATATGATATTATTGATAAAACAGAAAATAGTGTGAATGTCATAAGAAGCGAATTATGGGATATCGCTCATGAACTAGAGACTAACAAAGCTGTCGGCTTAGACAAGGTTCCTCCGGGAGTAATCAAATTTATTATAAAAAACGACTTAATTAATTTTACCAAAATATTCAATGGCTGCTTGGACTTACATTACATTCCCAGGAGATGGAGGAGAGCCAGGGTTATCCTTTTGCGGAAATCCTCTGAGGATTCTATGGCTCCCTCCAACTTTCGGCCAATCTGTATTGGGGATAGCATCAATAAAATTATGGAAAGAGTCCTAGAAAAAATAATTTATGAACATTTAGGCAATCCAGCGTTTCACTGCAATCAGTATGGTTTTTGCAAAGGCAGGTCGACGCTGGATGCATTGAGAGTTCTTACGGATCATATTACCTTTAACAATCAAAAAGGAAATTTTGGTATTCTGATAAGTTTAGACGTGCGCAATGCTTTTAACAGCCTCTCGTGGAATAACATATTCCAAATTTTGAAAAAAAGAGGATTTTCGGAACATATGCAAGGTTTAATTCAACTATATTTTAAAAATAGATTCATCGAATTTAAGGCAGCCGAAAAATGGATCAAAGTAAGTGCGGAAAAAGGGGTCCCGCAAGGATCCGTTTTATCACCCATAATATGGAACCTCATTTATGATGAATTACTAAATTTATATTTTGGTGATTCAGTTAAAGTAATCGCGTACGCCGATGATATCGCCGATGATTATACAAAATTAAAAAAGATTTGGTGTTTTGGATCTTCGTTGGGTTCCGTAACGTTGGAACGTTTAACTTACGATCGCGAAATGTTCAAGAAATAAAGTCGGAATTTGTGGGAGAGCTAACTGATTTATTATCACCGTCACTGCGATTCTCGGAAAAGAGAGCGAGGGCTCGACGGATTGCCGTGTATATTGACGGGGCTCTCTCCCCTCGCCGCGCACCCCGAACTACTCGGTCCGCCCGAAGTGTGCGGGGAGAGAGAGAGACGAACCGCGACGACGGCCGAGTCCTCGATACAAACAAAGTTCGGCAGTCGCTAATTTGCCGTGTGTGCGTGCGGACGCACAGCGGCACCGAACAGCTGATTGCTCGAACATTTGGAAACAGCTATTAATAATAAAATTGCTCCTTGGCTAAAAGATAAAGGATTAGAAATGGCGCCTCATAAAACGAAATTTATCTGTTATAATAAGAAAGTAATACCCTCAGATTTTCAAATTAATATTCTGGGAACAGATATTAAACCGAGCGAAAATATTAAATATTTAGGAGTTTTACTAAACAGATATAATAACTATTTTGCACACGTAGACAAGACTACAGGACATGCGAGTGCTGTAATGGTTGAATTATCAAGGCTCCTGAGAAACAGTGGAGGACCCACTTATTCCGATAGAAAATTATACTATAATATGATAAATTCGATCCTTGGTTATGCAAGCCCAATTTGGGCGCCAAAAGCTCTCCAATATAATAGAAATCGGAAAAAGTTAGCGCAAGTTCAACGCATGGGCTTAAGCAGGGTAGCGAGTAGCTATAGATCGGCGGGCCGTCTTGCATTATGTGTAATAACCGGTATTCTCCCAATCGAAGTTACCTTAGAAGAAAGAACGCAGTTGTACGAAGACATCCAAAGGTACAAGATCCTGGAGACTGATGATGAAGATCTAATAAACTGGAAAGAAGAAAATCTGAAATTAGAAAAAGAAAATATTAAAACTAGAACTTGGAATAATTGGCATAATCAATGGCAAAATAAAACAAAAGAATCAGAATGGACAAGAAAATTGATTCCGTCTCCACGACGGTGGCACGAGCGGAATGTAAAGGGCAAACAATTTGGGCAAATCAACTTCCGGTTGACACAAATATTGACTGGACATGGAGTCTTTAAATCATTTCTCCACCGAATACAGAAAGCAGAATCAGATGAATGTTGGTGGTGCCAAGGCACTCGTGATGACCCGGAGCATACGCTGGTGTTCTGCCCCCAATGGTCCGAGAAGCGCGAAGATCTGGAAAAGAAAATAGGTGCGACATTAGTCGTGAGTGATTTCATGGACCTAATGATTCATAACCCTGATAATTGCAAACATATAGACGAATGTTAGAGATTTATTTCATTACACTTCCATTGTACATAATTCCTCATCTCATTATAACAAGTTTTACAACGTACAATTTTATAACAATGCACGATGCATGCGAAACACGAAAAATAAACAACGACATCGATCTATCGATCGGCCTCGGCAAGCTGCTGCCCCGCACCGCGCCTGTCGCTCCCCGCGGACGCCCCGGGTGGATCGAGCAGCTCGAGCCTCGCGGGTGCGGCGGGGGGACGGACGCGGCGGATCGACGCGACCTGCTGATCGATCAGTTCGTCTATTGACACTACAACCGACAGTTCTTACGTGATTCAAACCCGTCCCGCCTGATCACCTAGAGTTTCGTCGATCGTTAGCTATCGCATTTATCTTAGACTGACCGGTAAGATTTCAATACTGAAATCCCCCAGAAGTCTAAAACAACGAATTTATAAATTATATTATTCGAGAAAAAGAAAAGTATGAACGCGAGAAAGAAAGAGAAACTAATAATCAAACGACATAAAAAAAGAACTTATGAATCCGAGAGTCAGACAATAAATTAAATTAAGAGCCAAGAACATGCGTGGAGGAACCCCGTGAAGAGAAGGAATGAGAGAAATGCGGACAGCGGGGCCTCATTCTTTCACATTCCACGGGCTAAAGGCGTGGAAGTAGAGGGGCGGTCCATTGACCGTCCCGGGTGAGGTTAGGTTTTTAGTGGGTATGGGTACGCCGAACATCTGCGACCCGAGTCCCACACTACCCCATTCCGGGGTGTGCGTAATGCATTTTCCTCCTCATCCTTAAAAAAAAAAAAAAAGGTTAGGGTTAGGGTTAGGGTTACCGCGTGGTGGGGACCGAGGGGATATGGGCTTAGTAGTGGTGACTCGGATCCACTACTAGGTATGCCACAGTGGTGGCGGTCATATTCCTAAAATCCTCTACGCTCCACCTCCTCGTGGTGGTCCCTGGGAACACACATAGTTGTGTGTTGCTAACGGAGCGAGGGGTATTCCGCGGGAATTAGTCCCAATGATGTGTGAGGCGATGCCGGCGGGATCTTCGGATCCTGGCAGGGCCTCCCTTGCCGGTAAGGCTCGCACGGAGGGATGAAAACCGCGGACAAATGGGTCCTGCGATAACGACCGGGGAGGTCGCCGCAGGGCCCAATACCGTAAACCGGTGGTCATGTTTTATCGGAACGGTGGTCTTGCCTTAACCGGCCGGGCCGCGAGGATGATAACCTCTATAAAAAATCCCCAACCCTAAGCTTAGGTGCGCGGTGAGAGGGTACGCCCTGGTAACGGGGCGTGGCTGGTGGGGTACACCAGTCGCGAGCGCACCATCCACTGGATACCTGGCGCCTCCAGTGCGTATATAGCCTTACCCGGGTAGTGGTGCTCTGTCCGGGTGGACCTCATTTCCCGCCGTATTCGTGGGATTTACTATGGAATCGAACTTAAATAAAATTGTAGAGGGTAAGGAGGGGTTACCACACCCGAAAGTGGTAGTGAAGGGAGTTGGGACGGTCCTGGACCTGTCCCAGGAGGAGAGGAGCCGGACCCCAGCTATTGGGGACCGGCCCTTTCTCCGACCGGAGAGGGGAGTGAGGGGACGTGGTCGTCGCAGCGGGTCGGCGGACCGACTGTCGGACACATCGACACAGTCGGCGCCCCCCATCCCCAGCGTCGCGGGCGTGAAACGCTCGCTGCCGCCAACTCCGGGCTGGACATCGCCGACTCCGTCAGTCGGCAAACGGGAGCGGCTGGAGGACGCTGTCCGCCCGGAGATTAGGAGTATGCTCCCCGGGGAACTGTCTGCTTTTATCGCCGAACAGTCGGACATTGCCCGGGAGCTCGCGGAGGCCAGCCGGAACCTCAAGGGTACACACCTTGAGGGGATCCGCGAGGCCTCCGCGGACATTAAGGCGGCAGCGAGGGAGTTGGAACGCAGGGGCGTCCAGGTTGGACCCCCTGCCGACTCCCGCGCTCCTGTCTCCCGGGCGGACGCTGGGGACGCCGCTCTGCGGCTGGAGAATGCGGCTCTCAGGAGGGAGCTGCTGGAGACCCGCGACTCGCTTTGGGCCATCAGGGGGGGAGCTGATGGTGATGAAGCGGTTGCGGGACGCTCCCCCCCCCTGCCGCAAGTCTCCACCCCGGAGGTCGGCGAGGTCACCGCGACCCCGGCGACGCAGCTGGACCTTATGGCCTAGATGCGGGCCCTCATGGAAGAGGGCCTCAGGTCCCTCCGCGAGGAGATGCGGAGGGAGCTGCGCAGGGTGACCGGGCATGGTGCCCGTGGGGACCCCCGGCCGCCGCCGCCGGCCCCTCCGGCGCCGCCGCGGCCCGCCCCTGCGCCTGCTCCGCCGACGCCTGCCCCTGCCCCTGCCCCAGTGCCGGGAGGGGCAGGGAATAAGAAGAAGAAGAAGAAGAAGAAGAAGGGGAAGAAAGCTGGGGAAGCTCCCCAGCCTTCGGTCGCCCGCCCGGCCCCGTCACCTGCGCCTGCACCGGGTACCCCGGCTAAGCCGGGAACCTGGGCGGAGGTGGTCGGGAGGCGGGCAATCTCCGCGGCCAAGGCCGCTGCTAAGGCCGCGGCTCAGGTGGCGGCAGCCGTCTCGGCTGGCGCCCCGAAAAAGAGGGCCGCTGTCCCTGCCCAGAAGGGCGGGAAATCAGCGGCCAAGGTCAGGGCCCCGCCACGCTCCGCGGCAGTCACCGTGACTGTCCCGGAGGGGAGCGAGGCCTCGTATGAGGAGGCCATTAGGAGGGCCCGCCAGGGCGTCGATTTAGACGCCCTTGGCATCGGGGCCCTCCATTGAAAGAGGGCGGTAACCGGGGGCCTCATTATTGAGGTCCCCGGTGCCGATGGGGGCCCCAAGGCCGATGCCTTGGCCGCCAAGATGGCCGCCGTCCTGGGGGGGATAAACGTCAAGGTGTCCAGGCCCGTGAAGAAGGCGGAATTCCGCCTCACGGGCCTGGAGGTTTCCGTGACCCCCCAGGAGGTAGTGGAGGCGGTCTCGAAAGCCAGGGGCTGCACCGCCGAGTCCGTCCGGGTGGGGGAGCTGAAGGCTCCGCCCAACGGGCTCGGCACCATATGGGTGCAGTGCCCGGCCGTGGCGGCCCTGGCCATTGAGAAGGCCGGTAAGATACGAGTGGGGTGGTCCACCGCCCAGGTGGTTGTGCTGGCGGCTCGGCCGCTGCAGTGCTTCCGCTGCCTTGCCCTGGGGCATGTTCGGCAGCGGTGCACTGCGGAGGTCGACCGCAGCGGTCACTGCTACCGCTGCGGTGACGCCACCCACCGGGCGGTGGAGTGCAAGGCGACACCCCACTGCGTTGTGTGCGCGGCCTTGGGGAGACCGGCGGGCCACAAGGCGGGGAGCAAGGCGTGCTCGCCGCCTCCAAAGGCCAAGAAAGGAAAGAGGGGTGTGGGCGGTGTGCCGCCCACCCCAGTTGCGCCCCCGGATACTCCGGTGGCGAACACGGCCGGTCCCCCAACCTCCAAGGGGGAGAGTATGGAGGTGGAGGTGGCCCCAAGCGGGACGGGGGGTAACGACCCCCCGCCACCCGCACCGGCGGCTAAGGAGGGGACCAGCGTGAAGGCCAACTAATGGCCCACATTCCGCGCAGGTCCCCTCTCCCGGTACTCCAGGCCAACCTCAACCACTGCCGCCGGGCGCAGGACCTGATGGTCCAGTGCCTGGAGGAGTGGGGGGTTAGCCTGGCCGTCGCCACGGAGCCGTACAGAGTCCCGGACCACCCACACTGGTCCGCGGACGATGACGGCTCCGTGGCGATATGGTGGCGTCGCCACTCGGCGACTGTGCCCCCCTGCTCCGTGGTCGAACGGGGCAGGGGGATGGTTATGGTAAAGTGGGGAAGATTTCTGGTCGTGGGGTGCTACAGCTCACCCAGTTATGCCTCCGCCGAATTAGGGATGTTCCTGGACCGGCTGGGGCTTATGTTAGCCCCGTATATAGCCGGCCCAGTGTTGGTCCTGGGGGACCTCAATGCGAGGTCCTCCACCTGGGGTAACCCCGGGACCAACGCCCGAGGCGGAGTCCTGGAAGACTGGGCGGAGGGGATGGAGCTCCGGTTGTTAAACCGGGGCTCCGTGCCTACGTGCGTGAGGTGGAACGGTTGGTCGATTGTGGACGTGTCGTTCGCGACGGCCGCCGCCTCACGCCGTGTGTCCAATTGGCGGGTCTGGGATGGAGAGACCCTGTCGGACCTCAGCTACGTCCTGATGGACGTGGCACCCCGTCAGCGCCCAGACGGGCGCTGAAACGACTGGACGGGGACCTCCTGAGGGTCGTGATTATCGGCTCCGCCTGGCCTTCGGCCAGGGAGCGCGGGGTAAATGAGGGGGCGACTTGGATCCGGGGCACGTTACAGATGATCTGCGACGTGGCGATGCCCCGGGTCCGAGCTCAGCCCCCGAGAAAGTCTGTTTACTGGTGGTCGGGGGAGCTGGCCGAACTCCGCAGTTCGGCCGGCCGAGCCCGCCGCCAGTATGCCCGCCCCCGTCGCCGCCATTTTCTGGGCGGCGACGCGGAGCCGAGGGTCGCCGAGCTGTACAGGGAGTACAGATCGGCGGCCGTGGCCCTCAAGCGTGCGATTGCCGCTGCTAAGGCCAAGGCCTGGGATGAGCTCCTGCTCACCCTCCGTGACGATCCGTGGGGACGCCCGTATAAGGCGGTGCTTGGGAAGCTCCGCCCCTGGGCGTCCCCGGTCACGGAGAGGCTAGACCCGGAATTTCTGGGGCGCGTCGTTGACACCCTCTTCCCCACTGGTGATGGGAATGAGGGGAGGAGGGAACGCGCCCCGCATCCGACCATGGGATGGTCGGACGAGTTCCGGGTCACTGAGTGGGAGCTGTACCAGGCCGTCCGGGAGCTCCGGGCCAGGGGCAAGAAAGCCCATGGCCCCGATGGGGTTCCCGGTGGTATAATGGCCTTAGCTATGGAGGTCCTCGCCCCGGCGTTCAGGAGCGTCATGGACGCGAGCCTGCGCCGGGGAGTCTTCCCCACTTTATGGAAAGAAGCGTGCCTGGTTCTCCTCCAAAAGGAGGGAAAACCCGCAGAGTCTCCCTCTGCATACCGGCCGGTGTGTTTACTCGACGAGGCGGGCAAGCTATTCGAGAGAATTATTGCTGCCCGCCTCGTTGAGCATCTGTCGCGGGGTGGTCCCGACCTGAGCGACAGCCAGTTTGGGTTCCGGAGGGGGCGCTCCACTGTAGACGCATTGGAGCGCCTGCGCCTCCTCCGGGAGCAGTCTGTCGCTCGGGGCAGGGTGTTGATAGCAGTGTCATTGGACATTTCCAATGCATTCAACACCCTGCCCTGGTCGGAGATAGTGGGGGCGCTGAACCATTTCCAGGTGCCCCCTTATCTCCGGGAGGTGGTCGGCGATTACCTCCGCGACAGGAAGGTGGTTTACACCGGCCGGTATAACACCGTTTACACGAGGGAGACGCACCGCGGCGTTCCACAGGGGTCGGTCCTCGGACCGCTCCTGTGGAACTTGGCGTACGACGCGGTGCTGCGGGTTGTCCTCTCCCCGGATACGGGTGTCATCTGCATAGCATCTGGTTTATGCCGAGGGGGAGGATTGGAGGAGGACCAGGCACCTCGGAGAGGCCGCCCTGGACTGCGTGGTCGGGCGAATCCGGAGAATGGGGATGACCGTGGCCGCCACAAAAACCGAGGCGATTTGGTTGTATTCGCCTCGGGTGTGGCGGCTACCCCGCGGTCAAGATCTCCGGATTCGCGTCGCTGAAACCTCCGTCGCGATCGGGCCCAGGATGAGGTACCTGGGCCTGATCATAGACGGCCGCTGGCGATTCGATGGACACTTCGAGCTCCTCGCCCCCGACTAGAGAAGACGGCAGCCGCATTGGCGCGGCTGCTGCTGAATGTCGGGTGGCCGGATGTGAAAGTACGCCGCCTCTATGTGGAGGTGGTGCGGTCTATAGCCCTGTATGGGGCCCCCGTATGGCACCGCTCGCTCGAGGCCAGCACGCCCAGCCGCAAGCTCTTTGAAAGAGTGCGGCGGCGGCTGGCCTTGCGGGTCATACGGGGGTACCGCACCATCTCCACCGAGGCGGCGGGACTCCTCGCCGTGATTCCACCCTTCACTGTGGTGGCGGCGGAGCGGGAGAAGCTATACCACATCGCCCGCTCCTTCCGCCGCCCGCCGGGGGTGGAACTCACGCGCGAGGAGGAGTTGGAGCTCGAGGGCCAGAATCGCCAGGCCCGGACGGAAAGTTTATCGGAGTGGAGGGCGCTGCTAACGCCCTCCACACGTCCGATTGTCCGGGCCCTCCTGCCTATATTTTATATATGGTGCAGGAGGCGGGGAAGGTTGACCTTCCGCCTCACGCAGGTGCTCTCCGGCCACGGTTGCTTCGGAGAGTACCTGCATAGAATGGGGCGGGAGCCGACTGCGCAGTGCCACCACTGCGGCGAAGATGTCGACACGGCGCGGCACTCTCTGGAGGAGTGCCCTGCTTGGGCCGGGCCGCGCCGTGTCCTGAGAGCCGCAGTGGGCGGGTGGGACCTCGCGCTGTCGACCGTGGTCGACCACATGGTCGGCAGCGTGGGGTCGTGGAATGCGGTGGCCTCCTTCTGTGAGGTAGTAATGACCCAGAAGGAGGCCGCCGAGCGGGCCCGGGAACGGGACCCGGGCTCCGCGAGGAGTATTTGGGCGCGGGGGCGACCCCTGCGCCGACGTGTGCCCCCCAGGAGGGGGGCGGCGACGGCTGGGAGGGCGCGGGGGTCTCCCCCGCGTCAACGTGTGCCCCCGGTGGCTGGGGGGCGGAGTTGGGTTGGCGCGGGGAGTTTCCCCGCGCCCTGTTATGCCCCCACCATTGGGGCGGCGAACTTGGGGGCCCAGGGCGTGAGCTGACCCGGGCCCCCGGGGGGAGCATAGCTCCCCCCGTGATCGGCCGACACCCCCCGGGTTAGTTTCCCGGTGTGGGGGGGGTGTCGGTCCGTCCTCCCCGATTGGGGAGGGGGATCCGTGGGGGGTTTGGGGAAAGGAAGGGTCGGGGCGTGCCGGATCGCGCCTCCGACGGCCCTTCCTTCCGGTGTCGGCGTCTTCTTGCCTCGGCCGGGGCTGGTTCCTTCGGGATACCGGCTCCGAGCGGGGCACGAGGACTCCGGGAGCTGTGGGTGGACTGAGCTCGGGCTCGGGAAGCCCAATCCGAAGGCTCCAGGGATGGGGACACCGGGCGGGTATGATGATAGCTGGGAGGTGTCCTGTTGAGTACTCGCGTGATCCAGGCACCTCCCCTTTAGCTTAGGTGGGCGTGGGTTTTTAGTGGGTACCCCTTGGGGATTTCCCCCAAGGGCAGTCCCACATAACCCCGACTCCCCCCAGGGAGTCGGGGTATGCGTTAAGCATTTTCCCACGAAAAAAAGGGTTAGGGTTAGGGTTAGGGTTTGGGTTGAGAACGACTCGAACTATCACGGAGTACGGACGCAAATCGAGCAATTTCGGAATTAGAAAATAGAATACTAACGTTTTATTTTTTACAAAACTCGAATTGCCCAGTTAAGCTACAAGCTACACGCGATATTAATTATTCGCAGTAACGCGTAGTGCCGGCTAAAAAGCCCCCTTTTTTAAGGGCACATATCGTGGAGTTTTTTCGCACGGGACATTAGTGGTGGAATTCTTTCGGTTAAAATCAAAATTCAGCTAAGTGACTGTAATAATATTTGATTAATAACTAGATCGATTTTAACTATCATACACCGGGCGAAAATCTAAGGAAAAATCGAAATAAGTGCGCGTAAAATAAATAAACTCACGCGATCACGGTAAAGACGCACGATAAACTTTTTCAACGCGGACCGTGAGAGACAAAGTGAGGAAAAACAATAGTGAAGGAACTTTGCCAAAAGACGAAGACGGAAAAAAGGATACCTAATCGCAAGGGGTCGGTCCAAACCACAAAGGTAGGACAAGGATACTGTATTCCCGTGGGGGTAAATTAAAATATTAGCTCTCACCGGGTAGAAATTCGATTAGGACAATTCTTGATTAGGCTGAAAAGCATAAAAACATATTTTCATTTCCAAATTCGATATCCGGGTATTTCCGAGGACGAGCTATAAGATACGGGGGAAGTGGAGAAATTTTCTCCCCCCTGTAAAAAATTTCGCGATTTGCCCACCCGTTCCAGAGAAATCACGGAAGGGAGGGTGATTTTTGGAACCAATTCAGGCGCGAGAGGTTAAAAAATAAAATCGGAACCGAGACGGATAAAACGAGCCCGCGTACGCCTCAATCGGACAACTTTGAGGTTTAACGTATATAGGGTGTCCGAATAATAATCCAATTAAAAAAATAATTCTGAGTACGTGGCCCCCTTTAGTGCCGGTTTTCGTGTAGGAGGTGTGGGGGGGGGGGTATCTAAAAATCCCGTGATGACGTCACGAACCACCTACCCCCACTAATTTGCGAAAAAACCGTTTTTACAACGAAAAGGGCACGTTTTTCGGAAAAATTCTCTACAGGCCGCGGAACAGGGAATCAAAGGGCTTGTTACGAGCCAGGGCTGCGAGCAACGCGAGAGGCCGGCGAGGGGTTGTTACCCCAGGAATATGGTTTCAATTTGTTAGTTAAGTACGCGGACGCACCCAATGCGAGATCGGGGAGCCGCTAGGATAGTTGACGTCGAGGACGCACCTGATGCGAAATCAGGGAACCTCTGGGAGGTTGGAGTCAAACGCAGACGCACCCGATGCGAAACCGAGGAGCTACTAGGAGGATGAAACTTCGTGAACGCACCCAAGGCGGAATCGGGGAGTCACTAGGAGAGACACGCGGCGAACCCGATTTAAAGGAAGGTGGATAACTCACAGACGCACCTGATGCGAGACCAGGGAGCTGCTAGGATACGGAAGAACCCAATGCGAAATCAGGGTTCCGCTAGGATGGTATAATTTTCGTGGACGCACCCAATGCGAAACCGGGGAGCCACTAGGTTGGAGAAATCTTCGTTGAATTGAATCTAAGATTAGTAAGCCTCGTAACTTATATATAATTTAATGGATACAATCCGAGCGGTAAGATTGTATCATGTGGGAACGTTCAATTATTAGATTAGGATATCAGGCAATAATTAAAGGTTGTAGATTACGCGAGTTAACAAACAAGACAAATATATTCTGATTTGGAATAGTTACAAGTGTGATTGTTTGTGTCGCGAGTGGATGTAGTAAGTGTACAATTAGAGAAATTGTTACCTAATGATGCACGGTGTTGACGCACTGGCAATGCGGGGTTAGATAGCGATTGTTGAATGCCAAATAGAATATATACCGAACTGACGGAATCTATAAGGTTACGTTTTGATTCGAAAGGGACTTTAACCCGATCTCACTAGACTTGACGCGACGTGACTGCACGAGCACTGAACCGCGTCTGAATCTTGACTGAACCGCTTCTCGACTAACCAAAGAGGATGAAAATGCATGGGTTTATATATCCTAAAAATGAGAGGGGAATGTATCTGTTTTATTTTACGGTCGCATACTCGTATTTGTCGTTTCTAGTGAGTTTAAGGTTTGCAGCTGGATCTTTTGTTTATAGGGGTAAAACGAAGGGTTAGCCAGGATGTTTCCTATCAAAGACTATCTTGACAAAACATTCCAGAAGGGGATGTTTTGAAGATTTCCATATTAGGAAATCGTACGGTGCTGTTACTGAATCATGCTTCGTGCCAGCTGCGTCCAGCCGGAGTACAATCATTAGACAAGGGGCCTGTTGGGACGCTTTTCGTTCTCAGAAAAGAGATTAGAACTTCTAATCGAAATGAACGTGGAGACACGTCTCCATACGTAACAGGCTATACATTAAAGCAGTAAAAAGTGGGGGTTAATAATAGAAAAACCCCCACTTCCCTCTTGAAGGTATCCCAAAATATCGTTGCGAATACTTTTTTAGGCGATTGCTAGGTCGGATAGGTAGATACCACAAGGGATCGACTGTAATAGAAAGCACAGAGTTTAAAATCGGACCGTTCAGAGAAAAAATTAACGACACACCGGATAGAAAATCGGGTATGGCTGTTTGTCGATTAGGGTTGTAACAGACCTGGCTGCGCCAGGCCTGTTCCTAGCTGTACGCGCCCCGAATCCGAACCCCCGAACACGACCGACGGATACCGAGATCCGCCGGTACCCGCGAGCGCCCCCGCGAACCCCGCACCACCGAACCGATCTTGGCGGGAACCGGAACCCGCCATGATGCGACACCGGCGCGCCGGATGCGTGACGACACCGGAAAAGTCGGCCGCGAACCGTACCGCACCGCACCCCCTCGCCAAGCAAGACGAGCGAGACAAACCGGAAAGCGGTCTCTTCGGTTTTCCGCCGTCATCGTGATAAGACGTGTTTTCCCGAGCCGTATTTTCCAGCCGCCGATACCGACCGCACGAATACGCCCGGACTCGCGCTGTCCCGACGCCGAGAAACCGCCCGCCGATTCTCGAAAGTGTAATTGAATCCGCGGAGAACGAACCGCGAGTGTGCCGAATTACTCGCGACCCGCGAACCCCGATCTACGCCGCTGCGTACTGGACCACCTGGAGAGCCAACCCGAACGCCGAGCGATCGAGGACCGGAACCAGGGTAAGTACCATTCTTTCCCGTTAACCCGACGTCCCCGCCTTCACCCTACACCCTCGGAGAGCGAACCACCCGCGACCGGCGTAACGCCGGCCGTGCAGGGGCACGGGCTCTCCGTCCGCCGAAGTTGCCCTGGTCCGGAAACGCCGCTGCGTACGGCCAAGACCACGCCGTGACCCGACACGCGCGCGAGACCTGAGTCGCGACCGCCGACCTCCGAACCTCGAAGCCGGGAGGGTGATGAACGTTTAGCCGAGTCGCGTCATTAACCACCTGCGCCCGACCGTCCGTGTCCCGCCGTAACCCTCGCGTTATCCCGCTGCGAACCCTGGCACGGCGAGCCAAATCCGGCCGCGAGGAACCGTTTGTACCGAGATCCGCCGGGAAACGGACTCGTTACAGGGTAATCGTGAAAAATAATCGGATCGGTACCAAAATCGATAGACACGTATTTAAGAGGACGAGCAGTAACCAGGGGTGAAAGAGGAGAAATCTTCTCCCCCCTGCAAACGGTTTTCGCGATTTCTCTTCCACTTCCGAGAAAACGAGGAGGAGGGGTAGATTTTTAGGACCGACTTGAATTTACAAGGAAGGAGAAAATAGAGTAAGGCGAGACCTATAAAACGAGCCGTCGCACGCTCGAATCGGACAAAGTAGAGTCCCGCGTTATATAGGGTGTCCAAAAAATATCGAGACATGAAATAAGAAACTGAGGGCGTGGGCCCCTTTTGAGTAGGATTTTGGGAAATAGGGAAGGGGGGGGGGTTGAAGAAACCCCGTGGTGAGGAAAAAATCCGTCTACCCCCACTATTTTCCGAGAAAACCGCTTTTACGACGAGAAGGGACCGTTTCTCGAAGAAAATTTTCGTAGGCCGCGTTCCGCGGAGCCCAAGGGCTTTGCAATAAGAGAAGAAAAAGTGGGGGTAAATAACTCCAAAAATCCCACTTCTCTCTTGGAGAAAACCTTGGAATCCTTAGAAATAAGTATTTTGCATTAGACTAAGTTGTTAGGAAATTCAAACAAATTTTTTAGAGTAATTTTAAAGCATGCGAATTATTCTTAAAATCTTTAGATACGACATATAATACCTTTGGGAGTCATATATCGACTTTTTAGGCGTTCTTCGTAAATTAAATAAAATTACGATTAGGCTAACAAGGAGAGGCCACGTCCTTCGGGTCACCGATTCGGTTGAAACTTTGCACACTTATAGATCTCGTTCTCCTCTTTACGAATATATACCATTATAGGGGCAGATACCCAATACTTTTCGAGATATTGATGATTGAAGTTTCATTATTCCCCATGTAATGCCGTATTTTTTCTAGCCTACAACAAGAGTCGATGTGGCGCAACGGTAGCGTGCCATGTTTTCAGCCGGACGACCAGGGTTCAAATCCTGCCGACTAACGCATTTTTTAAAAAATTTCATTATGTTTTATCATTGCATATTTATATTATTAATTTCAAACGATTAAATTTCACGCATAAAATTGCATTTTGAATTACAACCCTAACCCTAACCCTAACCCTAACCTTTTTTTTTTTAAGGATGAGGAGGAAAATGCATTACGCACACCCCGGAATGGGGTAGTGTGGGACTCGGGTCGCAGATGTTCGGCGTACCCATACCCACTAAAAACCTAACCTCACCCGGGACGGTCAATGGACCGCCCCTCTACTTCCACGCCTTTAGCCCGTGGAATGTGAAAGAATGAGGCCCCGCTGTCCGCATTTCTCTCATTCCTTCTCTTCACGGGGTTCCTCCACGCATGTTCTTGGCTCTTAATTTAATTTATTGTCTGACTCTCGGATTCATAAGTTCTTTTTTTATGTCGTTTGATTATTAGTTTCTCTTTCTTTCTCGCGTTCATACTTTTCTTTTTCTCGAATAATATAATTTATAAATTCGTTGTTTTAGACTTCTGGGGGATTTCAGTATTGAAATCTTACCGGTCAGTCTAAGATAAATGCGATAGCTAACGATCGACGAAACTCTAGGTGATCAGGCGGGACGGGTTTGAATCACGTAAGAACTGTCGGTTGTAGTGTCAATAGACGAACTGATCGATCAGCAGGTCGCGTCGATCCGCCGCGTCCGTCCCCCCGCCGCACCCGCGAGGCTCGAGCTGCTCGATCCACCCGGGGCGTCCGCGGGGAGCGACAGGCGCGGTGCGGGGCAGCAGCTTGCCGAGGCCGATCGATAGATCGATGTCGTTGTTTATTTTTCGTGTTTCGCATGCATCGTGCATTGTTATAAAATTGTACGTTGTAAAACTTGTTATAATGAGATGAGGAATTATGTACAATGGAAGTGTAATGAAATAAATCTCTAACATTCGTCTATATGTTTGCAATTATCAGGGTTATGAATCATTAGGTCCATGAAATCACTCACGACTAATGTCGCACCTATTTTCTTTTCCAGATCTTCGCGCTTCTCGGACCATTGGGGGCAGAACACCAGCGTATGCTCCGGGTCATCACGAGTGCCTTGGCACCACCAACATTCATCTGATTCTGCTTTCTGTATTCGGTGGAGAAATGATTTAAAGACTCCATGTCCAGTCAATATTTGTGTCAACCGGAAGTTGATTTGCCCAAATTGTTTGCCCTTTACATTCCGCTCGTGCCACCGTCGTGGAGACGGAATCAATTTTCTTGTCCATTCTGATTCTTTTGTTTTATTTTGCCATTGATTATGCCAATTATTCCAAGTTCTAGTTTTAATATTTTCTTTTTCTAATTTCAGATTTTCTTCTTTCCAGTTTATTAGATCTTCATCATCAGTCTCCAGGATCTTGTACCTTTGGATGTCTTCGTACAACTGCGTTCTTTCTTCTAAGGTAACTTCGATTGGGAGAATACCGGTTATTACACATAATGCAAGACGGCCCGCCGATCTATAGCTACTCGCTACCCTGCTTAAGCCCATGCGTTGAACTTGCGCTAACTTTTTCCGATTTCTATTATATTGGAGAGCTTTTGGCGCCCAAATTGGGCTTGCATAACCAAGGATCGAATTTATCATATTATAGTATAATTTTCTATCGGAATAAGTGGGTCCTCCACTGTTTCTCAGGAGCCTTGATAATTCAACCATTACAGCACTCGCATGTCCTGTAGTCTTGTCTACGTGTGCAAAATAGTTATTATATCTGTTTAGTAAAACTCCTAAATATTTAATATTTTCGCTCGGTTTAATATCTGTTCCCAGAATATTAATTTGAAAATCTGAGGGTATTACTTTCTTATTATAACAGATAAATTTCGTTTTATGAGGCGCCATTTCTAATCCTTTATCTTTTAGCCAAGGAGCAATTTTATTATTAATAGCTGTTTCCAAATGTTCGAGCAATCAGCTGTTCGGTGCCGCTGTGCGTCCGCACGCACACACGGCAAATTAGCGACTGCCGAACTTTGTTTGTATCGAGGACTCGGCCGTCGTCGCGGTTCGTCTCTCTCTCTCCCCGCACACTTCGGGCGGACCGAGTAGTTCGGGGTGCGCGGCGAGGGGAGAGAGCCCCGTCAATATACACGGCAATCCGTCGAGCCCTCGCTCTCTTTTCCGAGAATCGCAGTGACGGTGATAATAAATCAGTTAGCTCTCCCACAAATTCCGACTTTATTTCTTGAACATTTCGCGATCGTAAGTTAAAGGTTCCAACGTTACGGAACCCAACGAAGATCCAAAACACCAAATCTTTTTTAATTTTGTATAATCATCGGCGATATCATCGGCGTACGCGATTACTTTAACTGAATCACCAAAATATAAATTTAGTAATTCATCATAAATGAGGTTCCATATTATGGGTGATAAAACGGATCCTTGCGGGACCCCTTTTTCCGCGCTTACTTTGATCCATTTTTCGGCTGCCTTAAATTCGATGAATCTATTTTTAAAATATAGTTGAATTAAACCTTGCATATGTTCCGAAAATCCTCTTTTTTTCAAAATTTGGAATATGTTATTCCACGAGAGGCTGTTAAAAGCATTGCGCACGTCTAAACTTATCAGAATACCAAAATTTCCTTTTTGATTGTTAAAGGTAATATGATCCGTAAGAACTCTCAATGCATCCAGCGTCGACCTGCCTTTGCAAAAACCATACTGATTGCAGTGAAACGCTGGATTGCCTAAATGTTCATAAATTATTTTTTCTAGGACTCTTTCCATAATTTTATTGATGCTATCCCCAATACAGATTGGCCGAAAGTTGGAGGGAGCCATAGAATCCTCAGAGGATTTCCGCAAAAGGATAACCCTGGCTCTCCTCCATCTCCTGGGAATGTAATGTAAGTCCAAGCAGCCATTGAATATTTTGGTAAAATTAATTAAGTCGTTTTTTATAATAAATTTGATTACTCCCGGAGGAACCTTGTCTAAGCCGACAGCTTTGTTAGTCTCTAGTTCATGAGCGATATCCCATAATTCGCTTCTTATGACATTCACACTATTTTCTGTTTTATCAATAATATCATATCTAGTTGGAGCTGACTCTCGAGGGAAAAGTACTTGTAAAATTTCTCTTGCCTCGTTAGATTCAATAGTAGGAGGTGGTAGTTTACTTTTATATTTATTCCGAATCACCTGAAACGGGCGTCCCCAGATGTCCTTTTCAAGTAGTGCAATATAATCCTTCCACATATCTTTCTTACTATCATTAATTTTGAACATATATATCATTTATTGATTCCCCTCGGGGATACAATCTTGATTCACACCTCCTTTCCCCCGCCCTTAACCTGCTCTTAACCCTAGTCTTATCCTACTTAATCTACTTAACTTAACTTAAACTTAACTTAAACTATTTACAATATATACACGCCTGAGAGAGAGAGAGCGCTATCTTACATCTAGAAACACACCTCATACTTGTTTTCCCACTCCCACACAAACATACCTCTCTGCTCCCCCCTTCCCTACCCTCACACATCCTGGACCCCCTCTTCCGGTTGCTCTCCCACTATCATTTCACCTTCCTCTCCCATTCACTCCTTTTCTATTCGCTCCCCGTCCCACTCACCCACGCGTCCTTTCTCTCCACTCATCCACTCTCCTCATCCAATCCGCCCCCTCGCCTTCATCTCCCAATATTTCCCCCGCCATCTCCTGCCAGCCCCTTCCCTCATCTCCTCTCATACAGCCCTCCCACACGTGCTCCCATGTCTCCTTCTCCCACCCGCAGACCCTGCACTTTCTCTCCTCCCCCCCCCCCAACCAATATTTCCCGCCCCTTATCTCACTTCCTAATCGGAGGAAGAAATATATAGAGGAAAGGGGGAATAGAAGAATGTTAGAGGAGGGAGATAAGGAAGAGAGGGAAGAAGAGTGGGGAAGGATAGAGAAAAGAGAGAAAGAGAAAGAGGAAGAGGAAAACTGGAAGAGGGTAATGGAGTCTAGGTATAATATATGGTATAAAGAGATAAGGACAAAGGAAAGACCCGAATACCTAGAAAAAGGATCAAAAGAAGGATAGCAAGGTACAGGCTGGGGAATGAAATGAGGGGAGGAAGGTACTGGGGGGAAGAGGAGGTGAGACGGTGCAGAAGGTGCGGGTACGAAGAAGAGACGTGGGAACACGTGTTGGAAAGCTTACTTAGATATTTTAGCGGGATCTCAGCAACCGCCAATTGGGTGCCCATTTTGGTCGTTTGCAGAACTTTCACTTTTATATCTTCTTCGCGAATATCCAGGTTTTTAATTAAAGCTGTAATTATTTTCTCTTTTCCAACCCATGGGTCCAAGTCTCTCAATTCAAGGTCAAACATCTTTTGTAGGATCTTGACCTCCTGGTCCTTATCTTTCAGCGACGTGTCCAGTTTCGCTTTTAGCTCTTCTAAATTACTATTTTCTTCTAGCTCAATCAACATCTGTCCTGTACGTGTTCTTCTTACTCTACGAACCGCTTCTGAGTTTTCTATGTTCTCGCTAATTGTAGTATACATTTCCATGTAATCTTCCTTTCTCTTCATTTTAATGACAATTGCGTCCGGGCGTAAAACAGTCCATTTTGGACGCACTGTCTTCTTAGATTTTAACTGTCGCTAAAACTGTGACCAGCTCCCTTCACCCTATCCATCGTCGTATCCAAATTCATGTCCATTTGCGAGGTCCCGGTCTCTCCTGCATCCTTATCAGCCATCTCAACTTCCTTTATTATGTCCGATTCTTTAGATTGTAGTGGTGTATTCATTTTTTCATTACGGCCTTGGTTACTATCTCACCGAAGTGAGACCTCACTCATCAGCCAAATTCTTGAGAAAAAACAGTAACTCAAACCGTCCAATTGGATCCCGGCTATCCATTGACGAGCCCTAATCACGGTCCCGGTCCGGGCTCAGACCGGCGGTGACCCCACCCTTCCCCACGCCCATGCGCGAGCCCGCGCGTACGAATACGCACAACCACGCGCACATGCGGTGCGCGCTAGTGGCCAATGCACCCATTGACCCACCGAAGTGCAATGGTGCTGCCTTCACCGCGCGCAAAAGTTTGGCAGATAAGGTCCATTTTTTATAGAGGTCGGACATCCTCATAGGCCAGCCAATCAAGGCAAGCCCCCCGTTCCGGTAAAACATGACCACCGGCTTACGGTATTGGGTCCTGGACAAACCTTGTGGCTAGATCTATGCGTCCAGGACACTTTGCACCCCTTGCTCCGTTTGCACACGCCGAGGCGTGACTCAGGAACCACCACGAGGAGGTGGAGCAAGAGGAATTTAGGTTCTGGACCACCGCCACTGCGGTATATCCTCCAGTGGATCCGAGTCACCACTAGAGGATCCCAGAACCCTCGGGTTTCCACCCTAACCCTATTTTTTTTTTGCGAGGAGGTAATCTCGTTACGGATACCCGAACCCCCCCGGGGGGGATGGTCCGGGTTATGTGGGACTCCTCGGCTGGTTGATGCAACGCCGAGTATACCGACTAACTCCTCCCCGTCCGTCCCTAGGCTCCTGGGGGCACCCGTGTTCTGCGCGCGCATGTCAATCCGGTGTGCCCCCGCCTTAGCATACCACCCTGAGGGGGGGGGGGCGCAGCCGCCTCCCGTATCTACTCTATCCGAAGGCACCACGCAACGGACGACGTGGCGCCTTCCCCCCCCCCTGTTAGGCCGCCCGATGAGCATCCGGGCCCCCGCCCGAGATGCCCGGCGGCATCCGGGGACGCCGTTGGTGACCGAGTGTAAGGGGATATCAGATTCCCCGCCTCGAGATCATCAAGGGCGTCCGCGCTCGCGTCAGAAGCGTCGCTACGGGGGTACGCCCCCGGGACGTACCCTGCGCCGCCTCCCCCCCTTCGGCCGGGATCGTCATTACGCTCCCGATCCCGTTCCGCAGCCTCCTTCCGCAGCATAACCCGCTCGCAGAAGGAGGTGAACCCCCTCCGCGCCTCCTCGCCACCGGCTGCCGCAGCGACGACAGCCGGGAGCGAGAGGTCGTGGCCCACCGCGCGCCGCAGGGCACGGCGCTCTCCCCCCCATGCCGGACACTCCTCCAGAGTGTGTTGCGCCGTGTCCCGCGGCTCGCCGCAGTGGTGACACGCCTCCTCGGTCTCCCTCCCGATGCGACACAGGTAGTCGCCGAAGCCCCCGTGCCCGGTCATCACCTGCGTCACACGGTAGGAGACCCTATGCCCCATCCATCCCCTGTTCCATTGATCGAACACCGGGAGGATGGCCCGAACGGCCCGCCTCTCGCCCTCGCTCGTCCCGGGAAGGCTATGGCGCCACTCCCGGGCTGCGTGCCGCCGAGCATGTCGCCTGAGCTCATCCACCATGAGCCGCGCCTGATCCGGGGCCACCCCCCGGAGCCAGAGTTCCATCCTCTATGGAATCGCGATCGTACGCAAGATTCCACAGCAACGGGCCCAACACCGAGCCCTGCGGAACCCCGCGCACGACGCCCCTGCGCACTATCCCGTACCGGCCGTGATACTCTATACCCCTGTCGGAGAGATAGTCCCCGATCACCCTTCTGAGATACAGAGGCACCCGGTGGAAGACCAGGGCCTCCATTATCCGATCCCAGGGGACGGTGTTGAACGCGTTAGCGATATCCAAGGATATCGCCAACGCAACACCGCCCCCCCTCGTACAGGCCTCCGAGAGAGCCCTCACATGCCGAATAGCGTCGACGGTGGAGAGACCCTCCCGGAAGCCGAATTGAACCCCGATCAGATCGGGGACCCCTCCCGCCGACAGGTGCCGGACGAGGCGTCCAACGAGTACGCGCTCGAACAACTTCCCCGCCTCGTCCAGCAGACAAATTGGCCGGTACCCTGAGGGCGAGTCCCGGGACTTGCCCCCCTTCGGAAGGAGGACCAACCTGCCCAGCTTCCACTCCGTGGGGAATACCCCCTCCCTCAGACAGCCGTTATACAGCTGCCGGAGTTCGGCGGCGAGTCCCCCCTCCAGGGCCAAGACCAATGCGCGGCCCGGCACCCCGTCAGGGACCGGGGCCTTGCGGCCCACCCGCCTCGCCCTGGCCATCGCCTCACCCAGCTCGCCGGCCGACACCTCCCACTCTGCGGACCAGGAGAGAGGCTCCTGTTCCCAATGGGAGCGGCGCAGTTGTCCCCCCTCTCGCGGGAAGAGGGACGCCACCACTCCCTCGAGCAGGTGGGGGTCCATCGACTCCGTCACCGGAGGCGCCCACGCGCGCAGCTTGTTCATGACAAGCTTGTACGGGCGCCCCCATGGATCGGAGTCCACCATGCCGACGAGCTCCGACCACGCGTCGGCCTTGGCCCGCGCGATAGCCCTGCGGAGAACCCCGAGCGCGGCTCGGTACTCCCCGCCGAGCCTCGCCGACGCCTCCTCGTCGTCGCGCCTCCTACGCGCTCGGCCGTACCGGCGCCGCGCGGCATTGCAGGCACGCCGGAGCTCCGCAATGCCGGCGGACCACCAGTACGCCGCCCTCCTGGGGGCGAACCGGCTGCGGGGCATGGCGGTGTCGCACACCGCCGTCATTACCTCCCGCAGCCGCCTCGGCCCCTTGCGCAGGCGCCAACTCGGACAGAGCCACCCCGTCCATGTCGCCGCGGCCACCGCGGCCCCGAACGCGTCCGCGTCCAGCCGCTTCAAGGCCCATCGCGGCCGTCGTTCCCCCCGGCCCGGCCGGGAATCCCGCGCGTGGAGGGTGGGCCACACGTCCATGACGATGGGCGTATGGTCTGACGCAATCTCAATCTCCTCGGCCACCCTCCATCCCGACACCCGGCGCACGGCCGAGGGAGTCCCCCATGTCAGGTCGACAATCGAGACCCCCTGCGGACGCACGCACGTCGGCGTGGATCCCCGGTTAATCAACCGGAGATCCAGGCCGGCCGCCCAGGTTAACACCTCGCTACCCCTAGTGGTCGTCCTGGGACTCCCCCACGATACCGCGTGGGCATTGAAGTCTCCCAAAACGAGAACCGGGCGGGCGCTGCACCGCGCGATGCAGCTGTTCAGCCCGCCCAGGAACCCCCGAAATTGATCGAGGCCACAGCTCGGCGAGATGTAGATCCCGACAACCGCGATGTCCCCCCATTGCACCGCCACGAATTCCTCGCCCCGCTCCAGAAGGGAGACCGACGGGGTCCCGGGGCGGCTTCCCGCCACTATTACTACGGAGCCGATCTCGTCCCCCACCCAGAAGGGGTGTTCGGGGACGGCGTACGGCTCCGCCGCAACTGCCAGCCCAGCCCCCCACTCGCGCACGGCTTGGACAAACAAGTCCTGTGCCGCGCGCGAGTGGTTGAGGTTCGCCTGCAGAACCGGAGTAGGATTAAAAGTACCTACTCTAACATGGGCTCTGCAGACTCCCCTCCCTGGGAGGGCTGGGCCGCCGGCGCCGTCTGCGGCCGCTGCGCGGATGCAGCCCCAGACGCGCCCTTCTCTTTCGTCGCCGCGCGGCCCCTCTTGGGAGCCGGGGCAGACGCTTTGGCCCCGAATCTATGGCCCGATGGTCTCCCCAGGTCCGCGCAGAGCGGACACCTGGGGGCGGCCTTACAGGCCGAAGCCCGGTGCTCCGCCGCCCCGCAGCGGTAGCACAACGCGCCTCTGTCGACCGCGCTCTTGCATGTCGCCCGCGTGTGCCCCGTCTCCAAACAACGGAAGCATTGGAGGGGCCGCTCCCTCAGCGCCTCGACGCGGGCCGAGGACCAGCCGACCAGCAGCCGGCCTCCCGCCAACACTTTCTTGACGGCCGCGAGGGGGCCCTGGGCCCAACAGGAGCCCAGAGCCTGCTCCGAGGCGGGTCTGCGGATCTCGCCGACCCGGAACTCCGCCGCGGAACACCCCCCCGCCGCCGCCAGCGCCGTCGCTACGTCCCCGGACGACACCGAGTCGTCCAGGCCCGCCACGCGCACCTCGCCGCGCTTGACCGCCTGGGAGACCTTAACCCCGGTCCCCCCAAGCGCCTCGGCGATCCTCCCGGAGAGGGCCCGTGCCTTCTCCTGGCACCCCGTGCCCCTGACCTCCAGGAGGATCCCGCCGATTTTCGACCGCCTGGGAAGCACCCCCGACTCGATCCCGATAGCCTTGAGGTCTACCCTCTCTTTTGCCCTGGCCATCACCTCCGAATAAGTGAGCTTGCAGCTCTCGGGGATGGTGATGGCCACTACTCCCGTTCTGGGGGTGCGTCCCAGGCCACCGTCCCTCCCGACGGCGGGCTTCGCCGCGCTCGCGCCGCCCTGCACTCGTGCGCCGCTCGCCGCCCTCGGCTCCCTCGCAGCCTGCAGCCGTGAAGCGGCGGCAGCTGCCTCGGCCGCGGCTGCTCTCGCCGCAGCCTCCTCCGCGGCCATCTTCTTCTTGGCCCTCTTCGCCGCCTTGCTCGTCACCTCCATCCACGAGGCCGGGACGACCGGTGGCGGAATGGCAACGGGGGGCACCACCCTCACGTTGGACACGACCACCGGTCCAGTCCCCTTGGTGACAGACGTCGCCGGCAGAGAAGCCACCGGCGTCGCCTCGCGCGCCGACTTACCCTCCGCCCGGAGGGCCGGGGCCAACCCGGCCAGAATCGTCCGGAACCGCTCCTCCATCCGGGCCTCTAGCTCCCGGTTCCTGGCCGTTATCAGCGCGCCGACCCGGAGAAGCAGGGCTTCGGAGTCCAAAACTCCCGCTCCCTCCCCCGACGACCCCATCGCCTCCGTCCCCCGCGTACGGACCCCCGCTGTCGAGGAGGCGGGGGCCGCTTCCCCTATTGGCGCATGTCCCGCCCGGCGACCGCTGTCGGTGCTCGCCCGCCGCCCGGCCTCCATTGACCGGAGCCTCGCCCGGAGGTCACCCGCCTCCTTCGCGAGGGCCGCGTTCTGCTCGCGGAGGCGGGCCACCTCCTGGCTCCCCTGCCACGCCATCCCGGTAAAGCACCGCTGCATCAAGGTGGTGCAGTGGGCCCTGGCGACTGCAGAACAATCCCGCAAGTCTTTAGCCAGGTCCCCCTTGAGGCCCTTTGAGACGGTGGAGACTCTCTCCACCCTCAACATCGCCTCCTCCACCTCCCCTACTAGCTGCGCTGTCGGCATCCTCCCACCAAGCTCGATGAGGTCATCGACCCCCCTCGTCTGACTCCTCTCGGCGCGGCCGCCGAGGGCCAGATCCATGATGGGCGTCCCCGACGAGCCCTCCCCGGGGTCCGTCCGCGACACCGACCCGCCGCGGGTGTGCTGCCCCCCCTTTAACCGGGCACGCTTGGGGTCAGAGACCCCAGATGTCGCGCCCCGCTTCTCCGCGCCCCCGCGCGTCATGATCGAGCCGACGGAGCTCGAGATGGAGATGATTGTTTCATCCCCATCCGAGTCCTCGTCCGCGATGACCACGACCGCGTACTCCCCGGCAGTAATCGCTGCCATCCCCTCCCCGGCAGTGACCGCTGCCGTCTCTTCCCCCGCCGTAGCTGCTGCCGTATCGGCAGCCTCCCCCACAACATCAAGGTTTTTATTGTACGATTCCATATCTGGTCCCACGAGATTGGCAGGAAAAAACACGTCCGCCCGGGCAGAGCCTCCTTGCCCGGGTAAGGCTAATTTCAACTGGAGTTCGCCAGGTATCCAGAGATGGTGCGCTAGTGGCTGATGTACCCCACCAGCCGCGCCCTGTAGCCAGGGCGTACCCCCTCACCGCGCACCTAAGCTTAGGGCATTAGGGATTTTTTATAGAGGTTATCATCCTCGCGGCCCGGCCGATTAAGGCAAGACCACCGTTCCGGTAAAACATGACCACCGGTTTACGGCAAGGGCCCTGCGGCGACCTCCCCGGTCGTTATCGCAGGACCCATTCCGCGGTTTTTCATCCCTCCGTGTGAGCCTTACCGGCAAGGGAGGCCCTGCCAGGATCAGAAGATCCCGCCGGCATCGCCTCATACATCATTGGGACTACTTCCCGCGGAATACCCCTCGCTCCGTTAGCAACACACAACTATGTGTGTTCCCAGGGACCACCACGAGGAGGTGGAGCGTAGAGGATTTTAGGGATATGACCGCCACCACTGTGGCATACCTAGTAGTGGATCCGAGTCACCACTACTAAGCCCATATCCCCTCGGTCCCCACCCTAACCCTAACCCTAACCATAACACTATCCCGTCCTCAAGCCTGGCCGGAGTCCCCCCGAGCCCTATCCCGTCTCCATGCCAGGCCCACGTCCCCCCGATCCCTATCCCGTCCTCAAGCCTGGCCCACGTCCCTCCGATCCCTATCCTGTCCTTAAGCTTGGCCCACGTCCCCCTGATCCCTATACCGTCCTCAAGCCTGCCCGGAGTCCCCCTGATCCCTATCCCGTCCCCAAGCCTGGCCGGAGCCCCCTGATACCTATCTTGTCGTCAAGCCTGGCCGAGTCCCCCTGATCCATATCCCGTCCTCAATCCTGGCCGGAGTCCTCATGATCCCTATCCCGTCCCCAAGCCCGGCAAACGTCCCCCTGATCCCTACCCCGCCCGCAAGCCCGGCCAACGCCTCCCCGATCCCTATCCGTCCTCAATCCTGGTCGGAGCCCCCCTGATCCCTATCCATTCCTCAAGCCTGGTTGGAGTCCCCCTGATCCCTATCCCGTCCTCAAGCCTGGCCGACGTCCCTCTGATCCCTATCCAGTCCTCAAACCTGGCCGCAGTCCCCCGATCCCTACCCGTCCTCCTGCCTGGCCGGAGTCCCCCTGATCCCTATCCTGTCGTGAAGACCAGCCCACGTTCCCCTGATCCCTGTCCCGTCCTCAATCCTGGCTGGAGTCCCCCTGATCCCTATCCCGTCCTCAAGCCTGGCCGGAGTCCCCCTGATCCCTATCCCGTCCGGAAGCCTGGCCGGAGTCCCCCTGATCCCTGTCCCGTCGTCAAGCCAGGCCCACGTCCTCCCGATCCCTATACCGTCCTCAATCCTGGCCGGAGTCCCACTGATCCCTATCCCGTCTTCATGCCCGGCCGGAGTCAGCCTGATCCCTATCCCGTCCTCAAGCTTGGCCCACGTCCCCCTGATCCCTATCCCGTCCACAGGCCTGGCCAGAGTCCCCCTGATCCCTATCCCGTCCACAGGCCTGGCCAGAGTCCCCCATTGATCCCTATCCCGTCGTCAAGCCCGGTCCACGCCCCCCCCGATCCCTATCCCATCCTCAAGCCTGGCCGGAGTCTCCCTGATCAATGTCCCGTCCTCAAGCCTGGCCCACGTCCCTCTGATCCCTATCCCGTCCTCAAACCTGGCCGGAGTCCCCCTGATCACTATCCAGTCCTCAAGCCCGGCCCACGTCCCCCTGATCCCTACCCCGTCCTCAATCCTGGCCGGAGTCCCCCCGATCCATATCCCGTCCTCAAGCCTGGCCGGAGTCCCCCTGATCCCTATCCCGTCCTCAATCCTAGCCGGAGTCCCCCTAATCCCTATCCCGTCCTCAAGCCTGGCCGGAGTCACCCTGATCCCTATCCCGTCCTCAAGCCTGGCCGGAGTCCCCCGATCCGCATCCCGTCCTCACGCCGGGCCGGAGTCCCCCTGATCCCTATCCCGCCTTCAATCCTGGCCGTAGTCCCCCGGATCCCTATCCCGTCGGCAAGCCCGGCCCACGTTCCCCTGATCCCTATCCCGTCGAACACGAAGTTCGCGGGAGCTGATATCCGGTGGATATAATATATAATAATAATAAATTTGGCTTTGTCTCGTAGCCGCGAACTGTAACGTTTTTTAAAATTTTCCGAAGCACAATATATTTTTCTCGTAATTCAGACTAAACGAAATTTTTCCAAAATTTTTTATCCAGCTTGGTGAAAGATGCAAAAGATAGTCAAATTTAAAATGTGTGCTATTAATTATAAGACTGCTTGCGGACAACTAAAACAAACCGGTAATAATTATTACAAATTTGTTGTTGGCTCTCGCTTCCCCGGTGGCCATTACGGATAAACATAACTTAATTCGAAACGACGAAAAGTTGTTCGAAAGCTACTTCCATCAGCGCTGCGAAATTAATCGGACGAGGACGGGCGCTTTGAAGTTCAATTCCGGACAAGCAAAAGCGCCGATTGCTGTCGCTCGCGGCTTCGAAGGCGGAAACGAAGTTGAACGACGCTTTTGTTGGAACAGAAACTTTCGGAACAGAGACTTATTAAAATAACGTGGTTCGTTTAGCACCGTTGCTTCGCTCGACCATAAGTGATCGGAGTCTTCGTGCTTTTATTGCGTATCGAAATCTACTAGAAACTTCTAAACTACAAACTCGATAGAAACTTGGTACAATTGAAACTTAAGACAATTAATTGACCGAATATAATCAAAGCCATTGATGAAAGCGGCACATGGACTTTGTTTGGGATCGAGCCTTTAATAGAAGGGTTGAAGGACCACTGTGTAGGCGGGCGCGGTTAGAGGAAAACTTTATTTTACCGGCTCGCGGTTCGTCAACACGAACGTTCTCTACACAGAAATGTATAAGTACGCAAATAAACAGTATGAATTATACCAGCTAATCTAATTATTCCCTGTAGCGAGCAGAGAATCACGATAAGATTAACCCCTTCTAAGGACGGGTCCCACGACGCACGAAGCCCTTAGAACAAAGAAAACCGAACCGAACCGAACTGCTTGCAAGCGCGTTGAAGATCGACAGCGTATTGAATCACTTCGGAGATCGGCGAGCGGTTTCCTAGCACCGCCGGAACGATGACTTGCCGAATTTGAACTCGAGCCAATAGAATTTCTATTATCGCGTCGATAATCGATCCGACGGTGACGGCCTATCACGCGGGGCGCTGAGAATCGACCCGCGATCTCGCGAAGACGAGCTAGGAAACCATTGGCCGTGCGGCGTTCGCACGTCACGCTCCGCCAATCCCAAACAGACTTATATAGATATATTATATTAAACTCTTCAAGCTGATTTAAGTGTGTGTTATGCGACGTACACCTTCCATCAATTTAAATGTCTCGTCTATTAATAATAGAAAAAATGTCAAAGGAAAACGCGATTAAATTTAAATGGATAAATATCGTGGGAAGCAAAGATGATAATCGATACCTTTTTAACGAGATATTTTTATCACCTACACATGCTTTATCACGTAATGGAGAAGGTCAAACGAACCTAATGATCTGTAATATTATGGCCTTTGTGTGTTGTACGATTCCGCGTTAAAATCGAATTGTTCCGGGTCCTCCGTTTCGGATTTTACATCGTTGTAAAATCATTGGCCACCCGTGACAACGAAACTTCCTACTCGGTCCGTGTCGGATTTCGTGTTCTCGAGCAATCCCATAAATTGTCATACGAGACAGTTAGCTGTTTCACAGCGGCGTGGTGCGCAACTTTCGAGCGCATTGTTATACGAAAGAGCCCTTTTCCGATTTTTGTCCGTCCTTCGACTAATCACGAAGAATGCTAATCCTTGAGTTGCCACATGCGAGGCTCTCGAGGATTCGAGCTGATGGCATTGGAAAAGTGGCCATAAGTCAATCCGTGCGACACTCACTCCGTGTATCGTCCGCGAGGTACTTGAGGGTCCCATGGCCTTATGGCCCACTACACGCGGTGGCCAAGGGGTCGTAAATCCTCTTCCGCACGACGCGAGGTACGCTCGGGTTACGCTACAACCCCAAGAATCTCCGTGTCTCTGGTTTTCGTCAACGGACGAAACCCAGGGGCAATAAACTCATCTATGGGCCACTTAGGCCTTCGTCGCGCTGCTCCGGGGTCCCATAAAACGCGCATTTTGGGAACTTTCCCTTATTGACTTGAGGTGGGGACTTCCTCCTCCACCGGTGAGGGCTGTTTCAGAAGATCCTCCTCCCTCAAGTCAAATCAACGAATGGGGATGATTCTTCCCCCGAAACGGGCCCATGGCCAAGAATCGCGTCACCACGGAGGTGACGAGCAAGCGGACCTCGGGGCACCAGATACTCTTAAGATCTCTCCGAAGATACATCGAAACTTCGGCTAGACAAGTCTTTTGACAAACGTGTTACGAGAAATCGCCATCGTTCTCGCGAACTGCACGTCTCGTGTCAGAGACAAGAATATTTCAACTAACATTCACTTGTACATACAAACGTCCATTCGACTCCTGGAATTAGTTGCCCAACGATAACTCCGCCGGCAACCGCCTTGTATTTAGTTGAATAAAGACAATATTTATTTCCACGACTAAACACAAGGATATAGTTCTTTTCGAGAACCCAACATGTGTCATTAAAAGCTAAATGGAAATTCTTGATCATTTTGTCCAAATCAGGCTTTTAGGTAACAGTAATGAAGTACACTTACACTTACGAAACATTCGATGCCCTTGAAAACTTGAAAGATGTGACCTTGACAAGAGTTTTATTTACCTTAGTATTTGTCATCTTTGTATTCTCGCTGCTATCAGCCAGCAACCAGAGAATATTACTTTTGTATTGTTTATATGAAGTACATATAGTTCCCACATAACAAAAATTACGCATTCAATTTACACATAAATAATTATAACAGCAAATTAAACGTTCGATTTATTTCTCTAATCATTTCGCAATTTTTGTGTGTACATAATCCATAATCCGTGTACACGAGCTAATAATTGAACTAATATACGACGCACTATAAACTAATGAAGCGTGCGAACTCGTCGCTCGTGCGAAATTTCAAATATCCGCAGCTTGTCAGTCGGAACGACTCTTATCTCGCACGCCGAAAATTGCTAAACACTGAATTGTTCAAATAACGCTCGATCATGCTCTCCTGGCCGTGCTATTTCATTATATTAATTAACACCGACGAACAGAGAAAGCACTAGGCGAACAAGCTTTTGGAACCGCGTCGTCAAAACCGGTCGGGCAGTTTGCATCGGTGCGACGGGAATTCGGAAGTAATTTCCATCGAATATAGCGCGGCTCGCCAACTGGGGGTCAATTACAGTCTCGATTTTGCACAAAGCAGAATTCAGTTAGGGGTAGGGGGTGAACTTTAAGCGACCGCAGTTCGCGAACGTCGCAAAATTAAGGTCTTGATAATTTGCATTTTCCCAGATGAATTCGGCAACGAAAACGGTACGAAGCGATGCGTGATACGAGAAATTTCTATGTTATCGACTGAGAAATTAACAAAAATTAATCCGTGTTCTATCGTTTTGTCTCCGACTGTATGCAACTCTCGGCCATCGAAAATTCCGCTTTAACGAGAATTCGCCGTCGAGAGCCGAGACTTGGGACAGTTCCGAGGAAGTTCAGTTTTCGGTAATCGAGAGCCATCGCATAAAGGTCGATGACATCTGTTCCGCCCGGTCATAATTCATCGGTGTCTTTCCGGCGACCGTACAAAGTTCTCCAACTTAGATTAGCGATTCAATTTGGCGCGGCAGTAAATCAACCCTGAAATCGTTTTTTAATCGGTACAACGTGTAACGAGTTGAACGATTCCTCCGGCCGCTTCCAGCTTCGATCCGACGTGTTTTGTCACTCAACGCTATCACGATGAATAGTGAACTCACCCTGTGACCCTTAGGAAAATTATTCCGTTGACAAACAATTTCAGCTATTTGGCGAACAACATTTGCCCGACGGAGAACTGTCTCGAGTGCAGGAAACAGGGCTCCTAAGTAAGAAATTTATTATTTTTAATTCATGAAAATTATTTTTATTATTTATGGAAATGTTTAAGGGTTCAAAATTTTGTTTAAACATTCTAATAAGACTGCAGAGCGAGGAGAATGATTATCGCACGGTTTCACCGTTAAATTCGCAGCTTGGTTTCGCGTCGTGCCTATCGCGATTTCACAAGACTCTCGAACTTTCCTTTTTCCGCTGGGAAAAAGTTACTGCCGAGAGCCCCCGCGCCCACTCCCTTAATCGGAGGGGTTTGCGCGCCGCCCAGCCCCGCGCCCAAGTAAGTCGTTATTGTTTCACCCCGTGCCGATAATTAAATTTCTTCATGGGGCTGCTCGAAACCTCATTACACTTAACCCGCTTAAACAACAATCCCTCAAGTTTGTACGCGCGTCAACAAGGGTATGTTCAACTCCTCCTCTCCTCGCGCGGTCGTCGCCGCAACGACGATTACCGAGGGGGTGATTATCGACGTCATTGTGAAACGTTCGTTTACTGGTTAGAGAAAGTTTAATTAGTTGAAAGGCGGCGGATTGCGAACAACCGCGGCGGAGTGATACGGAGAGAGTGGCGGCTGCCGTGCGATATTTTAATTTCTCGGAACATTAATTTCTCTGTTTGTGTTCTCAAAAGCGCTCGAATAGAGCTTCGATTGTCCGGGTCTCTGATTTCTGAAAGCTTTATCGTCTGAATAGTGTTCACAAAGAAACAGTTCAACCTAAAACAGGCAATGCAATTTATTGTACTGTAAATTGAATGTCATAGCGTGATTCTACATCCTCGGTTCGGTGAAAATTAAGGAAGCTGCCCGTAAAATTAATGTCAAGGTCAAATGGTCAACAATTTTTTTTTATTGCGCCTCATTCTACTCGTCACAGGGATAAATAGTGCAAAAGAAACCATGGGCCAACCGAACTTCTAAAAAATCATCCATCTGACTGACGAAAGAAAATATAAATAAAATCAGTTTCACATCGAAGAAACTTTACCATAATTTTTTAAGAGAACGATTGAGTTTTGACCGACGGTTTCTTTTGCAGGTTTCGTCCTTCTGATGAATAGAATGCGATGGTAGTGTAAACAAATTTTTCACCTTTTGACCTTGAAATTGATGTGGTGGGGATTGCGTAGGGGAGATGCGGAGTGTGTGTAGAAACAGTTACCTCTTTTTCGCGCCACCTCGATTCTTACACGCACATTCGGTCCGGGTGCAACGAGTGAGGTTCTACCATCCTTGAAATATGAGGTTTGTTCCTTGACGGCAAACAGTGATCATTGAAACTCGGCCTTTTGGGCGAGCCGCGGTGCGCGTCGCCTAAACCGACATCAAACGAAACCGTATCCACTCTCGATGTTCTGGTGTACGGTTTCCCTCGGAAAATATGCATAGCCCTCCGGGCTAGCAGGCCGGGAAAATTCAGGGCTCCGGTTTCAACTGAACAATCGTTTACACGATACGCGTACGCAACGGAACACGAGGCGCGATCGCGTTTCCCAGCCGGAACACTTTTTCGCCGGACAATTCGGGACGCGATTGTTTTATGCGTGTGACATACCTTGTCAACCAGGGGTAGGGGTTGGAAAGGGGGTGTGGGCGAGGGTCAGCATTTGCATAGGTGGTTCCAGGGGCAGGATCGAATGAACGGGAGAGCAGCCGCCAAATCGTGCGAGCCGGAATATCGTTTCTATGAGCTGTACGCTCGGGATGCCAGCAATCTGGACGCGAATTCCTTGTGGCAGGTATGTCTGCCCGTGGACCCTGGAATTCTACTTTGCGACGAAAATGCTCGAGGTGAAGATTGATATCCGACTTGGAGTGCCCCGCGGTTTCCACGAAGGGAAATTCGAAGTGTCTCGCGCGCTATTGGTCCCCCGTTGCAACCCCCGAACCACCCTCCCCCGCCGCCGCCGCCCCCCCCCGAAATTAATGGCGACTTCAGGCTTGAATTAATGGACGAGTGTAAGTAGTGGATTCCGGGCAGTTCTCGGTTTATTTTGCGTCGTGTTCGGGTTTTGTTTTAATTTATCGGCGTTATATACAACGGAGGCTCTCACCTCCGTCCTCTCTAGCTTTAAAGTTCCGTTCCTCAGCTGCAACTAATCGGGTGAAACATTTGTGCTCGCGGTCATTTAGCATTTTTTTCAAGCGGATTTTGCTCGACTTTTCGTTGAACCTGTCTGACATTCTGATTAAATATACACAACGCTTGATAGAAAAATTGGTAAATAATACTTACGTTGCACAGAAACTTATGGATAATATAACAAGAGTAATTATAACTTGAATGGACGAGATTCAGCAGGTTTAATAGTCGTCGTTTCACCTCTAACTCTGCAAAAATCCTGCAAAAGCTACGAGCGGCAAAAGTTACATATAAAATTGATGCTCGTTGAAGTTTAACGAGTGCAAACAAGTTGAAAACAGCTACCGTAAAGCATATGTACCCTCCTCGCTAGCACAGAAAAAGTATTTCAACGTCAAAGGGTGCGTACCAACTGAAAGAAATAGCATTAAGTGCGTTAGGGGTTTACATACCTTTTGAGGGACAAGAAATATACAGCAATTTCTTTCATATATATTAGTGGGAGATATGTTTCTCTGGGAGATTAACTATATTTAAGCAGTATTTGCAGAAAAATTCAGCTAAATATTTTTTATTCCTTATTTTTGGGATTCTTAGTTACATTAATTTTAAGACAAATTCGAGGTTAGGCTCGTGACGCAAAAATCCGCAGAAAAATAGATTTTTCTTCTTCCACCAAAGGCACGCTGCCCTTTAAAGCTCCGACCGTGCCCAGAAACAGTTTCCACGGTGTGGGGGTGCTCGCCCTCTTCCAATATCAACCCTCGGTCTCGTCTGGAGGCGGAAAAAGCCCGGGTCCAGGCGCGCGAAGGCAGCAAGCTTGAAAAAACGACCACGAAAACGTCAGCGCCGCAGAAAAGAAGGCAGGCGCGAAAATTGGAAAAAGAACAATGAGGGTGGAGGGGTGGCGGTGGCGCTCGGACGTGAACCGGGAAGGGTTGCTCGGCTGCGGAAGAGGGTTGAACGCTCTCGGCAGCCGGCTGAGGGACACGAAATTGTAAGAAAGGAATACCCCGGGAACACCGGGAATATCACTAGGCACCCTCGACGGCCTCGTGTAAATAAGGGATGGAAGTTGCGACGCGCGCATAACAAAACGCGCGGATAAATTAGAGGATTCGCCGTAGCAGACGTCGCGTTGTCGTCGGGTCTCTCGCACGCGTCGCCTCCCGTTTCCGGCGTCGAATGGGCCAAAACCCTTCGTTCCCGAGCAACAACCCTAAGTGAGCCGTGAGCTCGTTCCAGAGTCGAATCCGACGTTAAACGGCGGCGATGAAAGCGCGCGGCCCGAAACAATGAGCCCCGTCGTCGCTCTGTCAGCCAGCCCTCCGACAACTGAGCCTTCATTGACGTTGTTTCGTCTCCGTATTCGAGCGCAGTCTTTCCCCTTTGTCCCGTCTACAGTTATCCTACGGCTGGGAAACGGCGCGGCAGACGATTATGCGAACGAGCCGCCCAGGGAAGTCGTCACCCGCCGACCAGAAACCGGCGCGAAACTGCTCCAGAAGCATCCGGGATCAGATTGATCGTACGTACGAGGAAACGATCGCTGGAATTGCCGATCTTGCCGGAGAGACCCGGTCGATCTATCATCCCCCGGAACGTCTCTGGATATCGCGAGGATTCCCGGTCGATCAATCAGCTTCTACTGCGAGGCTTTTCCACCCTGTCTTCGCGTGTAATTGCTGCCGAATGAGCGCCTCCTTTCAACTCCTTTCGGACAAGTTTCTTCGACTATGGGCGTATTCGAGGATAGATAGTTGGGGATAACTCTGGGATTCTCTTACCGTAAAAACAATTATAATAAAATTATTATAACATATATATATTAACATATACATTACTTTCCCTGGTATAAGACGACGTTTAATTCGAAATAAGAAATTCTCGAGAACGAGGGGGTTTCGTACTCTATGCTTTTCCAGCGAAAGATATCGCCTCGCGGCCGACCACTTTATGGTCTCCCGGACTACTTTATGGAACCCATAAACTCTCGGCTCACTCAAGAACAATGTCTAGCCGAATAGGTATTCTTATCCGCGAAGAAAAACTATGATGCAACAGGACTTACGTTCTTAGAGGCTCATGCAGAGAAGTCAGAATTCTCTGGGCAATTCTTGGCGACTGCTCCGTCAGCGTAAAAACAGAGTTCGATGTCCTCGCCGGTTGAAAAAGGTCCTTTCGCAAGAGCGAGAATTCGTGCGTCTAACAACGTCCCAGGACATACGTGCCTCGTATTTCGGTACGGTTTGATCCCCTCGCGTAGGTAGACGGCCGGAGCCGGTCACGTCAGCCACTTATTTACCGATGTACGCTGTCACAGTCACAAAAGGAAATCCCGATTCCAACGACGCCGAATCGCAGGGAAGCCTTTCCGCGTGTCGCATTAAAATCATCCGCGGAACCCGAGGCGTGGGCGAGGCTCCGAGCCTCGTATTTACGGTCTTCTTCTCCGTCGTCGGTGGAAAGAGACGACTTAACGTCTCTCCGGGAAAGGTGAGAGAAAGAGAGAGAGAGAGAGAGACGCTTTTTAACCGACACACATCCGAGACGCGTCGTCCTCGTGGAAGCAGAAATTCAATTCCCGTCACGACAGAGTCTTCTCGTGACTTCGGCGGGATCTTATTACCCTCATCCGTCCGTCTACAATAAATTATTGCCGGAGCGAGTTTGCCCTTTTAAATCGACCGTTACTTATTCCCGGATCACGCACGACGATCGCGTGCCAACCCCCGCCTATGGAACGAATCACGCGATCCGATTGACAAAAACCGCCATCGAACGCCGAGCTGGAACTCGGTGCTTGTCCGACCAATGATAATCCCTCACTACTGGCTCGCGTACCCGGAAACGTAACTGGATAAAGGAAATCGGTTCAAACTCCAGAAAAATATATTTTTTATTCAGCTTGGACCTTAGTCTCGATTGGAATAAACTCTTTCGTGATTATTTGTATGTTGAAATAAAATAATTATAAAAATCAAGAAAGAACGTACAGTGACGAGCAAAAGTGTAAACACACTTCGCTAGTTTTACTAGTTTTTATAATACAACCTATTTTTCAACAGAATGATAAAGATTAGGTACTAATAATTACAAAGTGAATAGCATAGTTGAACGCATAGTTGAATAATTTTCTAGTGCAGTGGCCACGCGAATTTCCCTCGCAGATACCACATTATTTGCAGTACTTCGAGCTAGTTATACTTATTGAATAGAGCTAATACAGCCGTTGAAACGATCTGATTCACCAATGTACATTGACAACATTTGTCAGCCCCGACGAAATTGGGAACTGCTTAACCGGTACTTCTATGCCCGACTATTCACGAGCTTAATCTACTTAGTCAATGGTATATATGATTTACCGTGCTCGTTGCACGCCGTGCCTTGTGATTTAAGGCAGTAAAAAGAACCGCGAGACTGCCTTAAGGGGGCCGGCAGGTCGACTCTGTGTAACCACACACATACATGAAATCCATATACGTATATGAACTTGCAAGGGTCAAAATCTTGACAAATTGACGCTTCAATATTGCAATGAGCAGTTTAAAAGTGGTCACTTGGGTTTCCTAAAAGTCCAATCTAGGCCTGTCCAGAGCCCAAATTGCGAATTTCTACCTCATCGTCGAGTAATTTGTAATATTCGGCAGAAATCTCGCTTTCTGAAGCAAGGATGAAGTCACAAGATGGCTGCCGCAGAGAGATTCTTTTAATTTCGAGAGATTTAGTGTTCGTATCGAAAAAAACGCTCTGGACAGACGTAGCAAAGACATGTACGAACACGGTGGTATGCATTTTTAATTGATTACTTACTTATTTAAGGCGTAAAATGTCTAGAAAAAAACGCACCATTTCGCGGTTTCGCTTACTAGCGCCCCGGTCTCCTCGCGGCAAACACTGTACCTAGCGATAGAATACGGTCGATAATGCAGATCGCTATTACAGATTTATATATGTACAATATGTATGCTGCCGAATATTGCAAATTACTCGACGATGAGGTAAAAATTCGCAATTTGGGCTCTGGGCAGACGTAGATTGGACTTTTGGGAAACACAAGTGACCACTTTTAAACTGCTCATTGCAATATTGAAGAGTCAATTTGTCAAGATTTTGACCCCTGCACGTTTCGGTACGCATCTCGTAACGTCGCTTCGAACGCCTCGCGACTGGCAGTATACTGTCGAATATTGCAAATTACTCGACGATGAGGTAGAAATTCCCAATTTGGGCTCTGGACAGACGTAGATTAGACTTTTAGGAAACACAAGTGCAATATTGAAGCGTCAATTTGTCAAGATTTTGACCCCTGCACGTTTCGCTAGGTAGAAAAGACCGCACTTGTTCAAGAAAAGGTATTTATTTATTTTATTTTATTTATTTACAGATGTTATTTATAATATTTTATTTATAACAGACAAAAGAAACAAACAAACAATCAAAACAAACTAAACCATCAAAATAAACAAACAAACTTATATTTTCTACATATTTACAAACAACAAACAAACAAAAGAAACTAAACAACTAAATAAACATCTGAACGAATGAAACTGCAATAAATTATTTACAATAATAGTTTATGTTAATTCCACGGAGGAATCCATGGCCTGCACGGCCTCCACGGCCTCCTTGGCCACCTCCACGGCCTCCTCGGCCGCCTCCTCGGTTGTTTTTTGCGTAGCCTCCTCCGCGACCTTCGCGGCCAACGCCGCGGCCTCCTAGAAATAAAATTATAAAAATAATTTATAATTATTTTGTGTATAAATAATTATATTTATTTATTATTATTTTAATTTATAATAATTATTATTCATTTTAGTTTATTTTACCACCTCGATATGACGAAATCCGCTTTTTCTTTTTTTGCCCAGGCTTCCTCTGGCGATACTCCGCCCGCTTTATTAATTTGGCCAACTTATTCTGAAACATAATTGTTTGGCGTCGACCGAAGGTCGGAGACGCCGGGGGGCTGGGACCACTCAGAAATGAGCGCGCGCTGAGGCAAGGAGAGACGGGAGAATCAAACCTTTGTCCTTTATGAAAATTGCACTTTATTCACTCGGTTGTACGACGCACGAGGTGCGAGGCACTCGAGAGCGCGAGAGAGAACGCGCGAACGAGAATCGCGAGCCGGCGAACGTACGGAGATCTTGCGCGTGCAAACTTCTGCCGTCGGATCGCGAAGAGAAAATCTTGAGCGGCACGAAACGCGTGCCGCCGCGAGACGGAAATCTTCTACGCGGACGCTGGAAATCTTGACGCGAAGCAGAGTGCACGTAACGCGGCGCGGGAGATCGCGAGAATACTGCTACCGAATGATGCGAAATCGCGAGAGTCTCAGAGCGCGAGAGAGAGAATCTCTACTTAGCGAGACGAGAGCGGACAGACGAGAAAACGTGTTAGAGCGATACCTTGATTGATGAGCGTTCAGAACGTTAAGAGAGCGAGAAGGCATAGACATAACAAAGACCGTCGAATGTGGAGCACCGCGATTGGAGCTCGCACATCGGACGATCCTTGTTTGTCTCAATTTGAAGGATTCAAGCTGTGAAATTCGGCCAATGAGAATTGAAACGGTTGCTACGCGGTGTCGAGCAACGGCGACACGCGCTCTTGCCGCGTGTTGACATACGCGACAAAAACCGTATGAAATAGCGGTCGCCAGTTCGACAATAGGTACCGAATTCCACAGCTTGAATCCTGAACAATAATATTGTTTTATAATTTTTCGATTTACCATTTATTTATTATTTCTTCATTTATTCTATATTTACTTACGTAAGAATCAGTGTAGGCATTTTGCAGGACATTTTCAATTGGCCCCGGGATGGGGGTGGGCGGAAGCGTGGGCGGAAGCGTGGGCGGAAGGGTGGGCGGAGGGGTGGGCGGAAGGGAGGGCGGAAGGGTGGGCGGAAGGGACGGCGGAAGGGACGGCGGAAGGGAGGGCGGTACAGGTTTGATAGGCCTCGGTATCCGCGAGGCCCGGGTTGAAGTGGATGGCTCCTTTTTTTTTGTTTATCGTGAGGAAATGTTTTATACATACCCCGACTCCCTGGGGGAAGCCGGGGTTATGTGGGTTGATAGGAAATGATTCCCGAGGACGACCTGCAACAATGTCCATCCGGCAAGCAGGATGTCGCCACAGCGGTCCTGTCAAAGCCGACCGCCGAGGAGGAGGACCTGTCCTGGGATCAGGTCGATGACTACCAGGTCGAGGTCATGAATCTCGATCCGAAGGATCCTCTAGGGCTCCTCCCCCTCACGGAGGAGCTCATACACGAGCTACTGGAATCACCAAAGGGCCAGGGAAGCAGCGACTAAGGAGTCACCACAGCACGTCAGACAATCAACGTGAACATTCAGTATATTTTAGTGACAAGTTGCCGACAAAAATCAAGTGTTTAGTTTACTTTTCTCTTTTCTTTTATTACGTTATGATATGCGAAGGACGCGAGTGAAATCAAAGTAAAAAAAAAAAAATTTTTTTTTTAGTTACATTAAACATTATTATATTGTGATACGCGAGCGACTCAACTCAAACCGAAGCAAGACATATTGTTTTTTTTTTCTTTTTACTCATTGTTAGGACGTCAAGCGTCAGAAAGGTAAACGTAATTTAGTTAACAGTCTGAATATAAACACACATATTAATGACCATTTTGCGGATAAAAATCAAATTTTAAGTTATTCTCTTTCTCTTTTTGCTGTCTCTCTGCGGATAAAAGTCAAATTTTAAGTTATTTTCCTTTGCGTTTTTCGTTCTCTTTCTTCTTTCTCTGCGCTTCTCTTGTTGTATTACCATGCACTAGCGACTTAAGTCAAGTCAAAATGAGATATTTTTTTTTATTATTGTTAACATTATTATAATATTCAGGTCAGTTTATTTTAAATACGAGCGGCAAAAACGCATGATTACAAAGTTCCTCATTCGTTCTGTTAAATAAGCGAGCCGCAACGCATTAAATTTTGTGCCACCATAAAATCTATTTTCATATGAATTTAATTTAATTTAATTTACGCACTGCGCCATAGAGGTCGAGTTCTTACGCTCGTCTGCGATTAACGCGATCGCAGTGCATCTTGACTGCGTCCCTGCAACTACAATCGCGAAATTGGTGGGGGGGCATATGTAACCGTATCGATTACATATCGATCGGGCGGCGGGTCGCATGAGCGACGCGGACCCCACCACGACGGCCCTGGTCGTCCTGTCATCCTTCTCTTAATGAAGGATCGCAGGATCCCCCACTAATTAGCGTGCGCGCGCATCGATCCCCACGCGATACGGATCGAATGAGGTCGATGCGCGACGAAACGACGGCACTCTACGCCTGGGCGCGAGCTTGATCGGGTTCGGGAATTTCGGTACGCAGCGAGCGAGTCAAACCGACTCAGGGGCGATACAGTCAAACCGACTGCGTTCCTTCGTCTCGTGATATCCTCAAACTGAGGAAGTGTCGTGCAAACCGCACGACACGAGTCTATAAAGTTCTACGAACGGCAATCATCGGCCGTAGCGATTAATCGAAGAATAACTCCAGCGAGACGAGGGAAACTGCATCGGTCTCGAGTCGTATTCTCCGCGAACGAAGTCGATTCTCACGATCGTTCGGGAAATTCGCGATACGGTATCAGAGTAAGTACGGTTAACGTCTTTCCACCGATACCGGATAGTCTCCGAACCCACTGACTAGTGACGACGGAGACGATCCTCAGGGTCGGGTGTCTGACCGACGCCTTGTACGTGTCGTCATTCGGGCACTTCCTGCGTCAGCAACGAGTGCTCGTGTGCTACGACGACTCACGTTCGTTCGGGAAATTCGCGATACGGTATCAGAGTAAGTACGGTTAACGTCTTTCCACCGACACCGGATAGTCTCCGAACCCACTGACTAGTGACGACGGAGACGATCCTCAGGGTCGGGTGTCTGACCGACGCCTTGTACGTGTCGTCATTCGGGCACTTCCTGCATCAGCAACGAGTGCTCGTGTGCTACGACGGCTCACGTTCGTTCGGGAGATTCGCGATACGATCATCAGAGTAAGTACGGTTAACGTCTTTCCACCGATACCGGATAGTCTCCGAACCCACTGACTAGTGACGACGGAGACGATCCTCAGGGTCGGGTGTCTGACCGACGCCTTGTACGTGTCGTCATTCGGGCACTTCCTGCGTCGGTAACGAGTGCTCGTATGCTACGACGGCTCACGTTCGTTCGGGAGATTCGCGACACGGTCATCAGAGCAAGTACGGTTAACGTCTTTCCACCGATGCCGGATAGTCTCCGAACCTACTGACTAGTGACGACGGAGACGATCCTCAGGGTCGGGTGTCTGACCGACGCCTTGTACGTGTCGTCATTCGGGCACTTCCTGCGTCAGCAACGAGTGCTCGTATGCTACGACGTTTCTCGTTCGGTCGGGAAATTCGCGATACGGTGACACGAGCAAAGCATCCGTAAGGGACCCAGACGTGGAGCCAAGATAGGGCTCGGGCTACTGCCTATGCGAAGGCACTATTAGACGTAGTCGCGATCGACTGCGTGCGAATTCCGAGCAATATTGATCCCGCAACCGTTATACTGAGGACACTGCACTCATAAGGATTCCGACTTTTGTATATATACACCAAACATACCAGAATATATCTTACTTATACCTCCAATATCGTCTCCGAATAATTCAAGTAGTTTGAGCCTCTCCGTCTTCCAGTGCCTGGAGGCACGAACCTTGTTTTACTAGGGTTGTAACCGTCCCTGTATATCGATCAGAAGTTCAACGTTGATACGATTTCTCTCACGTGCCTTCATGGTGTGGAGGCGACAGCGTGCGCGTGGTAAGAAACGGCAGAAACGTAAAGAAGGAGAAAAGGAACGGTTACAACGTTTGACGGAGAATGTAACATTTGATAATCGATATGGTTCCGTGATGATTCACCTTCTCACTAGGGCTGTGCGAGTACCCGAAAATGCGAGCCGAGCTTAGCTCGGCTCGATTGTGCGAGTCGAGTCGAGTACTCGCACGATGCGAGCTACTCGCACCGATGCGAGCTACCCGCACTGATGCGAGCTATCCGCACCGATGCGAGCTGCTCGCAACGAAGCGAACGGCTCGAAATAAAATCAGGCGTAAAATGACATGATGCGAGTTACAGCGGGAAGATCAGCACATCGATATTATCAAGCATTTTAGTATATTGACAATGCTAAATGTTTGCGATGTTTTATTATATATTTTGATAGTGAAATGTTGATTCAGAATTTGTATAACCCTTATTGAAAATAATTATGCAATAACAACTATTTCCTAGATTTATGTAAATAACTAGATGTGAAGCACGGTATTTTATATATTCCTTTATATTATACTCCGGTTCAGTGTACAGTCGTAAAAATGTATTGTCGCAAAATTGTTTATAATGTTGAAAATTAACGTTAAACTTCGTTAAATAGTTTTTGAAGGAATGGATATATAAATATTGTATAATATTGATGTGTATTTATACGAGGTCGCCGCCGCGTCTACAATGTATGCTGGCGGTTCGTCGGCGTGCTCTTTGCACAGGCCGCCACACTGGTACTCGCACCAAAGGTCAAAAGACTGAATTCTGGTAAGCTGAGAAAAACTGTTTGACAGAATCTGAGCTAACTAACCTGAGAATAGATTGTCTTAGACTTTTATATTTTTCGATAATGAATAACTAGCTAGTGGCTCGATGGGGAGGGAAGCGCAAAACGCATACGCGTGCAGGTAGATCAAATACTCAGAGCGGGTGACCTAAGTGGGCGCGTGCAGGCGAGCCGGTCATAAACCTTTTGCTCGCTGATGAGAGCCCTACTGTCCCATTGTACGGAAGTACACTTTTTAGAAGAAATGGTCGAGATAACGAACCAAAAAGGCAGTAAACCATTTTCACACTACACAATTATAAACATGGAGATAGCGCAGGTTGCTTAGCGAGAAACGTGCGGCCGCTTCTCGTTATACATTATGCAGTCAGTCTCATAATTGATGGCAGACACTTTAAATCAGAATAACTTTTTTTATAAATCGACCAAACGACTTCAGCTTCTAGACAGCTACTAGATGACATGTAATGAAAACTCAGGAAAAATTGCGTTATATAATTGCGTTAATTGTCGAGCTAGGAAGTAGATTAAACTTTGCTGCCACTACGAATTATTTGGTAGTTAGCATGATTTTGGACCATCGTATAAAAGATCGACTGTTATCCACGGAGAAGAGCCAACAATTGCAAATTGAAAAAAGATTTCGAGATGAGAATCGGTAAACTTTTTACAAACATTAAAATATTAACTAAACAGAAAGTATGACGAGTGTTGAACGTAGACATCAGATCCTTTTAAAAGGGCCTAGCCAATTTATGGTCAAAATTGCCCTTAGAGGTTTTTCAATGATTAATGAACAATTCGAAAGCTGACTAAGAAAAACCCCTCTGAGTAAAATTTCAACCCCTATCTTGCCCGTGAGAGTAGTTACAGGGTTAATTAGATTTCGCGCTTTTCCACGCATTTTCCACACTCTGATGCTTCCTAAAATTCTGAAGAAAGTGTGGCATATTTTGGATCCTAAGACAGATTTTTGAGAATTTTTTCAGATTTTTTTCTTGCAAACTGTGATCGCAAAAAATGAAAAACCTCAAAAAAATCGGAAAAATGTACATTTCTCAAAAATATGAAAACATGCTATTTTGCTGTTTAGTGCCCCGATAAAGTACCATAACAGGCAGTGTCGTCAATTTTTTTAGATTTTTTGTTGTGGGAAGTCCTTGTCAAAAACAAGAAAAACCGAATTTTTTCGCCGTTTCTGCTATTAGGAGGAAAGTTACACTTGTTGGTTTTATCACAGGTATATATTAAGTCATTTTAAACATTATTACATTGAAACAAGTAAGTATTTGACCTAAGAAATGTTTTAAGAGAAAAAATGGATTGTATTTTGTGCGGTATATACCAGAATGTTCGTAACGTTTCCAACATCGCCGGTTGGCACAGCGGCTAGGGCGTCGGACTACGGAGCGGATACGCTGGGTTTCGAATCCCCTTGGTGGGAAAGTTTTTTTTCCATACGTCAACTTTATTTTTTCAATTTCTTATATGGTTTATTCATGTGATTTTAACAATATTTTTTTAATGTTTTAAAAATATTGATTAACATTTTTAACTAACTTTTATTTATATCACTCCGATTTTACTTCGAATTTAATGATATTATTTTCTTGGATTAGGCAATAAATTAATATTTATATTATTGTGTTCGTCCACGATTTCCGCCAGATATGAAATTGCCTGTGAAAATTGGTAAAATTCCGTGAAAAGAATTTTTAAATCTACTTCTGTCATTTCCGGAAAATCAAGAGGATCTACCGAGGATACTGTTTGAAATGGAGTCTTTTTGCGGTTCCAATTTTTGGAAAGGTTTTGTTGTCTACTTGTTTGTGTAGAAGCTGGTACTTTTGACCTAGTATACTATGAATTGCCTCTGCATCCCACCGAAAATAATAAACTTCCTGATCCGTATCATAAATGTCCACAGAACAAGTCTTTCATTCAAGTAACTATAAACGGGAATTACTTCCTCATGTACCTTACAATAAAGAGGAATGGCTTAGGCTTATTTGTACCTGATACCTCACTTTCAAAATAGTGGTAGTATGTAGCCCTTTTCTCTCAATTTGACAAAAACCAATACTTTGCTGCGTGTTATTTATTCAGAGTTCTTATTTCCTCCCTAATTTCTGGAGACGCAAGGCTTAGAAACTAGATTAATGAATTTTAATATTAAGAATATTAAACAGGACCGCAATGATGAACATATACAATTAGAGAATCGAGGAAATAATAGATACTGCAAAACTATTTTTGTATGTATTTTAGTTAAAAATGTTAATCAATATTTTTAAAACATTAAAAAAATATTGTTAAAATCACATGAATAAACCATATAAGAAATTGAAAAAATAAAGATGACGTATGGAAAAAAAACTTTCCCACCAAGGGGATTCGAACCCCAGCGTATCCGCTCCGTAGTCCGACGCCCTAACCGCTGTGCCAACCGGCGATGTTGGAAACGTTACGAACATACTGGTATATACCGCACAAAATACAATCCATTTTTTCTCTTAAAACATTTCTTAGGTCAAACACTTACTTGTTTCAATGTAATAATGTTTAAAATGACTTAATATATACCTGTGATAAAACCAACAAGTGTAACTTTCCTCCTAATAGCAGAAAAGGCGAAAAAATTCGGTTTTTCTTGTTTTTGACAAGGACTTCCCACAACAAAAAATCTAAAAAAAATTGACGACACTGCCTGTTATGGTACTTTATCGGGCACTAAACAGCAAAATAGCATGTTTTCATATTTTTGAGAAATGTACATTTTTCCGATTTTTTTGAGGTTTTTCATTTTTTGCGATCACAGTTTGCAAGAAAAAAATCTGAAAAAATTCTCAAAAATCTGTCTTAGGATCCAAAATATGCCACATTTGTTTCAGAATTTTAGGAAGCATCAGAGTGTGGAAAATGCGTGGAAAAGCGCGAAATCTAATTAACCCTGTAACTACTCTCACGGGCAAGATAGGGGGTTGAAATTTTGCTCAGAGGGGTTTTTCTGGGTCAGCTTTCGAATGGTTCATTAATCATTGAAAAACCTCTAAGGGCAGTTTTGACCATCTTAATCGGCTAGGCCCTTTATCGGGGAGGTCCTGACGCCTTTTCTTTTACAAAAAAAAAAAAACAGGTGTGGAGATCGGAGCTAGCTGAAGAAGAGGCCGCAGAGAGGGGGAAGGACCCTATCGGCGACAATGGGGTAGGCGACCAGGGGTGGGACGCCAGACCCCGGAGTTAGTAATTAAGCGACCGCCGGAGAGTGAGGTTGTCGGGAGAGTGTCTCTATAGTGTACACCTGAATAAATAAACTGAGTGTCGTAGCCCAACAGGATCGTACGGCGAGTATTATTTAACGACCCTTGCATCGGTAAATCCCCGGTAGTAGCACATTTGGCGACGAGGATTTTTCACCTTCAATATTTACGAACCTTTGTGTATAAGAATACCAATATTTACGGAATAAATATTGGGGGACGGCTATGAGCCGAGACGCAGTGTATTGCGGGACGGCTGTGAGCCAAGACGCATTGAATTGTGAGACGGCTGTGAGCCGAGACGCAGTGTATTGCGGGACGGCTGTGAGCCGAAGTGCAGTGTACAGTGAGAAGGCTGTGAGCTTATGGAAATGGCGTTAAATATATCGGGAATAGGAGTAAAACCATTTCTATGTGAAAACATAGACAAGAATGTAATCAGACTTGTATGGGAAAAATGGCTCCGTTCGCTGGAACTTTACCTAGCATCTGAAGATATAACAGATTATGGAAAAAAAAGAAGTAAGCTTTTACACTTTGGGGGCGAGCAACTACAAGAGGTTGCCTACAGTTTGCCCGGTGCTATTGAAGCGGTGGACGCCGATAAGAAAAACGATGTTTTCAAGGAACATCAAGCGGGAAGAAGGAGAGAATTTCCGTAAATTCGTAATAAGAAGTAGACAGCAAGCAAAACGCTGTTCCTTTGGAGAAACTGAGAGCGAAGCAATAGAAATAAACATGAAAGACAAAATCATCGATAGCTGGTGCCCCACGGAATTACAGAAGAAGATTCTGGAGAAGGAGCGGACACTAGACGAAATTATCGAATTGTGCCAAGTACATGAACAAATAGCGAATCAATCGACAGCCATGAATGCAAGTTTACCAGGACCGAGTACATCATCGAACACGTACGCCTCAATAAATAAGCTGGGATTTCAAAAAAGAGGACAATCTCATCAATGTATCAGATGCGGAAAATCCGGACACACCGACAATATAAAAGCATGTCCGGCAAAGGATGTGAAATGCCACAAGTGTGGTTTTCAGGGCCACTTTGCTAGATGTTGTAGGACGCGTCACCAAAGGAAAAGACCTGCTACCCCAGAACGATCCGAGCAAAAACAGAAACGATTTAAATCAAGGATTAACTATGTCGATTCAAGCGCCTCAGCATTCGAGGCACAGGACAAGATTAAGGACTTCGATTGCTTCAAAATTGACTCGGAAGAAGGAACCACAGATAACTCGGATGATTTAATCGAATGCCTTATTGGAGGCGTACGCCTAGTAGTACTCATAGATTCTGGGTCCAAGGTGAATGTAATAAAAGGCAAAGATTGGGAATTTCTTTCCAGGAATAGAGCAATTATATGGGATCTTACTGAAACCACAGATGTTCTAAAATCGTACGCATCCGGACGTCCACTTGAATTTAAAAATAGATTTGTAACAACAATCAATCTGGTAGGAAAAAAAGAAATCGTCGCACCATTCTACGTAGTGATGAAAGGAGACATTTCACTGATCGGAAAAGATACAGCAAAACAACTAGGAATATTAAAGCTGGGATTACAAGCGAACGGACCGGAGGAAGTAATACCGTTTCCGAAGATAAAGAATGTGGTAGTGAAACTGTCCATAGATCCTTATGCAAAGCCGATTCAGCAAGCGGTGAGAAGAGTACCGATCTCAGTGGAAAGCCTGGTTGAGGGCAAGCTGGAGGAAGCCTTGCGAAGCGACATCATTGAGCGTGTCCTACAGCCGAGTGCTTGGACATCACCGATTGTGGTTATCTTCAAACCATCAGGGGATATCAGAATCTGCGTAGACATGCGCAGAGCAAATGAAGCCATCCTCAGAGAAAACTATCCACTACCTACATTTGACTCTCTTATAACAAAATTAAGGAGAGCAAAATATTTTTCACGGCTGGACTTATTAAGTGCGTATCACCAACTTCAGTTACACGTGGACAGTCGTCCCATCACTACATTTATCACTCACAAAGGCATGTTCCGCTATAAGCGCCTCATGTTCGGAGTGAATTCGGCAGTCGAAATCTTTCAAAGAACCTTCGAGGCAATATTATCACATTGTGTGAACTGTCTTAATTATCTAGACGACATAATCGTATTTGGTTCAACCGAAACAGAGCACGATAGTTGCTTAAAGGCTGTATTGAATACCTTAAAAGAAAACAATGTAACATTGAACGAAACAAAATGCCTCTTTAAAGTTCCCGAATTAGACTTCTTGGGGCATAAACTATCTAGCGAAGGTATCGATGTAGATCAAAGGAAAGTAAAAACAATTCTACATTTTCGGGCACCAGAAAACAAGGAAGAACTACGAAGTTTCCTAGGTCTAGTAACATATGTAGGAAAATTCCTACCGGACCTAGGAACAACGGTCGAATCTCTGCGGAAATTAACAAAGACGGATATCAAATTTGAATGGGCCGAAGTCCATCAACAACACTTTGAACAGCTTAAGCATTCATTAGCCAAGCTCCCAACATTAGCATACTTCGATCCACAACGGCGTACACGACTGATAGCAGATGCTAGTCCAGTGGCGCTGGGAGCAGTGTTGCTGCAATTCGACACGCAAGAAAACCCAAAAATGATATCTTTCGCAAGCAAAAGCCTTTCTAATGTAGAAAAACGCTATTCCCAAACCGAAAAAGAGAGCCTAGCTTTAGTCTGGGCAGTGGAGAGATTCTATTTCTATCTAGCTGGATTAGAATTCGAACTTGTGACCGACCACAAACCACTGGAAACGATATTTAGGCCATCCTCGAAACCACCCGCACGAATTGAGAGATGGCTGCTAAGGCTTCAAGCCTTCAGGTTTAAAGTTTTATACCAACCCGGCAAGTCGAATATTGCCGATTCCGTGTCAAGGTTATGCAAGTTACAAGTCGAGAATTCATTTGACCCAGAGGGCGACCAACACATCTTCGCAATAGTGGAAAGAAGCGCACCAAAGGCGATGAAAATTTCCCAAATAATCTCAGAAAGCAGAGAAGATAGAGATATAGTCGATGCAGTCAGCAAAATTAATAACGATTCTTGGCCATTACAGGACAAAAGTATATATTTCCCTTTCAGAACAGAATTGACGTCAATGGGCCCAATAATACTGAGAAACAACAGAATTGTAATTCCTCAAACATTAACAAAACAAGTATTGGAATTAGCCCACGAAGGACACCCAGGAGAAACCGTAATGAAGAGACGTGTACGAGTTAAAGTCAGGTGGCCGTCAATGGATAGGCAGATCGAGAAATTTGTCAAAAATTGTAGACTGCTTACTAGTCTCACAACCAAACAAACCACCCCTGATGAGTAGACACCAATTTCCGGAAGGATCTTGGCAGTGCCTTGCCATCGATTTGATGGGTCCATTACCGAACAAAGACATGATATTAGTAATCATTGATTACACTGTCCAACACCAAAAAAATTTTGCAATACCTGTTGGGTGATTCTTATACACTTTGTCATCCTAAAGCCGAATCTGAAAGTAGAATTGCTCCATCACGCAACGTTTTCGAAAAATTTTGGTTTTTGTAAAAATGACCGATTTTGATACGAAACGACGTGTTACGCAAAAACTAAATACGCGAGAAAGTTCAAATTTGAGTCAAGAGATAGAGGGGACTCTCCTCTACATATTCATATAGTCAATTATATTTTTATGTACTTCCTAATAGTTGTAAATGGTTGTTAAAGTTTGAAAATGTGCCGACGCGGGTACTTTGTACGCTCTATTTTTGTATTTATGTGAAAAATCCTTTATATAACAGGAATTTACTATACAGGAATGCATTCTACAGACATTTCTGGTAAAGAAACCATTCACGAAAAGTACTTGGTTCCCTTAATGTACGAGAAGGATCAGAAAATGTTAATTGACAGCGTGTGCGCGACGCGTTCGCGCCAGACGGCCATTGCAGCCTTTTCGCGACTCGCCAGGGCCGTCGCTATGCGTAGTCGACGTTGGTACCACTCAAGTATGTCTTTGCTTACTATGCTTAATTAAATACATTTTTTTTGCCTTTTTGGGTGCCAATCATTACAAAAGATTATAAAAATACGATTTATATTCACATTTCATTGTGGAAATGCTTAATAAAGAAAATTGACCGCAGCAATGCGGTGACTGGAAAATTTTATTTTCAGTAATTGTTGTCTTATCTTTATAATTGTAATACCAATGGACATTCAAGATTCTTCCGATTAAAATAAGTCCAAACACTATGTAAATGGGACTATTTTTATCGATTTTATGAGAGGCCATCTTTTGCGCACAGACGATTGCGCACGACGACATGGCACACGGTTCTGTTGGACACGGTATTATTGGACACGAGGTTCTATTGGACACAGTAAAATTGGACACAGTGGGTTACCTCTTTCCTAACCCTAACCCTCAACCTAACCCACTGTGTCCAATGTTACTGTGTCCAAAAGAACCGTGTGTCCAGTAATACTGTGTCCAAAAGAACCGTGTGCCATGCCGTCGTGCGCAATCGTCTGTGCGCAAAAGAGCCATCCCCGATTTTATTGATCGAAGTACATAATTAAGGCATAGATCGCTCTATATTAAATCGATAAAATCTCGCGGAAGTGTATAAATCAGCCGGACTGTTTTTGTTATATTCATGACGAAATTATTTTAAAATCAAAACAAGGAATACAGTTCCAGCATTAATCTTTCATCAAGATATTTCAACAATGGAAAAACGTTACAAAGGAAAAGACTTATGTGCGGATGCTTGCTGATTACTGTTGGACACTTATTATTGAAAATCGGGATACCAGGAACAAACGTCAAGCAAGGCGGAAACATTTTTAATTTGTTTACATCAGAAATAGGTAAGTTTTTGTATTCAATTTTCTTTATTAAGCATTTCCACAATGAAATGTGAATATAACTTGTATTTTTATAATCTTTTGTAATGATTGGCACCCAAAAATGTATTTAATTAAGCATAGTAAGCAAAGACATACTTGAATGGTACCAACGTCGACTACGCATAGCGACGGCCCTGGCGAGTCGCGAAAAGGCTGCAATGGCCGTCTGGCGCGAACGCGTCGAGCACACGCTGTCAATTAACATTTTCTGATCCTTCTCGTACATTAAGGGAACCAAATACTTTTCGTGAATGGTTTCTTTACCAGAAATGTCTGTAGAATGCATTCCTGTATAGTAAATTCCTGTTATATAAAGGATTTTTCACATAAATACAAAAATAGAGCGTACAAAGTACCCGCGTCGGCACATTTTCAAACTTTAACAACCATTTACAACTATTAGGAAGTACATAAAAATATAATTGACTATATGAATATGTAGAGGAGAGTCCCCTCTATCTCTTGACTCAAATTTGAACTTTCTCGCGTATTTAGTTTTTGCGTAACACGTCGTTTCGTATCAAAATCGGTCATTTTTACAAAAACCAAAATTTTTCGAAAACGTTGCGTGATGGAGCAATTCTACTTTCAGATTCGGTTTTAGGATGACAAAGTGTATAAGAATCACCCAACAGGTATTGCAAAACTCGAAAAAAGTTTAATTTTGTTGGACAGTGTTATTATTCCAGGTGCCAAGAAATTAAATTCATGAAAGTCACAAATTCATCTGCGATAATAAGCCATCTCTCGGAAATTTTCTCGCGTCTGGGGGTTCCAAAAAGTATTACGGCTGACAATGGGAGACAATTTGCTAGCAGTGAATTTAAGAAATTTTGTAATACTCACAATATCAAACTCATCCATACGCCGCGTTATTGGCCGCAAGCTAATGGAGAGGTAGAAAACATGAACAAGTCAATCCTAAAGCGCTTGCAAATCGCACATGCTAATGGAAAAGACTACCAAGCGGAGATACAGAAATTTTTGTTAATGTACAACGTCACACCCCACGGAACAACTGGGAAATCTCCGTCAGAACTTTTACTGGAGAGGAACATCAGAGACAAAATACCATCGATAACAGACCTAATAGCCACAGAAGGAGACACGGAAGCAAAAGATAGTGACATGGTCGAAAAACAAAAAGGAAAAGAAAGAGAAGACAAAGCAAGAGGAGCAAAAACCAGCGACATACAGCCAGGAGACAAAGTGATAGCACAAAATATGACAGCCTCAAACAAAGTGGAATGTAGGTTCGGAAAAGCCGAATACAAAGTGATAGGAAAAAAGGGGAATGAACTTACGTTAGAAAAAGACGGAACAACATTCAGAAGACACACGACACATGTGAAGAAATTGCCAGCTAGCCCAAAACAAAGTTGAGCCGATCATAAAACAAACACGTCTACTAGGGTTCCTAGCAGTAGTACGGCGACATACGCGGAATCAAAAAAAGGGGTTCAACCCGAAGATAATGGAAATTCGCAATTAAAGACCCAAAAGCTTAAACTGAAAAAGAAGGAGGGATTGTGGAGATCGGAGCTAGCTGAAGAAGAGGCCGCAGAGAGGGGGAAGGACCCTATCGGCGACAATGGGGTAGGCGACCAGGGGTGGGACGCCAGACCCCGGAGTTAGTAATTAAGCGACCGCCGGAGAGTGAGGTTGTCGGGAGAGTGTCTCTATAGTGTACACCTGAATAAATAAACTGAGTGTCGTAGCCCAACAGGATCGTACGGCGAGTATTATTTAACGACCCTTGCATCGGTAAATCCCCGGTAGTAGCACAACAGGCAACAAAAATAACTAATACTAATAAAGACAGCATATCCCGGAATAACTTACGCGCTAAAACAACCAATAAAAAACTAGATAAAAACTTTAAAGCTAAGAACAATAAAAATAACAGAAATAAAACAAAATATGCGCGCTGTCAAGAATGGTTTAAAAATTGCTCAAGAAATTTAGTGGACGCGGTAATCTCAGGGGATTTAGAATGCACCATTAAACCACAAAAGCTACCGGATATAAATGCTATAAAAACACTATATGACAATCTATGGGGTGTAAAGGGCCCGGAAGAAATTAAAATTACAACTGATGCAACAGCGGAAATTCTAACAGAACAAATAATAAGAAAAATAAAGAATGAAGAAATAATTGAAAGGATCGCAAAGATATCGAATAAGTCCGCTGCGGGACCAGATGGTATAAAGGTAGCACACTTGAGAAGAAATTATATTGATAGTATTTTGGCAAAAATATATAATATATTATTAATTAAAAGATACATCCCAAGACCATGGTTACAGAACCGGACAATTTTAATTCCAAAATTAGGAAAGACACAAAAGAGGCTAAAAACTCTATTTTTCGGCACTTATTGACGCACGCCTGAGATCAAGTTTAAAACACAATATACGTCAGAAAGGCTGCGTAGCCAGCAATTGGTGCCTGAGTAACATTACCATGCTTAAGCATGCCATTAATGAGATGAAAAGCAACGATGGGGGAGTAATGATATCGATTGATATTACCAAAGCCTTTGATACGGTACCACACGCAGCAATATATGAAGCTCTAAGAGTCAAGGGCACTCCGGAACATGCAATAGAAATAGTAAGATCCATGTATTCAGACTGCACCACCACCATACGGGGAACAGAAGATACCAGCATAAATATAAAGCTCGAAAGGGGAGTGAAACAGGGTGATCCCTTGTCTCCTTTCCTTTTCAACACAGTGATCGACCATATACTAGACAAGATACAGAATACCACTGAAGGAATCTCACTCCCTGGAGGCAATGCAGCAATCCTAGCGTTTGCGAATGATATTGTATTATTGGGGAAAAACGCTTCAGAAGCGCAGAAACAAGCGCATATTCTTGTCAAGAAACTGCAAGAATTGGGCATGTCCATCGCGCCCGACAAGTGCTCTTGCTTTCAGGTGATAGCGATCAACAGAAGCTGGTTTATAAAGAACCCCGAAATTAACATCGGTGGGGATCTAGTTCAATACATCGGACCGGAAGAAACCTTTGCGTATCTAGGTGCTAGGATGGGCGCATGGAGAGACACTTATCGTAAAATAACACTTACAGAAATAAATAGGATAGTAAATAACGTTAAGAGATTAAAACTTAAACCTATGCAGAAAATAAAACTGATAGTGATGTATATTTTACCGAGATTTATCCATGAACTTACAACTTTCCCTCCTAGTAGTGGTACGTTAAAGATGATAGATTCCGACATTCGAGGCCATATCAAAGAAATCCTCCATCTCCCCGTTAGCACAGCTAACGGTCTCGTGTACGCGTCCAAAAGGGACGGAGGATTGGGAATTCCCAAAATGGAGAACATTATAAAGATAGCGGCCCTCAATGCAGGGCTTAAACTAAAGGCCTCGAATGACCCCATCATTAGGGCCCTTGCGAATGAAGAAAACTTCAACAAAGCCCTAAAGGAAACGGCCAATTCGCTCAGGATCAACTGGCCAGCGGACGAGGTTGACCTTGCACATGCGAAAATAAGACTCAAAAGAAAGGCCTCGTTGGAATGGGGAAAACTTAAGTCCCAAGGACACGGGGTGAAAGAATTTCAAAATAACCCCGTAAGTAACACATGGCTTTATCGTCCAGAATATCTCCAGCCTTCGCGATTCAATGACGCGCTGAGGCTGAGAACGAATACAATCGGTACCAAGGTCGCCTTAAGCCGTTCAAAAAAGATTTCGGATGTAAGCTGCCGTAAGTGTAGATGCCAACCGGAATCATTGGGACATATCCTAGGCCTGTGCATAGCCACAAAGCCGTTAAGAATAAAACGCCATGATGAAATAAAAAATCTCTTAGCCGATAGAATTAGTAAGAGGGCAAACGTTTTGGTTGAACCCTCGTATGATATGCAGTCAGGTAGCCTCAAACCAGACCTCGTAATAATACACGAGGAACGGCTGGACATAGTCGATGTTACTATCCGCTATGAACACAGGGAGTACCTAAAGACGGCATACGAAGAAAAATAAAAAAATATAATCGGCTAACAGAATTTTTAAAAAATAGATTTAAAAAGAATAAAGTAGGGAAAGTCATACCAATCGTAATAGGTTGTAGAGGCGCGGTACCGGACTATACTATTAAGCTCCTGAAGGAACTAAAAATAACAAAAAAAGACACCATCACCATGTCTATGATGGCACTCAGAGCGTCAATCGAGATCGCCAATATATTTATAGATTACGATTTAAATGCGTAAAATAATATAAAAAAATATATATAAATATAAATTAACCCAATCGTAACAATAACTAGAGAGATAATAATAATCATTCGCGGCCTTCGACATATTTAGAATAAACTGAAAGTATTTTATTTTATTTTATTTTACTTTATTTTATCAATTGACTAAAGTGTAAATATAAATTTTATTAATTGACTAAGTATAAATATTTTATTATTGTAGATTATGAACGTATACATGACAAGAACGTGTACATTGACATGCAAACTATTATGACACGACTAATTGAAAATAGATTTGCTATGCAATTCAAAGTTTTATATTTTCTTTTAATTGAATCCAAGAAGGGGAAAAAACCTTGGAAGAATGTCTCACAGTTTGCGCTGTAAAGACATAGAAATCTAGCCAAATGCCTCGTCATCTAATTAGTGACGCGCATGAATGGATTAACGAGATTCCCTCTGTCCCTATCTACTGGGTCTTATAAGCGTCAGGGACTTATATCATGGTATAACCCTGACGCACCAACCCCTCCTTCACGTGGTAGGACCTGGACACCTTCGGGTGACTAACGGGGCTCTGGTAAGAGAGTTCCTGCGTGAGTTCTCGCTCTGCGACGACCGCGGCTCTCGTAAAGAGAGTTCTTGCGGAGTTGTCGCTTTGCGAGGACCGCGGCTCTCAGAGAGCTCTGCGTGAGTTGTCGCTCTGCGACAACCGCGGCTCTCTCATAAAGAGAGTTCTTGCGGAGTCATCGCTTTGCGATGACCGCGGCTCTCAGGGAGCCCATGCGTGTGTTATCGCTTGCGATAACCGCGGCTCTCACCCGGAAGACTCCCCTCTACCGCGACGACCCACCGGATACATCTGGTGGTATGTTGCAGAACGGGAGAAACGGGGGGCTTACCTTAACCGGTCGGCCCAACGGGGAGGCGAACCCCTTGAACAAACCCTTAACCTCTAAGCTGAAGAACGCGGTGAGAGAGGTCCCGTGTTTTACACGGGCGGTCGGTGGGTCCACCGGCCATTAGCGTCTAACCTCAGGACACCTGGCGAAATCTTGAGCGAAATAGCCTTCTCCCCGGAAAGGGCGTCACCCGGGGAGCGACTGGTTTTCGTCCCTACTCGTGGGAACAAATATGGTATCCAGAAAACAAAACACAAAACGGAAGAAGGATGAAGGGAAGGGAGTAAAGGAAGAAGGAAGAAAAGCGGACACAAAAAAGCAAGTCCAGGACTTAATACAATTGAACTCGGAGTCTGACAGAAACACAAGCTCCGGCACGGAATCCGATACAGGCTCAGAACACTCTCGAGCAGGTCGACAAAAACCGAAAGGCAATAAGCGGAACAATGATCAACGATCCAGCGACACGGACACGCCGCTCTCGAACAAGAAAATTCCGAAAACCGACCCCAAAGTCATTGATGAGGACGACTCAACACAAGACTCAATCATGACAAACAGCAGCATGGACTCTGACTCTGACCAGAGTCCATGCGAAAAACTCCGTACGCTCTTTGTCAAAATAGGCCTGACAAAAGAGCAACAAAACGAGGCCAACAAAATAATCTCTGTAATCGAAACCCAAAACAAAGCAATCATCCAGGACCGAATGGAAATGGAAAAACTCAAAAAGGAAATGGCAACTACAAGAGAGGAATTACAAGCAGGAGCTCAGCTACTCCAGAAAGTCAAAACCATGGACGATAAATTTAACAGGCTATCTGAGAAATTAGATAGCCTGATGGCAACAAAACAACACACTTGCCAAAACATCCAAGCAACTAAGCCGATGTCATACTCGGACATTACCAAAACGAACCGTAACACGAGAGCCGTTACGAAAAAGATGGAGGTAAAACAGGCAAAGCCAGTGGTAGCAATCTACCCTGGCAAAGGAAGCGATATCTCCAGCAGCGAGGAGACCAGGAAAGCTCTAGCGGATTGCATCAATCCAACAGAGCAAAACATCAGAATCCGGAACATAAGGAAGATAGGGAATTCCGGCATTCTGATAGAAACAGAAACAAAAGAGGACCTTGAGCAAGTCCTCAGAAATGAAAAACTCAAAGCAAAGATGGAAATTGGTCCCCTCCCAAAGAGGAGACCAAAAATAATAATACTAGGAGTTCCCTCGGAAACCTCAGAGGCGGAACTCCTCAAAGCAATAAAGAAACAAAACCTCGACCGAAACACAGAGGATAACATAGAGAAGGAGTTTAAACTCCTATTCAAAACGGGTCGGAAAGACAAGGGAACCACGAACTGGGTGGCAGAAGTCTCCCCAGAAGCCAGGAAAACTCTACTAGGTAGGAATCGAGTCTTCGTAGGCTTCTACGCCTACGGAGTAAAAGACTTTATAATAGCAAGCCGCTGCTACAAGTGCCAGGCATTTGGGCATGTGTCCAAACACTGTAAGACAAAAGTTGACACGTGCGGCCACTGCGGCCAGGACGGGCACCAATATAAGGATTGCCCGAACAAAACAGAAAAGCCCATTTGCATAAACTGCAAAAGGGCAAACAAGCCAGCCAACCACGGGTCCAGAGAACAGTCTTGCCCTGCGTACAAACACGCACTGGAAATTAGTATCAGTCGAATAGACTTTGGCAACGAATAAAAAAAGACCCATGGATAATAACGATAATTCCCACAATGTCTCAGACGGTGAAACCATACAACAACACAACTCAAATACAAATAAAATAACCATAGCCCAAATTAACGCCAGGAACTCTAGAGTTGTCATGGAGGAATTAAGGCTCTTAGCGGAGAAAGAGGACATTGATCTCCTTGCAATACATGAGCCCTACTCGTACACCAACACCTTCAATATAAGGTCCATGGGAAGTGCGGAGGTAATACTAGACACCAAGCTTTTCTCACAGAATATATCAAGGAACACAACCAAGAGCGCAATAGTCATCTTCAACCCGAATCTCACAGTACTTAAACTAGATCAATTCTGTAACACACACTTCACGTGCGTCGAGGTCACAGCACCAGGTAAGAGGTTCTACCTAGTCAGTGCATACTTCCAGTGCTCGGACAGAATAGAACCGTATATCCACTACTTAGACAACACATTACAAAAACTAAAAAGAGAAAACGTCATAGTCCTAGCCGACGTCAACGCTAAATCAGTCCTCTGGTACAATCCAGAGACTGATAACAGAGGCTTAGACTGGAGGACCTCATAGCGCAACGTAATCTGCATATTGCTAACCAACCATCAAGGGTCACAACCTTCGACAATGATCGAGGGAAATCTAATATTGATGTAACGCTCGCAACACACACATGCATAGACAATATTCACGATTGGCACATTCACGACAAAATCACAACAAGTGATCACAACTTGATTACCTTCAAGCTCCACATAACAGAAACCGTTGGACACACAGCGCAGTCAAACCGCTTCAACCTGAAGCGTGCCAATTGGGATAGATTCGACCGAATCCTTCAGCCTACAGAAGTCGATCTATGCACAGAAGAGGCCACTCCAGAAATGACGGCCCAGAGAACTGCCGAGCTTGAAGGGAAGCTAGTTTCTGCTTGTGAGAGATCTATACCAAGAAAAAGCAGATTCAAAAAACCAGTTCCCTGGTGGAACCGAGACCTCGACAAACTGAAAAAAGAAGTGCGTGAACTCAGAAGAAACTTCCAACAGACTAGAAACGCTACACAACAAGAAAGACACAAACAGCAGTACCGAAGTACCAAAAACAAATACACTGCACTAATCCGCAAAACCAAACCGAGTAGCTGGCGCTCCTTCGTCACAGACAAAGGAAACTCAGACCCATGGGGAATTGTATATAAATTACAAACAGGCAAAATCCAAACAGCTAAAGCCTGCAGCAACATTAAAGGAAATGGGCAAGAAACCACCTCCTGGGAACAGACCAACAAGCTCCTGCTAAACAGCCTGATTCCTGATGACAACTCAGAGACCGAAACGTCGTGGCAGAAACAGATTCGCTCCAGTGCAGAATCCCCACCAAACACTGAAAATACACCGGTTTTCACGATGATAGAGACTCGGAATGTAATAGCACAGCTCAAAGTAAGAAAGCCCCGGGACTAGACCTCCTGGAGGCGGAAATTATCAAGAAGGCCTGGCCAAAACTGCACAGAGAAATTAGACACCTCTTTAACACTTGTCTCTTCTCCGGTACCTTCCCGGAGAAATGGAAAAAAGGAGTAATCAGGGTTCTCCTCAAAAGCGATGACAAAGATGCGTCTGACCCAAGGTCATACAGACCAATATGCCTATTGCCAATTCTCAGCAAAGTCCTGGAAAAGCTAATAGCTATGAGACTCTCTGCCATATTGGATTCGCATCCGCATTCAGCCCAGCAACAATACGGCTTCCGCAGCGGCCGCTCAACGGAAGACGCAATTACCAATGTACGACAGACAGTTGCACAGTATAACGAGAAATATGCAATAGCTCTGCTATTTGACATATCCGGCGCTTTCGATAACGTATGGTGGCCAACTATACTCCAGCACCTGAAAAAGAGGAAATGTCCACGAAATATATACAGACTAATCCAAAGCTATCTCTCAGGCAGAACAATGCAAATACACGACAAAAATTACACAATCTCCAAAGCAGCCACCAAAGGATGCCCGCAAGGCTCTGTCCTTGAGCCCAAATTTTGGAACTTAATATTCAACGATTTGCTGAACACAGTCGAAAGTAACAATATAGAACACGTCGCATATGCAGACGACCTAATGGTGATAACACCAGGAAATTCCAGAATAGAAATGGAAGTGAAAGCCAATAATGCAGCAAAAATAATCACGGAGTGGTGCAATAAGCACAAGCTAACACTCTCCAAACAGAAAACAGAAATGATACTCTTGAAAGGACTCCTGGACATTAGAAGGCCACCTACTGTTAAAATAGGAGACACCTCCATCCTCATGAAAAGTACCGTAAGATACCTCGGTATACATTTTGGAACTAGATTCAATGTCACGCCACATGTGCAACATGTGACCAAGAAAAGTAAAGTCATATTCCATCGGTTCGCACAAGTAGCGAAATCCTACTGGGGACTTAGCTACAGAACCACGATGACAATGTACAAGGGCGTCTTCCTAGCCATCGCGTGCTATGCGGCCGCCGGCTGGAGCGACAAACTAAACGTGCACCACATCAGGAAACTCCAATCAGCGCAAAGATATTCCCTCCTTAGGGCAACTAGAGCATACCGCACAACTTCCAATGAAGCGCTCAGAATAATCGCAGCCGCTCCACCTATCGACATAGTAATGTCGGAAAGGAGGAGAGCTATATATAACATCAGAAAAGGCTTAGAAACCAAGTTCGGGGATAAGCTATTCAAACCCCCCAGTACACAGGACCAAGACTTAGCACAATTGGTACTGAAGGAAATAGAACTACAAATCAGGCACCACACAGCGGTCCTATGGCAAGACCGATGGAGTCAGGCGCACCTTGGTCTATTCACCAAGGAGTACTTTCCGAATGTCCAAAGCAGACTAGACGCACAACACATGAACCCAGACTTCTACACCTCACAGCTCCTCTCAGGGCATGGGAAAATAAACAGAAAACTGAGGAAACTAAATCTGATTAGCTCCGACCTCTGTAGCTGCGGAGAAGCAGACACAGTAAAGCACATAATCTATGACTGCCCACTAAACCACAACGAAAGACAAGAGCTGGCAAAAGACCTAAACGAGTCTCGAATCACGTGGCCGTGTGATCTTCAGAAGTTGGTCGAAATCAATGCCTTCAAGCATTTTCGGAAATTCGCAACAACCACCATGAGACGTAGAGAGTAAGGAAGAGTCAATAACATACAAGGCAACCACCCTGACGATCCCTCGCAGGTGATACCCCCGGGTATTCGAGATCGTAGGGTTTAACAAGCAAGAACGGCTACCATTTTTTTTTTCCGTGGGAAAATGCTTTACGCATTCCCCGACTCCCTGGGGGGAGTCGGGGTTATGTGGGACTGCCCTTGGGGGAAATCCCCATGGGGGTACCCACTAAAAACCCACGCCCACCTAAGCTAAAGGGGAGGTGCCTGGATCACGCGAGTACTCAACAGGACACCTCCCAGCTAATACATGCCACCCCGGGGGAGGGGTTAACCTCCCCCACTGCCTACGCTATAAGACCCCGGGCGGAGGGACCCGCCCGGTGTCCCCATCCCTGGAGCCTTCGGATTGGGCTTCCCGAGCCCCAGCTCGGTCCACCCACAGCTCCCGGAGTCTTCGTGCCCCGCTCGGAGCCGGTATCCCTAAGGAACCAGCCCCGGCCGAGGCAAGAAGACGCCGCCACCGGAAGGAAGGGCCGTCGGAGGCGTGATCCGGCACGCCCCGACCCTTCCTCACCCAATACCCCCCACGGATCCCCCTCCCCAATCGGGGAGGGACGGACCGACACCCCCCTACACCGGGAAACTAACCCGGGGGGTGTCGGCCTATCACGGGGGGAGCTATGCTCCCCCCCGGGGGCCCGGGTCAGCTCACACTCCGGGCCCCCGAGTTCGCCGCCCCCAGTCGTGGGGGCATAACAGGGCGCGGGGAAACCCCCCGCGCCAGCCCCACTCCGCCCCCCACAACCGGGGGCACACTTTGGCGCGGGGGAGACCCCCGCGCCCTCCCTACCCACTCCGCCCCCCTCCGGGGGGGCACACGTCGGCGCGGGGGTCGTCCCCGCGCCCACACCCTCCTCGCGGAGCCCGGGTCCCGCTCCCGGGCCCGCTCGGCGGCCTCCTTCTGCTTCATAACATCCTCGCAGAAGGAGGCCACCGCCTTCCACGACCCCACGCTGCCGACCATGTGGTCGACCACGGTCGGCAGCGCGAGGTCCCACCCTCCCACTGTGGCTCGCAGGACACGGCGCGGCCCGGCCCAAGCAGGGCACTCCTCCATGGTATGCCGCGCCGTGTCCACATCTTCGCCGCAGTGGTGGCACTGCGCAGTCGGCTCCCGCCCCATTCTGTGCAGGTACTCTCCGAAGCAACCGTGGCCGGAGAGCACCTGCGTGAGGCGGAAGGTCAACCTTCCCCGCCTCCTGCACCATATATAAAATATGGGCAGGAGGGCCCGGACAATCGGACGTGTGGAGGGCGTTAACATCGCCCTCCACTCCGAAAGACTTTCCGTCCGGGCCTGGCGATTCTGGCCCTCGAGCTCCGACTCCTCCTCGCGCGTGAGTTCCACCCCCGGCGGGCGGCGGAAGGAGCGGGCGATCTGGTATAACTTCGCCCGCTCCGCCGCCACCACAGTGAAGGGTGGAATCACGGCGAGGAGTCCCGCCGCCTCGGTGGAGATGGTGCGGTACCCCCGTATGACCCGCAAGGCCAGCCGCCGCCGCACTCTTTCGAGGAGTTTGCGGCTAGGCGTGCTGGCCTCGAGCGAGCGGTGCCATACGGGGGCCCCATACAGGGCTATAGACCGCACCACCTCCGTATAGAGGCGGCGCACTTTCAAATCCGGCCCCCCGACATTCGGCAGCAGCCGCGCCAATGCGGCTGCCGTCTTCTCTAGTCGGGGGGCAAGGAGCTCGAAGTGTTCTTCGAATCGCCAGCGGCCGTCTATGACCAGGCCCAGGTATCTCATCCTGGGCCCGATCTCGACGGAGGTTTCAGCGACGCGAATCCGGAGGTTCTGACCATGGGGTAGCCGCCGCGGCCGAGGCGATCCGTACATCCAGATCGCCTCGGTCTTTGCGGCGGCCACGGTCAACCCCATCCTCCGGATTCGCCCGACCACGCGGTCCAGGGCGGCCTCACACAGGTGCCTGGTTCTCCCCCAGTCCCCCCCCCCCCCCATGGCATATACCAGGGTGTCATCTGCGTAGCAGATGACACCCGTATCCGGGGGGAGGACAACCCGCAGCACCGCGTCGTAAGCCAAGTTCCACAGGAGCGGTCCGAGGACCGACCCCTGTGGAACGCCGCGGTGCGTCTCCCTCGTGTTCACGATGCTATACCGGCCGGTAAACATCACTTTCCTGCCGCGGAGGTAGTCACCGACCACCTTCCGGAGATAGGGGGGCACCTGGAAATACTCCATCGCCCCCACTATCTCCTTCCAGGGCAGGGCGTTGAAGGCGTTAGATATGTCTAACGACACCGCCAACAACGCCCCGCCCCGAGCGACAGCCCGTTCACGGAGGAGGCGCAGACGCTCCAGGGCGTCAATTGTGGAGCGCCCCCTCCGGAATCCATACTGGCTGTCGCTCAGGTCGGGACCACCCCGCGACAGGTGCTCGACGAGGCGGGCGGCAATTATCCTTTCGAACAGCTTGCCCGCCTCGTCGAGTAAACAAACCGGCCGGTATGCAGAGGGAGACTCTGCGGGTTTCCCCTCCTTTTGGAGGAGAACCAGGCACGCTTTTTTCCACTCCTTGGGGAAGACTCCCCGGCGCAGGCTCGCGTCCATGACGCTCCTGAACGCCGGGGCGAGGACCTCCATAGCTAAGGCCATTATACCACCGGGAACCCCATCGGGGCCAGGGGCCTTCTTGCCCCCGGCCCGGAGTTCCCGGACGGCCCGGTACAGCTCCCACTCGGTGACCCGGAATTCGTCCGACCACTCAATGGTCGGACCCGGGGCGCGTTCCCTCCTCCCCTCGTTCCCGTCATCAGCGGGGAAGAGGGTACTCACTACGCGCCCCAGAAATTCCGGGTCTAGCCTCTCCGTGACCGGGGACGCCCAGGGGCGGAGCTTCCCAAGCACCGCCTTATACGGGCGTCCCCACGGATCGTCACGGAGGGTGAGCAGGAGCTCATACCAGGCCTTGGCCTTAGCAGCGGCAATCGCACGCTTGAGGGCCACGGCCGCAGATCTGTACTCCCTGTACAGCTCGGCGACCCTCGGCTCCGCGTCGCCGCCCAGGAAATGGCGGCGACGGGCGCGGGTGTACTGGCGGCGGGCTCGGCCGGCCGAATTGCGAAGTTCGGCCAGCTCCCCCGACCACCAGTATACAGACTTTCTCGGGGGCTGAGCTCGGACCCGGGGCATCGTCACGTCGCAGATCATCTGCAACGTGCCCCGGATCCAAGTCGCCCCCTCATTTACCCCGCGCTCCCTGGCCGAAGGCCAGGCGGAGCCGATTATCACGGCCCTCAGGAGGTCCCCGTCTAGTCGTTTCAGCGCCCATCTGGGCACTGACGGGGTGCCACGTCGGAGGGGCGTGTCCAATGGCGAGTCTGAGACCACAGCCACGTCCATCAGGACGTAGCTGTGGTCAGACAGGGTCTCTCCATCCCAGACCCGCCAGTTGGACACACGGCGCGAGGCGGCGGCCGTCGCGAACGACACGTCAACAATCGACCAGCCGTTCCACCTCACGCACGTAGGCACGGAGCCCCGGTTTAATAACCGGAGCTCCATCCCCTCCGCCCAGTCTTCCAGGACTCCGCCTCGGGCGCTGGTCCCGGGGTTACCCCAGGTGGTGGACCTCGCATTGAGGTCCCCCAGGACCAGCACCGGACCGGCTATATATGGGGCTATCATTAGCCCCAGCCGGTACGGCTACCATACCGTCGCCGCAACCTGCTAGAGACCGAAGCGCTAAGCTGGTAACTCCGCCTCCTCGTGGCCCCCGCTGGTAACGCTCCTGTGTCGGTGCAAGCTGACACGGTAGCGGCTAAGCGAGTTACTTCCCGTACGGGACGGTCTACCCTTGTGATGATCCTTAAATGGTGAACGAGGGGTTTTTCCAAGTCAGTCCATAACACCTAAGGACATACGGACCCTCTGCAGTTGTTTCTAAAGGCTAGAACCCAACAACGCCGGTATAAGACGCCTAGAGCGACTTCGGTACGGCAAGAGTGAGCGTAGCTCCATAGCTCTTTATGTAGACAATAAACTGTTCCTATCTACTGGACTTCACCGCTAGGTGGCGCAGAGTACTGACGCGTCTTCATGTCGCTCCGTATTAAAAGTGTTATCTAAGGAATAATTAATTAAAGTTATTCAGGAAGCAGTATTAGTTGTTGTGAACACTTATGTGAAAAATCTCAGTGATCAAATCAGTGCGGAAAAAGTTATTAGCGAAAATCCGGTTGGCGTCGGCCGGCAGGACGCCGTAGTGACGCGCCGAAACTAATAACGGACATCTACCGTAATCAAACGATAGGAAAGTGCTGCATTCACCCGTGCACGCGATACTAGTGTAGTGAAACACGACGCGAGTGTTTCCATGACACAGGAAGGCCTCAGTGAATAATTATTAAGAAATTAGTAATGTGACGCTCGAGTGACCGCCATCTTGGACGCCATATTGGCCTTTATCCCGCCAATTTTCCCACCACCTGGACGCCATCTTGGACGCCATATTGGACGCCAACTTGGACGCCATACCGAGCGTCCCCCGAACGCCATCTGGAATTCACACTGCACACCACACCGAAAACCGCCATAACACGCAGGCTCACCAACTACGGTAGCGCCACCCCACCGGGTAAGCGCCGAACCGAAAAATGACTCCGTCGTCATTTTTAAAAAAACCCGCGAAGAAAATCCAGGAGGATAAGACGAAACCGGTGAAGGGCATGCAGAACAAACAGAAACAACTACTAAAGACAACACCAATGACAGGAAAGCCCACAAACGGACAAGTACCAATGGAAACAGATACACAAAGTAATAAACGACCAAAAGACGACTCCTCAGACGAGTCGGACTTATCGCCACAGCGAGAAAACACAAAAAAGACGAAATCAAACACAGACGGGCTATCCACGGGAACAAATTATCAAAATACTGACATGAATTCGGAATCCGACACAGAGGCAAATATCTACCCAGAGACAGACCTCAAAAAATGCTGCAACCGGAATGTTCGGGAATCGGCGACGAGTTGCTCCGAGCAATACGGGCAGCGGGCCGATCCCGCGACTTTGCACTATTTAAAACCGCGCGCGCTCAGGCACAGCGCTAATTAGCTCCCGAGCACGTCCGTCTCTGCGAATCGGCCCACGGCGCGCCGACCAATTACCGTGCTCGCGGGCAGCGAATATCCGTGAGCGATTCCCGGAATCGGCCTTCCTTTTCGACGAACCGTCTAAGCGATCGCACGTGACACCAAACCGTTTTTATTGAGCCGTGATTTCGGAGAGTACCGCGCTTACCGGGCAAATCACATAACGTGTATCGTGTACGCACGGTTTGAACAATTAAGTCTGAACCTTTATTACAAATACAAGTGTGACAACGTGAAGTGCATTCTTTTCTTCTCGACCGACCACGTGCTCGATCCGATTTTCCGTTCGCACAGTCCCGGCGCTCGGAGTTTTCGCCCTATCCGTTTCCGACCATCCGCCTCGAATTTCCAAGCCTTCTGATAAGGCTGTCCCAGCCACCCATTCCCAAACACGGAACCAATGCTGCAGGGACATCGAAACAACAGACAAAAAACAAACTGCCAAGGAAAAGGCAGACAAAATCAGGACAAATCTCATGACCACCCTCACAGTCGAAGGAAGCGGAATCCAAAAACCCACCCTCACCAAAATCCTCAATAGCTTCATGGAGATGCAGAGCCTGATAACCGAGGTTCTGATGGCCAACAGCCACCTCGAGGGCCAACTCCACTCCACCACCAGAGATAACGAGAAGAGCATCAGGCCGCCCATCGATCATCGACCACCGACCTTTGCCGAGATCGTGGGTATAAACTCGAAAACAGCGGCGCTGTCAACCCTGAAACAAGATCCCCCCAGCGTTATAACCATCAGACCAAACGACAGCATGAAATACAACTCCAGCGATACAACAAACGAAGCAATCATGAAAATGATCTCCCCGGCCAGGCAAGCCCTACAGGTCAAAAATATCAGAAAGATTCAGGGAAACGGAATCCTAATCGAGACTGGGAAGAAGTCCGACATACAGAGCATATTAAAGAATAAGGAACTAACGGAAGCAGGCTTCTCCATGACAGCACCAGCGAAGAAAAACCCGCGCATTATCATCTACCGGGCCCCACGCATGACGGACGACGAACTGTTGGACAGCATAACCGCGCAGAACGACGTACCCATCGAGGCCAAAAACAAATTCAGGCAGCAAACCAGGATAGCCTTCAAGACCGGCGACAAAGACAAGGACACCTGTAATGTCATCCTGGAACAACTTTAATCCCGAAAGCCGGGAAAGATACCAAAGACGCCAAAAATTGGCGCCCGATCACAATCGGTTCACTGTTGGGTAGGATTTACTCCGCGATAATAGACGCAAGACTGCGGAGGGCAAGCAGGAACAGCAGGAGGCAAAAAGGATTTACCACGGAGGACGGCTGTAAATACAACGTCTCCATTCTAGACAAGGTGGTAAAGGAAATGAAGGAAAGGTCGGGAGGAGTCATCATAGTCGTCGACATCTCCAAAGCGTTCGATACGGTCCCCCATAGGGCTGTGGGGGATGGGCTACGTATAAAAGGTCTGCCGCCAACAGTTTCAAACTACATCGAAAGGATTTACGACGACTGCTGGACGGAAATTAAGACCAAAGAAGAAAATATAAGGATCAAATTAAATAGAGGGGTAAAGCAGGGCGATCCACTATCGCCACTGCTATTCAATACAATCATAGACCCCATTATTGACAATGTGGACGAGACGACGGAGGGCGTTAAGATTGGAGACGAGAAAGTCTCCATTCTTGCTTTTGCGGACGATCTGGTCTTGATAGCCGAGTCCGCAAAAGAGGCAACACGCCAAATAAATAAAGTATGCAATTATTTAGAGAGTCTGGGCATGAGCATACAAGCCGATAAATGCGCGACGTTCCAGATCGTCCGCAAATGCAAAACATGGCACTTAAAAGATCCTAAAGTGTGGATGGGCGAGCAATGCTTGCCAGCATCAACGCCAGATGATATAATTAAATACTTAGGCGTATACCTAAGCCCATGGTCGGGAATGCAGCGAGTGGAAATTCGCAATATACTCCAGGCAGCAGAGAACATAAGGACGATGGGGCTTAAGCCTCATCAGAAAATAAACTTAATCAGAGTTCATCTGCTGCCGAAATATATACATGTGCTGGTCGCCAGTCCGCCGCCGCTAAACCTCTTGGAGGAATTAGATCAAGAGGTAAAACAAATCATAAAAAAGATCCTGCATCTCCACCCGTCAACAACGGATGGATTACTATATACAGGTAAAAGGAACGGAGGCCTGGGTATTCAAAAGATTGCGGACATAATCCGCATCGCAAAACTCCGCAACGGCCTCCGAATGGGAAATAGCGAGGATCAGGCGGTGGTTGAGGCCTACCGAAGACAGGAGGATATTTTAGCCAAGTACGCTAGATCGGTAGGCCTCCAGTGGCCAGTAACAGAGGAAGAACTGGAATCTACTTGCTGCAAATTGAAAAGAAAGTGCTATGAAGAATGGGGACAGCTCATCTCCCAGGGCCAAGGCGTATACGAGTTTGTCGACGACAAGCACGGTAACGCCTGGCTATATCGGCCAGAACTACTGAAGCCATCTCGCTACTTAGATGCGCTCAAGATTCGGATTAATACTTTCGGCACAAGAGTAGCATTAAGGAGAACTAGAAGGGAAATAGACCCAATGTGCCGAAAGTGTAAGATTCAGGCAGAAACACTGGGACACGTGTTGGGTAATTGTATCCACACGAAACCATCACGAATTCACAGACACAATGAGATCGTGAATCTAATTGAAAAGAAGGCGCCAAGAGGTTCCGCGGTATTTACGGAGCCCACGGTGAACGTGGCCGGAGAACTGAAGAAGCCGGATCTGGTTATCAAAGACCAGGAAGGCAAGCTCCTAGTAGTGGACGTAACGGTTCGCTACGAGGATAAGGATAATCTCCGGAAAGCTCGAATTGATAAAATAGAAAAGTACAGAGAGACCGCGGAACTCTTAAAAGTGAAAATGAAATGTAAAACAGCTGAAGTACTACCAGTGGTAGTAGGCTGCAGAGGCGCCATACCAGCAGGGACCATAAGGAACCTGAAAATCCTGGGTTTCAAAAAGAGCGACATTGTCACAGTAGCAATGATTGCCCTCCGTTCGTCGATAGAAATCGCGAACACTTCTATCGACTACGATTGACGATAATCGTTGAATATATTTATTTTACTCTACGTGTCGTATTTGTCCTATTTATTGAACTGGACGCGGCTTCGGCCAAAGAAAGGTTTTATTACTGACACGGCACAAGCTAAGAATATTTTTTAATGCTGTTAGGCCTTGGACAAGGCCTATGGCCAAATGACGAAGCAGCTGCCAGCTGAACGAATTATAGCCCGCTTGGCTCTTTAAAACCAAGCGGTGCGAGTCTCCGCTGACACTAGTGTGCAGCGAGGCACGGGCGGATTCTATGGACAATGGACTTAGAATCCGGGGCGACACCTCCTCGCGGTTTTCCCTGGACGCGCGCCTCTGGCGCACGACGAAGTTCGCCTCCCGAAAGGGTACCCGTTACTAATTTTTCCAAGTGCCGAGGCAGGCCCTTTGGCAGTGGTCTAGAAAGTAGGCCTCGGATATGACGTTACTCCATTCTCGGAATGTTTGTATTTATTTTTATATACCCAACGAAGGGGTCAACCTCGGAAGTCTACGGCTGCGACGGCAGTTCGTACAGGAAATAGCCAAATGCCTCGTCATCTAATTAGTGACGCGCATGAATGGATTAACGAGATTCCCTCTGTCCCTATCTACTTTCTAGCGAAACCACTGCCAAGGGAACGGGCTTGGAAAAATTAGCGGGGAAAGAAGACCCTGTTGAGCTTGACTCTAGTCTGGCATTGTAAGGAGACATGAGAGGTGTAACATAAGTGGGAGATGGTAACATCGCCGGTGAAATACCACTACTTTCATCGTTTCTTTACTTACTCGGTTGGGCGGAGCGCGTGCACCGAGGTCTTATGACCCGGTTGTCACGGTGTTCTGGAGCCAAGCGTGTAAGAGTGGCGTGAGGCTTAACGGCGGACCGCCGACAATACTCCCGCTTGATCCGATTCGAGGACACTGCCAGGCGGGGAGTTTGACTGGGGCGGTATATCTGTCAAAGAATAACGCAGGTGTCCTAAGGCCAGCTCAGCGAGGACAGAAACCTCGCGTAGAGCAAAAGGGCAAAAGCTGGCTTGATCTCGATGTTCAGTACGCTTAGAGACTGCGAAAGCACGGCCTATCGATCCTTTTGGCTTGAAGAGTTTTCAGCAAGAGGTGTCAGAAAAGTTACCACAGGGATAACTGGCTTGTGGCGGCCAATCGTTAATAGCGACGTCGCTTTTTGATCCTTCGATGTCGGCTCTTCCTATCATTGCGAAGCAGAATTCGCCAAGCGTCGGATTGTTCACCCGCCAACAGGGAACGTGAGCTGGGTTTAGACCGTCGTGAGATAGGTTAGTTTTATCCTACTGATGACTAGTCGTTGCGATAGTAATCCTGCAGAACAGAATGTAGTACGGCCGGGTGTCACTCGGATCGCTAATAACTCGGTAAACACGCTTACTAGTCGTTTGTCATCGCGATACATGCTATCGTAGAGAAAAAAAAGATAGAGACATGTAGTATTGACCACTCCCCGTGAGGGGAGTTCCGTACCTCGGGGATTCGCCCCATACCGGAAAAGTCAGCCGTTCATGTTAGGCTCTCTACTTCTAACTCCATCAGTTGCGAAGGAAACAGTCCGTAGGTGTTGTGGACTGGGCATTGGAAAAACCCCTCGTTCACCAATTAAGGATCATCACAAAGGTAGACCGTCCCGTACGGGAAGTAACTCGCTTAGCCGCTACCGAATCGGCTTGCGCCGACCCAGGAGCGTTACTTAGCGCTCGGTCTCTAGCAGGTTTCGTCAACGGTGTGGTAGCCGTTCTCATGACTATTTCACCCTACGATCCCGAATACCCAGTTGTTGAGGTATTACCTGCGAAGGATCGTCAGGGTTGTTTTTGCCAGTTTCCGAAGTGCCAAAGTCTATGCGACTAAGGCATAATTCCATTGCGTGTTTAAACGCAGCACAGCTCTTATCTTTCAGCCCGTGATTGGCAGGTCTTCCTGCTTTCTTGCAGTTTATGCAAGTAGGCTTCTCTTCTTTTGTCGGGCATTCCTTGAATGAATGCCCGTCCTTACCGCAGTGCCCACACGTGTCGGTTTTTGCCTTACAGTGCTTTGCAACGTGCCCAAATGACTGGCATTCGAAGCAGCGTGTTGCAGCTATGTAATCTTTTAGCCCGTAGGCATGGAATCCTATAAATACCCGGTTCCTGTTTAACAGGATTTTCCGGGTTTTGGGAGAGACCTCTGCCACCCAGTTGGTGACTTCTCTGTCTTTCTTCCCTGTCTTGAAGAGGAGTTTGAACTCCTCTTCTAGTTTTTCCTCCGAATCCAGTTGGAGGTTTTGTCTCTGTATTGCTTTAAGGAGTTTCGCCTCTGATGTCTCAGAGGGGACTCCAAATATGATTATCTTTGGTCTCCTCTTGAGGAGGGGACCAATGTCTAGTTTCTTTCGCAGTTTCTCATTGCTGAGGACTTGCTCAACGTCCTCAGCTGTTTCGGTCTCTATCAGAATGCCGGAGTTCCCGAGTTTCCTCAGGTTCCGGATTCTGATTTTCTGTTCTGTCGGATTGATACAATCCGACAGGACCTTCTTGGTCTTGTCACTATTCTGTATTTTACTACCCTTTACTGGGTAGATGGCTGCAGCTGGCTTGGACTTTGTGACAGGGGTCCGTTTTGCCAGCTGCTTAGTTGTCTTGTTTGCCTTAATTATGTCCGAGTATAGGAGCGGCTTAGAGGACAGGGCCTCTTGAGCACGACTCCTCTCGGACGAAAACTTGTCTATTTTGGCTGAGAGCTCATCGAGTCTCTCTGTTATTTTCCCTATTATTTGTTCTTGCATGGAGCTCTGCTCCTTTTGCTTATCTAGTTTTTCCCTCAGAGCCGTGTTATCTCTGTGGAGTTCAAGTCTGAACTCCTTGGCTTCTGTTTCCGCTTCCTCATGCTCCCTGAGTAGGGAGTTTAGGAGCGCCTCTCCTCTGTTACGTTCTGAGTTAGTAAGACTAGTAAGACTAATACTACAGAGGAACCTTCTAAGAAGCTCCTCTGCGCTTAACGGCAGTTCATCAAACCGCTCTAATTCAATTTTCACCTCTTTGATCAGCTTTTTGTGTGACTCGTTGCACGGGCCACTTAGCCGCTTATTCTTCCTTTTCCTGTCTTTGGGAAAATCCCATTTAAAGTCCTCTGGACTTAGATCCGAATATGAATCGTCTGTGTATATGTCCGATTCGTCGTCCCAGACAGTAGCTATGCCCTGTTCTGTCTGGGTCGTTTCTTTATCCACCTTCGTCTTTCCTTCAACTTCCTTTTTCCTCGTTCCTCCTGCCTTCTTCGATTTTGGTTTTGATTTTTTAAGTTTATTCATGTTTGTTCCCACGAGTTGGGACGAAATACGGTCGCTCCCCGGGTGACGCCCTTTCCGGGGAGAAGGCTATTTCTCTCAGGTTTCGCCGGGTATCCTGAGGTTAGACGCTAATGGCCGCTGGACCCACCGACCGCCCGTGTAAAACACGGGACCTCTCTCACCGCGTTCTTCAGCTTAGAGGTTAAGGGTTTGTTCAAGGGGTTCGCCTCCCCGTTGGGCCGACCGGCTAAGGTAAGCCCCCCGTTTCTCCCGTTCTGCAACATACCACCGGATGTATCCGGTGGGTCGTCGCGGCAGAGGGGAGTCTTCCGGGTGAGAGCCGCGGTTATCGCGAACGATAACACACGCATGGGCTCCCTGGGAGGCGCGGTCATCGCAAGGCGATGACTCCGCAAGAACTCTCTTTATGAGAGAGCTGCGGTTGTCGCAGAGCGACAACTCACGCAAAGCTCTCTGAGAGCCGAGGTACTCGCGATGCGACAATTCCGCAAGAGCTCTCTTTCGAGAGCTGCGGTTGTCGCGGGGCGAGAACTCACGCAGGAACTCTCTTACCAGAGCCCCGTTAGTCACCCGAAGGTGTCCAGGTCCTACCACGTGAAGGAGGGGTTGGTGCGTCAGGGTTATACCATGATATAAGTCCCCGACGCTTATAAGACCCAAAAGATAGAGACAGGTAGTGTTGTAGATTATGAGTCGGGCTGCCCCGGTTGCGCCGTACCTCGAACATACAGTTCATACCGGCTACTACTACATTTCGTCATGCCAGATGTTATGGCTCTACTCTCTCGTCGCCTGCCTTATTGGAGGGACATGCAACGTCGATTCCACTGCCACCTGTCCAACCCTTTCCAGGAACTCCCGCTATAAGCGGGATGGGCTTGAATCCTGGCCCGAGGAGTTAAGATCCCGAAGGATCTTAACCGCTGGTGGTGTCCAATCGTTCACGCGTTCGACTCCACTTTAGTTTTAGTACGTCTCGCGCGAAGTTCCGGAAGCTCTTGAACAGAGCTTCGCTTACCAGGAGTGCTGGCTGCACCGGCCACAAGTGACCTTTAGCAGCAGCTTCCTGGTGTAGGAGTTCTCGCGCTTGATCGTATTGCGGACAGGCGTACAAGATGTGGCTAGGTGTTTCTACTTCGCCGCACTCGCAATGCTCGTCCTCCACCAAAGTGAATTCCTTGAGCTTCGCACGGAAATCTCCGTGTCCGCTTAGGAATTGTGTGACGTAGTGATCGGTGATCACCCATCGCGCGCGGAGACGGTCTGATACATCGTTGAAGTATTGGAAGGTAGTTCTTCCCTTCGTCGATGACGACCATCTCCGTTGCCACACCGCCAGAGCTGCTCGCCTTACCTCAGCTAGTGCATCGGTGGGCGTTACAGCTCCGGAAGCCAGATCGGCTTGACTAATACGACACGTCTCAAATTCGATATCAAGTTCTTTTCGTATCTTGTAGGCGCATATTCGCTCCGCTATCACCAAGTCTATCGGTACCGCACCGGCGATCACGGGGACCGCATCCGTCGATACCGTTCTGTAGGCCTTGATGCAGCCAAGCAGAGCTCTCCTCTGCGCTTTGATGAGAGCTTTTCTCGATACAAAGGTGAGAAGGTCTGCCCAGCCCGCAGCAGCGTACGCCACGATTGGGACGAATAGGCCACGGTACATAGTACGCATGGCCCGGTGTCCCAATCCCCAGTTCGAACGAGCAATCTTTGAAAACGCATTACACGTCTCCATAGACTTAGCACTCACGTACGCAACATGGGAGGTAATTCCCAGTTGCTTGTCGAAGTGTACGCCGAGGTACCGAATGGTATCCTTTACGGCGATACTTCTTCCATCAATCCTCACCACAGGCGGCCTTTCTCTATGCAGAGAGCCTTTTAGCAAGATCATCTCGGTCTTAGGAGCAGATAGCGATAACTTTTGTGATTTGCACCACGCAGAAATCGCATCTGCTACCTTTTGGCCTTTGAGCCGGAGTTCCTTCCTCGTGTTGCCACTGACAAGTACGAGGAGATCATCCGCATAGGCTATGGGCTCGCAAGCGAGCCCGGTGTTCGATAAGAGCTGTAGAACTCCGTCAAAGACTAAGTTCCAACAGCTTGGACCGAGAATTGATCCCTGTGGGCAGCCTTTGGTTACGACTTTCCTCACTTCTCCGTGATTAGACACTATGGTCACCACACGGTTGGAGAAATAGTCCACCATTAGCCGAAAGAGATTGCGTGGACAGCCTCGCCTCCTCAGCTCGCTGAGGATGCTCGGTCACCAGACATTGTCAAATGCACCTGAGATGTCGAACGGCGAGCGCCAGGACATACTTATCTTCGCAGCTGGATACCAGACCCCTCAGCTTTACCACGGCATCTTCCGTGGATCGCCCAGGTCTGAATCCGTATTGCCGGTCAGATGCGTATTCCGGGCTTAGGAACACTTTAGCTAATCGCATAGCGATTAGCTTCTCAAGAACTTTGCCTACTACGGATAGTAGGCAAATCGGACGATAGGACTTCACAACCGTCTCCGGTTTGTCAGGCGCTTTCAGAATAGTTCTGATTGAGCCGACTTTCCACCTGGAGGGGAAGGTCCCGTGCTCGAGGCAACCATTATAGAGCCGAAGCAGCTCGGTGCGAAGTATTCCGACCGAGCATTTTACAAGTTCCGGCTCTATCCGGTCTAAGCCTGGGCATTTTCGTCTCTTCAGACGTTTCACCGCCTCTTCAAGCTCCTTGCACGTGAAAACTGGATCGTCTTCACTCGCCGGCTCGATGGTGGCTTCCCGTCTGACTCGCGCTTGTTCTGGAGTGTCGCTCTCGGACGAATCGTCCGGGATTAACGCATCCAGTAACGCGGACGCGGTGGACTCGAAGTCCACCGTGTGTCCTTGGTCTGTGCGAATGTTGGACATTACTGTTCCAACATTCAGCTTGTCTCGTGTGATCTTGTAAACAAGACCCCACGGTTCTTTGTTCCCCTGCTCGGTTACAAAGTTTTTCCAACTTTGTATCCTCGCAGCTCGCACGGCAGCCGTGTAGGCTTTTCTGTGCACGAGATACTCAGCCTTCCGTTCTGCCTTCTCGACCTCCGAACATCTCGGGTTTTGGAAGGCGCGTCTACATTTGTAGACCCGCTTCTTCCGTCTCGTCAAATCTGGTGTCCACCATGGGACAGATTTAGAGTGCCACCGCTTTGATCGCATGGAGGATTCGCACGCTTGGATAATCGATTGCTCGACTCCCAGTGCGAGGCGTTCGACCTCCTCTCGGCCGTTAGGCCGGAGGGTTAAGTTCCTCCTGCTTTCCAGCAGCGTTCGTTCGAATCTGGGCCAGTTCGCAGTGTTCAGGTTGAACCGCCCCAATTGGCCCCGGTTCTCCCTTTCTACTGCGAACTGCAACGAAAACTCAATGACTCGGTGGTCGCTGGATGTTAGGTCATGGGCCTTCCAGTTTCGCACTTTGTCGGACATGTCGCTAGTCACTAATGTGACATCGATATAGGACTCTCCCAGTGAGCTGGAGTACGTGGGCATACTACCAGCTTCGTTCAAAATAACTAAGTCGTGTCGGGCCATGAACTCTTCGAGCTTTCGGCCTCTCGCGTCTGTCTTCGGATTCCCCCAAAGGGTAGATTTTCCGTTGACGTCGGCTGCAATCACGACTCGGTTATGGTTTAGCGCCGCAAGCACATTCTCCAGTCGAGCCAGACTTGGTTCAATGTCCTCCGAACATTGAAAGTACTGGCTGACTAGGTAGACGTTTCCGAAATTGCCTTTAACGCTTACACAGGAGAGATGCGCATCGCACAGATGCGTGAGTTTGACCGCGGTTAGATCCCGGTTTATGACAGCTGTTGCCGCCATAGGCTGGTCTCCTTCCGTGTACACTCTCGCTGAGCCCAGTCCGGGCAATTTGCCCCGCCAGCTGTACGGCTCTTGTGCTAGTAACACATCGGGTCTCCTGGTATGCAGCAAAGATATGATTTCTTCGGTCACGACCCGAGAGCGCTGCATATTATGCTGCACAACTCGAATCTGCCTCTGAGATCGTCTATCTTCGGTGTGTCTAACCATAATTGGTTCGAGCTACTACTTGCTGTAACGCGACCTGATAGGACTCGCACAGCTTGTCTCTCGACTTATGACCGTGCGGCTTGCCTCGATCCTTACAATTAGAGCAGACGGGTCCGCTCTTCTTGTTTTTGCACGAGGCAAAGGTATGCCCCGACTGGGCGCAGTGACCGCATACGTCTTCTTTGTGCTTGCATCGTTTGGCCGTGTGGCCGAACTTCTGGCACTTGAAGCACCGAGTTACCGAGACGTAGTCCTGTACACGACAGCACGACCAGCCCATGTAAACTCGGCCTTCCCCACTTTTCAGCCGCCGGCGAACCTGCGGACTGACTTCGATGACCCAGTTGGCCGCCTCCCTGCCCTAGGGACCGACTTGAAAGCCGACCTTCAGGTTAGAGGCAAACTCTTTCTGGGTCATCTCTGGAAGGTTTTGCTTCCAGAGACTGGAAGCAACCTCGTCTCTCGTCAACTCTTGAGGAACGTCGTACACGTTGAGTGACGGGTTCCTCTTAGTTGGCAGAGAGACAGAGAGTCCTGCATCTTTCAGGCTGTTACTTCCCGTAAAGGCCCGAAGATCCTCACTGCGTTCAGTCTCGACGACTATGCCACCGGAGTGGATGCGTCGAACCGACTTCACGCGGATCTTCTCCTTGTTGGGTTTCACCAAGGAGAGGACAGTACGCTTGGTCGCTTCGCTGTCCTGCTTCTTGCCCTTCGGCGGGAAGATCTTCACCACATGCTGTGGTGGCTTCACCGCGTCTTGGGAAACCTTCTTGCAGTCGACCTTTATCTTGTCGGCGTAGGTCGACTGCACGCGCTTGCCAGCTTGACCGGTCGGCATTGACCGCGGGGCAGTCAGCGACACAGTCTTTGCACTCACCGCGGTTCGAGCCTTCTCTGCTCTTGCCGCTACGAGCTGCCCTTCGAGGTAGCCATTCCGAAGAATGAGCTCCATCACCAGCTCGTTGAGTGCGTTCGCTTGTTCGATGATCTCTTTGGCCGTGATCTTTGCGAGACGCGATTTCCCGCGCACGCAGATCTTCGTGACCTCGGAGACCTTTTGAAAGGCCTCTTCTCTTATGAGATCGAGGCTCCTTTCATTGGGCCCGGAAGCCGCCTCCTTCGGCTTCCTTCCCTTCTTCTTTTTCTTCCCTTTGCCTGGTGCTGGCTTGGGGTCGATTTTGTCTTTTTCGGAGGGGACCGGTTTCTTATCCCCTCCTTTTCCATGTCATCTTTGGGCTCTGGGTTTTCATCCCCGTCGAGCACCGTGCCATTTTTGTCAGAGACAAGGTTAGCACCTTGCCCCTGATCTTTTGTGCTCTTCCCGGACGTTGAGGAAGAGCCTTTCTTTTTTGGCGACTTGGTCGCCTTCTTTTTGGGTTTCGGTTCCGGTTTTGGTTTCGGCTGAGGTACATCCTCTTTCTTCCCATCAGCCTCGACCTCGACCTCGACCTTCACCGGCAAAAGTGCATCGCACCTTACGAGGGGCACACAAGGTGTCAAAACGATTACATCGTTATCTCCCTCGGCCCTCTCAGTTTTGGTTGCGGTGGCTTCACCCCCGGCAGTGCCGGGCGCTGGACCCACCGTCTTGACTCGCTTTGGTTTTCTGTTAATACCCATGAGATATTGTGAGATTTTCATTCCGCTGCGTGTCCCGGCCTCCTCGGACCCTCAAATGGAACCTGCATCCCGCTAGGTTAGGACATCACCCGGAATATAGTCCGCGGATATTGGTGCCGATTACTCGAACACCATCCACTTCCTCGCCCAAACGGAACACCACTCGCTAGTAGCTCATGATATTCCAAGCCGATTGACTAAGCATAGGGTTACTTTATCTCGCTTAGCCGCCCATCTAGTCGAAGCAGATGGCCAAAGGTACGTGTTGGCGACGTCTCTCCCGCAGGAGAGGGCCCCCTCAGATCCCAGGATCCTCTTTTCCGACGACAAGGGTCGCCACGCACGGCAAACACATGGGAGACGTGGACTTTGAGTGGTTGTCTCCTCCACTCCACTGCGCTTCGTTTTGTTCGCTCGACTCCGAAGAGCCTGCCATCCAGCGGGACCACGTGGAGGCACAAGCGCAGCTAGAACACATAGTGTTCCTTTACAACTCCGGCTTCTCCGAGGAAAAGAGCTCATCCCTTAGCAAATCCTCCCGGACACGTATTGCTTTAGTTGTAGCGGCATTTTTCTTGCTGGGGCCGTGTCCCTCAGCGGCTGAAGGTTGGCAGAAATGATTCCTTCAGCCTGTAATCACAATATACGCGTTGCCGCTACGCTGGTTCGCTTAGATGGACGCGAAAACCAGTCTCGACCGGGCTTTGCCGGTCGTACTCACTTTTATGTCATAGCCACCGCACCATAGCAGCTCTGTGAGTGCAATACGGTCTGTTTGGACTGCCAGAGGCGCTCCTTTCGACCCATGAGAAAGCCAAAAAGCTGTCCCCGCCCCATAGATAGAGACATTTAATGTAAATCCGGCCACCTCGAGGGTGACGTCGGATATGCGACCTCGCCGTAAAGGCATACGCAACAGTAACGTTTATCTACTTCTTTCGCTCCTCCACTGCCGAGAAGAAGGGGCGATGGAAAAATCCAGCTGTGCCACCGAGACGTGTGCGGTGGACGACTTCTTTGGCCGCAGGCGGCTGGGCGAGGATAGCTCCGCACTCAGTCGCCTACGCTCACGGGGAACCACGGGAAGGCGAACTCGCTGCGTGCCGCTCGCACGCACACTCTGACCCTTGAAATGTGCAGCTGAAATTGTAATTTTTTCATTAGTTGGGGCACCTATTGGGGTCCGACACGACAGTTACCAGCGAAGTGTTGTTGGGCTGTCGTGCCATGCCCGAGCGCTACGATACAGTTCGGGTGGACACGCCAAGAATACTATCTTATGTCTAAGGCGCTCGCATGCCTGTTCGGCCTATCTAGTGGCCTATGAAGCCCTTTAGCCAGAGGGCTTCGCGACAGTAGTCGACGAGCAGAGAGAATGCCTCTGGAGACGACACGAGGTATTGTGCCGCCTCAGGCCACCTCCACTCGCCGGCAGGGATGATGTCCCGCAGAGCCTCCCTCTGCGGGTCAAATAGTGGACATTCGAGAAGGAAGTGGCTCACCGTGTCCTCCTCGTCTCCGCAGACGCAGTCGCTGCTGTCGGCGACTCTGTACGCGAAAAGACGCTCTCTAAAGTCGCCGTGACCAGTAAGCACCTGCGTCACGTGGTGATTCGGTCTCATCCACCTTGCAGCCATTCGCTCTTCGATGCTGCTACAGAAGGCGTATGTTGTGCGGCCCAGGCGGGAGGACGTCCACCCAGTTTGCCACACGTTGGTCGCCTCGCTCTCCAGCAGCGTTCTCGCGTCGTCGTCTCCCGCGCGAACGACGATGTTCCCGAACCTGGCGTCCTTCCCTCTTCGCGTGTCGAAGAGGGCCCTACGCTGCCTCAGCAGGATGTCGATCGGGACCGCACCAGCCACTACGCACACGCTATCCCACGATGCCCATCTATAGGCACCGGTCACTGCTACAAGTGCTCTTCGTTGTGCGTACCTGAGTCTTCTCAGGTCCTTCTCCTTACACCGGTCCGCCCACCCAGCGGCAGCATAAGTTACCACTGGTAGGAAGACACCACGGTAGATCACGGAGAGGTTGCTGAATCTAAGTCCCCACCGGCTTCTCGCGAGTCTACCGAATTTCCTGAAGAGCGACCCGACCTTGTCGCTTAAGTATTTACAATGGGATTGGACACCCATGTTCCTATCGATTTGGACGCCAAGGTACTGCACGACGGACTTGAATTTAATGCCTTGCTCGTTTTCCCCTATTCGGATGGTCGGTGGCCTACTTGCCAGGTTCGCCTTGTGAGGTCGAACGGTTTTTCGTTTCCTGTCTGGGCGCGTGCCTCCTCGTCTTCCTATTCTTTGAAGCTCGATGTAGCTGCTCTTAAGCACAATTGCTTCTGTTTTGCGAGCTGACAACTCGAGCTTCGCCGCCCTACACCAGCCTAGGATCTGGTCAACGATACATTGACCTTCGATCTCTAGGTCTCTCCTACTATTGCCGGTTACGAGTACGAGTAGATCGTCTGCGTACGCTATGAATTTATTCTCAACTGAGGCTTCGAGCAGCCTCAGGAGACCATCGAACATGAGGTTCCAGCACGCCGGCCCGAGGACAGAGCCCTGGGGGCATCCTCTAGTGGCGCGCTTGGAGACCCTCTCTGTTCCAATTGCGAGGCTTACTCTGCGGTCGTCGAAGTAACTTGCGATTACCTCGAAAACATTCCGCGGGCAGCCTCGCTCTTTGAGACTATCTAATACTAGGGGCCACCAGACATTGTCAAAGGCGCCAGAGATGTCGAAGAGTAGCGCTATTGCGTTCCGGTGCTCTGTTGTCTCTACCATGCGACGGAGCTCTACGATTGCGAGTTCCGTCGACTTTCCAGGCATAAAGCCGAATTGCCGTTCTGAAATTTTCCCGGGCGGCATTGCTGTCTGGTCTAGTCTCCTTTTAAGGAGTTTCTCGAATAGTTTCCCTACTACAGAGAGGAGGCAGATGGGTCGGTATGATTTTGGGTCCTTCGCGTCTTTTCCTTCTCCCTTCAGCAGGACTCTGAGTGAGCCCTCCTTCCAAGCTGAAGAGAAGACGCCCCACTGAAGGCACCCATTGAAGAGCCGTACCAGCTGACAGGGGATTATCGCAACAGTTGCCTTCAGCACGCGGACCTCGATGAGGTCTCGTCCTGGTGCTTTCCTGTTGCCAAAGGTGGATACAGCTTTCTTGACTTCCTCCTCGATGAATGAGGAGGTGTCTTCCGTGCTGGGTGCGGTTCGTGCACCATTTCTAACTACACGCTGATCAGGCGTGTCTTCTTCCTCCCGGTCTTCGGGGACGTGTGCTTCCAGCAGTAGGCTGGCAGTCTCTGCTGCACTTATTGTGCATCTATTACCTTGCCGGAGTGTGCTAAGCACACTCTCGACTCGGAGTTTCTTCGCCTGGAGCTTGTACGCAATGCCCCAGGGTTCCGAGTTCCCGTGCGACGTTACAAACTTCTGCCAGCTCTCGAGTTTTGCTTTCTTCACCTCCTTGCTGTACTTACGCAAAGAGGAGCGGTAAGCCAGCATTTTCTGGAGTCGGGATTGCTCGTCTCGTTCCCGCTGGAAGGCACGTCTTTGCCGGTAGACGGCCTTCTTGAGCTTTGTGAGCTCTCTTGTCCACCACGGGTTGGACCTTCTAAACTTTCGCTTGCGAGGCATCGACGCGGTGCAGGCATCAATGATGGTGCCTGTGAGCGTCTCTGCCATTCTCTCTACGTCTTCAGCGGACTCCAGTCTAAGATTGTCCAGCCTCGATCGAGAGAGATCGGCCAGGCTTTCGGCGAACCGTTCCCAATCGGCCCGACGAACATCGAATCGGTTGTTCGCGGCACTCCGTTCCGCCGCTAAGGCTTTTGGCAGTCTCAGCCTGATGTCCACAGCATTGTGGTCACTAGTTGTCCAGTCGCACCTGACATTCCATCCCCGGATGAATCGGGTCATGGAAGGCGACGCCAGAGTAACGTCGATGAATGACGAACCTCGTGGCGTCCAGAAAGTTGGTGGTTGGGCAACGTCGTTCACCACTTCCATGCCAAACGCTGCGACGAGGGATTCGAGTTGGGCTCCTCTATCGTCGGTACTCTGCGGGCCCCAGAGTGACGACCGCGCGTTGGCATCTAACGATACTAACAGTCTCTGCCCTCTCAGGGAGCGGAACACCATCTCGAGGTGCCTGAGATGTTTCTCAATCTCTTCGCAGTGTTGAAAGTAACACGATGCTACATAGAATGAGGAACCGGGAGCCAGTATTTCCGCACATGCACAGTGGGAGTTACTAAGCTGTGAGACGAAGACTATGTCGAGGTGTGGATTGCATACGGCTACTGCAGCCCACGGCGTTTCCGTGTGTACTGCCGCTATCCTCACCCCGGTTCCTAAGCCACAGACGGTGCTGCTCGTCTCTTGCTTCTTTACGTATGCTTCCTGCAATAGCAGGACGTCAAGTCGCTTTTCGACAATGAGCTGACGCACCTCGCCAGTTACCGCAGCTGAGCGACGCATATTCAGCTGCATTACTCTAAGCCCCGTGGTCGCTGTCGTGGGCGCGGGCTCCGAGAGCCTTTCTCCTTGTTGCGGTGTTCCTATGTGGGTAGGGACTTCGTTCGCGTTCGGAGACGGGACGCTTGCGGGCATTGAGGCCCTGGACGACGCGTGCGCGGACGTATTCTCGCACGCGGTCTCTAGTCTGTTCGCGGAGCTATTCGCGGAACTATCGCTTGCCTCTTTCCTTTCTTTCCTGTCGCTTGCCTGTTTCCCTTCTACTTTTTCTTTGCATATTTTTGCCTGTTTCCTTTTTGTCGGTTCGTCGCACCTCGTTAGGCGGACTTGGACGGCACGAAGGCCGTTACCTTGTTGGGTCCGCACCACTGTCGGCGCGGACGAGGAGGGGACCCGCCCGGGAGCGGGTTCGCGGTGTAGAAGACTCGCAAGAGCAGCGGTCATCGAGCGCGTCACCGGGCGGTTTCGCGTCTCGACAAGTGGTGCGACCGTTTGCGTCCCACGTTGTCTTCTTATCTCTGGCGGGCGATGTGCTGCCGGCCGAGATCTTCTCACCGCTTCCATGATAGTCTCCCCCAGTCCAGCCCCCTCCTGGAGATCCGAATGGGGGGCTAGTTTACCTCCGGAATCTTTTGAACTTGGAGAAACCATCATGTTTTGAAATTTTGTTGCGGCTGGATTAACCCCCAGTTCCCAGGGTCGGCTGGAAAAGGAAAGGAAGCATTAGTGGACGCGGGGGGGTCCCTCGGTTCCGTCATCTCATCTACCACCCAGCTCATTCGAACATGGTATTTAGCTGGGTTTCAGAATTGCCGGTCCCGATGGGTTTTGCCTCGACGCTTGTCTCCTTCTTTCGTTCCGTTGGAGCGCTAGAGGGTGGCGGATGCGGTGCGTCGGCTTGGGGGTTTGGTCGGGATGGGGATATGGGTAGTGGGTAGGTCTCCCCCTGTCTGGTGCAGGTCATGGCCTCGGTTTTAGGCACGAGCGCTTCCCGCCGCTTGACTTTCGATGAGGCTCTCTTCCCGCGGTCTCGCGGTCTCTGTGCTGCTCCGTAGGCCACGGCTATGCACGCTTGGTGCATAGCTCCCGATAGAGCTCTATGTTTCGGCAGCAGCTTGGTTCCGCGTTCCGCTTTGGATTCGATGGGATTCGGGCCTCGGCCATCGGCGATCCGCTCGGTGTAGCCGTGGTTTCTTGCTCGACTCTCGATGGAGCACGGAGCCGCGGTCACTTTGTGACTCCGCAGGAGTTCCGTGCTTCGGTCGGCGTTGCTCCACTGACTCTCGATGGGGCTCGGGACCGCGGTCACAAAGTGACTCCGCAGGAGTTCCGAGTCTCGGTCAGCGGTGGCCTGCTTTCGACGGGGTTTCTGGCGTGCTGGGTGGGATTCCCTGGCAGCCAGCGGGCAGTTTAGGTTTCCCGGCCTTCGTTGGGTGGCTCCGCGGGGGCTCCGAACCTCGGTCAGTAGCGTTTTGCTTTTGACTCGCGATGGGGTTCGGGGCCGCGGCCGCTCTGCGGCTGGGTACTTCGGCTGCCCGTGAACCACGGTGCCGGTGTTCATGTCTTGTTGGACGCTGTGGCATTGACGGCTCTCTCGCGAGGGCCTTCCCTTCACCCTTTGGGTGTTGGTGTTGGCCGCGGTGCCGTCGTCGTCTGCGCGCCCACGCATGACGCCATTTGGTCCGTGGGAGACGTGGACTTAGAGTGGTTGTCTCCTCCACTCCACTACGCTTCGTTTGGTTCGCTCGACTCCGAAGAGCCTGCTTTCCAGCGGTACCACGTGGAGGCACAAGCGTAGCTAGGACACGTTGTGTCCCTTACAGCTCCGGCTCCCCAGGGGATTAGAGCCCTTCCCTTGGCATGTCCAATCAGACCCGTGTGTCTCTTCCGTATCTTGGCTTGTTTCTATCGTGTTTTGCTTGATTTATTTGTTCGTAGCGGCGCAGTTCTTTGGTTTTTGCAGCATTTTTGGCCGTTTCTTTTTTTGGCACTTTTAATGCGTTTGCGTTCGAGTTTTTGCACTATTTTGGTGGCGCATTGTTTTGTGCTCGCCGGCGTTCTTTTGCCTTTCTCTCTGAGCGGCGTCGTCCCAAATTTTCCTGGTTTTTCCCTAATTTTTTCCCTCTAGAATTCCCTAAAAGTGCCCTAAAAATCTCCTGAAAGTGAAAAGCGCGGGCATGAAACACGCACAGAGTGCATGCCATGCCCGCGCCAACTAGCACCGTAGTGCTTCTAAACCCTGAGCTATAGCCTAAAAATCTCCTTAAAGTGAAAAGCGCGGGCATGAAACATGCACAAAGTGCATGCCATGCCCGCGCTAACGTGCCTATTGCTAGCACCGTAGTGCTTCTAGCCCCTAGCTAGACCTAAAAATCCCCTTAAAGTGAAAAGCGCGGGCATGAAACACGCACAAAATGCATGCCATGCCCGCGCAAACGTGCCTATTGCTAGCACCGTAGTGCTTCTAGCCCCTAGCTAGACCTAAAAAATCTCCTTAAAGTGAAAAGCGCGGGCATGAAACACGCACAGAGTGCATGCCATGCCCGCGCCAACGTGCCGACTACCAACGGCGTATCCCCTCTGGAAATTTGCCTAATGCAAAAAGCGCGGACACGCAGCACACACCAGGTGCATGCCCATGCCCGCGCCACGCCGTCCACCATCAGCGTGTTATTTCCAGGGGACCTAATCTAACGGGAATCCCGAGGATCCCAGCCTAGAAAACTCCTTAAAGTGAAAAGCGCGGGCATGAAACATGCACAAAGTGCATGCCATGCCCGCGCTAACGTGCCTATTGCTAGCACCGTAGTGCTTCTAGCCCCTAGCTAGACCTAAAAATCTCCTTAAAGTGAAAAGCGCGGGCATGAAACACGCACAGAGTGCATGCCATGCCCGCGCAAACGTGCCTATTGCTAGCACCGTAGTGCTTCTGGCCCCTAGCTAGACCTAAAAATCTCCTTAAAGTGAAAAGCGCGGGCATGAAACACGCACAAAGTGCATGCACATGCCCGCGCATACTATGGGACGACTGGCCGCAACGCCAGCGATGCAGTGCTTTACAACCTTAAATTCCTTTAAAGCAAAACGGCGCGAGCATGAAGCACACATCAGTGTGCCATGCCCGCGCCAACACGCCACCATGCCGCCTTCGACGACATAGTGCTTTATTTCTTTAAAGCGAAATACGCGGACACAAGCTTATGCGTATGTCTGCGCGTCACGCCCGCTATTAGCGGCGTATTGCTTTCGCTTTTTGATTAAAGTAAAAAGCGCAGGCATGAAACACACACAAGGTATGCCATGCCCGCGCATCCACGCCGCCTTGCCTGTATCAGGCGACGTGGTCTGTTCGCTGCTACGTTCGACCGGTCTTTGCCGGTCGTACTCACGTTCTTGGTCATCGCCACCGAAGTGACTCCGTGAGTTTGAAACATTCGTCCGGTCTTTGCCGGACGTTCTCACATTCTTTGTCATCACCACTGCTGCTACAGTGGCTCTGTGAGTTTGCCATTTTCGATCGGTCTTTGCCGATCGTGCTCAATTCTGTGTCATTGCCACATTTGTGACTCTATGAGCTCACGTTTTTTGGTCATCACCACCGAGGTGGCTCTGTGAGTTGGTTGTTCTCGATAGTTCTTTGCCTATCGTACTCACGTTTTGGGTCATCGTCACCGAAGTGACTCCGTGAGGTGAGTCGTTCGACCGGTCTTTGCCGGTCGCCCACTTCTTTGGTCATCATCACCTAGGTGACTCTGTGGGTTCGATAGGGGTCGATTGGGTTGCCCGGGGCGCTCCTCTCGACCCACGGGGAAGCCAAAAAGCTGTCCCCGCCCGATAGATAGAGACAGATAGTGTTGTAGAATATGAGTCGGGTTGCCCCGGCTGCGCCGTACCTCGAACATTCAGTTCATACCGGCTACTACTACTTTTCGTCATGCCAGATGTTATGGCTCTACTCTCTCGTCGCCTGCCTTATTGGAGGGACATGCAACGTCGATTCCACTGCCACCTCGAGTCCAACCCTTTCCAGGAACTCCCGCTATAAGCGGGAGGGGCTTGAATCCTGGCCCGAGGAGTTAAGATCCCGAAGGATCTTAACCGCTGGTGGTGTCCAATCGTTCACGCGTTCGACTCCACTTTAGTTTTAGTACGTCTCGCGCGAAGTTCCGGAAGCTCTTGAATAGAGCTTCGCTTACCAGGAGTGCTGGCTGCACCGGCCACAAGTGACCTTTAGCAGCAGCTTCCTGGCGTAGGAGTTCTCGCGCTTGATCGTACTGCGGACAAGCGTACAAGATGTGGCTAGGTGTTTCCACTTCGCCGCACTCGCAATGCTCGTCCTCCACCAAAGTGAATTCCTTGAGCTTCGCACGGAAATCTCCGTGTCCGCTTAGGAATTGTGTGACGTAGTGATCGGTGATCACCCATCGCGCGCGGAGACGGTCTGATACATCGTTGAAGTATTGGAAGGTAGTCCTTCCCTTCGTCGATGACGACCATCTCTGTTGCCACACAGCCAGAGCTGCTCGCCTTACCTCAGCTAGTGCATCGGTGGGCGTCACAGCTCCGGAAGCCAGATCGGCTTGACTAATACGACATGTCTCATATTCGATATCGAGTTCTTTTCGTATCTTGTAGGCGCATGTTCGCTCCGCTATCACCAAGTCTATCGGTACCGCACCGGCGATCACGGGGACCGCATCCGTCGATACCGTTCTATAGGCCTTGATGCAGCCAAGCAGAGCTCTCCTCTGCGCTTTGATGAGAGCTTTTCTCGATGCAAAGGTGAGAAGGTCTGCCCAGCCCGCAGCAGCGTACGCCACGATTGGGACGAATAGGCCACGGTACATGGTACGCATGGCCCGGTGTCCCAATCCCCAGTTCGAACGAGCAATCTTTGAAAACGCATTACACGTCTCCATAGACTTAGCACTCACGTACGCAACATGGGAGGTAATTCCCAGTTGCTTGTCGAAGTGTACGCCGAGGTACCGAATGGTATCCTTTACGGCGATACTTCTTCCATCAATCCTCACCACAGGCGGCCTTTCTCTATGTAGAGAGCCTTTTAGCAAGATCATCTCGGTCTTAGGAGCAGATAGCGATAACTTTTGTGATTTGCACCACGCAGAAATCGCATCTGCTACCTTTTGGCCTTTGAGTCGGAGTTCCTTCCTCGTGTTGCCACTGACAAGTACGAGGAGATCATCCGCATAGGCTATGGGCTCGCAAGCGAGCCCGGTGTTCGATAAGAGCTGTAGAACTCCGTCAAAGACTAAGTTCCAACAGCTTGGACCGAGAATTGATCCCTGTGGGCAGCCTTTGGTTACGACTTTCCTCACTTCTCCGTGATTAGACACTATGGTCACCACACGGTTGGAGAAATAGTCCACCATTAGCCGAAAGAGATTGCGTGGACAGCCTCGCCTCCTCAGCTCGCTGAGGATGCTCGGCCACCAGACATTGTCAAATGCACCTGAGATGTCGAAGGCGAGCGCCAGGACATACTTATCTTCGCAGCTGGATACCAGACCCCTCAGCTTTACCACGGCATCTTCCGTGGATCGCCCAGGTCTGAATCCGTATTGCCGGTCAGATGCGTATTCCGGGCTTAGGAACACTTTAGCTAATCGCATAGCGATTAGCTTCTCAAGAACTTTGCCTACTACGGATAGTAGGCAAATCGGACGATAGGACTTCACCTCCGTCTCCGGTTTGTCATGCGCTTTCAGAATAGTTCTGACTGAGCCGACTTTCCACCTGGAGGGGAAGGTCCCGTGCTCGAGGCAACCATTATAGAGCCGAAGCAGCTCGGTGCGGAGTATTCCGACCGAGCCTTTTACAAGCTCCGGCTCTATCCGGTCTAAGCCTGGGCATTTTCGTCTTTTCAGACGTTTCACCGCCTCTTCAAGCTCCTTGCTCGTGAAGACTGGATCGTCTTCGCTCGCCGGCTCGGTGGTGGCTTCCCGTCTGACTCGCGCTTGTTCTGGAGTGTCGCTCTCGGACGAATCGTCCGGGATTAACGCATCCAGTAACGCGGACGCGGTGGACTCGAAGTCCACCGTGTGTCCTTGGTCTGTGCGAATGTTGGACATCACTGTTCCAACATTCAGCTTGTCTCGTGTGATCTTGTAAACAAGACCCCACGGTTCTTTGTTCCCCTGCTCGGTTACAAAGTTTTTCCAACTTTGTATCCTCGCAGCTCGCACGGCAGCCGTGTAGGCTTTTCTCTGATTGAGATACTCAGCCTTCCGTTCTGCCTTCTCGACCTCCGAACATCTCGGGTTTTCGAAGGCGCGTCTACATTTGTAGACCCGCTTCTTCCGTCTCGTCAAATCTGGTGTCCACCATGGGACAGATTTAGAGTGCCACCGCTTGGATCGCATGGAGGATTCGCACGCTTGGATGATCGATTGCTCGACTCCCAGTGCGAGGCGTTCGACCTCCTCTCGGCCGTTGGGCCGGAGGGTTAAGTTCCTCCTGCTTTCCAGCAGCGTTCGTTCGAATCTGGGCCAGTTCGCAGTGTTGAGGTTGAACCGCCCCAATTGGCCCCGGTTCTCCCTTTCTACTGCGAACTGCAACGAAAACTCAATGACTCGGTGGTCGCTGGATGTTAGGTCATGGACCTCCCAGTCTCGCACTTTGTCGGACATGTCGCTAGTCACTAATGTGACATCGATATAGGACTCTCCCAGTGAGCTGGAGTACGTGGGCATACTACCAGCTTCGTTCAAAATAACTAAGTCGTGTCGGGCCATGAACTCTTCGAGCTTTCGGCCTCTCGCGTCTGTCTTCGAATTCCCCCAAAGGGTAGATTTTCCGTTGACGTCGGCTGCAATCACGACTCGGTTATGGTTTAGCGCCGCAAGCACATTCTCCAGTCGAGCCAGACTTGGTTCAATGTCCTCCGAACATTGAAAGTACTGGCTGACTAGGTAGACGTTTCCGAAATTGCCTTTAACGCTTACACAGGAGAGATGCGTGTCGCACAGATGCGTGAGTTTGACCACGGTTAGATCCCGGTTTATGACAGCTGTTGCCGCCATAGGTTGGTCTCCTTCCGTGTACACTCTCGCTGAGCCCAGTCCGGGCAATTTGCCCCGCCAGCTGTACGGCTCTTGTGCTAGTAACACATCGGGTCTCCTGGTATGCAGCAAAGAAATGATTTCTTCGGTCACGACCCGAGAGCGCTGCATATTATGCTGCACAACTCGAATCTGCCTCTGAGATCGTCTATCTTCGGTGTGTCTAACCATAATTGGTTCGAGCTACTATTTGCTGTAACGCGACCTGATAGGACTCGCACAGCTTGTCTCTCGACTTATGATCGTGCGGCTTGCCTCGATCCTTACAATTAGAGCAGACGGGTCCGCTCTTCTTGTTTTTGCACGAGGCAAAGGTATGCCCCGATTGGGCGCAGTGACCGCATACGTCTTCTTTGTGCTTGCATCGTTTGGCCGTGTGGCCGAACTTCTGGCACTTGAAGCACCGAGTCACCGAGACGTAGTCCTGTACACGACAGCACGACCAGCCCATGTATACTCGGCCTTCCCCACTTTTCAGCCGCCGGCGAACCTGCGGACTGACTTCGATGACCCAGTTGGCCGCCTCCCTGCCCTTGGGACCGACTTGAAAGCCGACCTTCAGGTTAGAGGCAAACTCTTTCTGGGTCATCTCTGGAAGGTTTTGCTTCCAGAGACTGGAAGCAACCTCGTCTCTCGTCAACTCTCGAGGAACGTCGTACACTATGAGTGACGGGTTCCTCTTGGTTGGCAGAGAGACAGAGAGTCCTGCATCTTTCAGGCTGTTACTTCCCGTAAAGGCCCGAAGATCCTCACTGCGTTCAGTCTCGACGACTATGCCACCGGAGTGGATGCGTCGAACCGACTTCACGCGGATCTTCTCCTTGTTGGGTTTCACCAAGGAGAGGACAGTACGCTTGGTCGCTTCGCTGTCCTGCTTCTTGCCCTTCGGCGGGAAGATCTTCACCACATGCTGTGGTGGCTTCACCGCGTCTTGGGAAACCTTCTTGCAGTCGACCTTTATCTTGTCGGCGTAGGTCGACTGCACGCGCTTGCCAGCTTGACCGGTCGGCATTGACCGCGGGGCAGTCAGCGACACAGTCTTTGCACTCACCGCGGTTCGAGCCTTCTCTGCTCTTGCCGCTACGAGCTGCCCTTCGAGGTAGCCATTCCGAAGAATGAGCTCCATCACCAGCTCGTTGAGTGCGTTCGCTTGTTCGATGATCTCTTTGGCCGTGATCTTTGCGAGACGCGATTTCCCGCGCACGCAGATCTTCGTGACCTCGGAGACCTTTTGAAAGGCCTCTTCTCTTATGAGATCGAGGCTCCTTTCATTGGGCCCGGAAGCCGCCTCCTTCGGCTTCCTTCCCTTCTTCTTTTTCTTCCCTTTGCCTGGTGCTGGCTTGGGGTCGATTTTGTCTTTTTCGGAGGGGACCGGTTTCTTATCCCCTCCTTTTCCATGGTCATCTTTGGGCTCTGGGTTTTCATCCCCGTCGAGCACCGTGCCATTTTTGTCAGAGACAAGGTTACCACCTTGCCCCTGATCTTTTGTGCTCTTCCCGGACGTTGAGGAAGAGCCTTTCTTTTTTGGCGACTTGGTCGCCTTCTTTTTAGGTTTCGGTTCCGGTTTTGGTTTCGGCTGAGGTACATCCTCTTTCTTCCCATCAGCCTCGACCTCGACCTCGACCTTCACCGGCAAAAGTGCATCGCACCTTACGAGGGGCACACAAGGTGTCAAAACGATTACATCGTTATCTACCTCGGCCCTCTCGATTTTAGTTGCGGTGGCTTCACCCCCGGCAGTGCCGGGCGCTGGACCCACCGTCTTGACTCGCTTTGATTTTCTGTTAATACCCATGAGATATAGTGAGATTTTCATTCCGCTGCGTGTCCCGGCCTCCTCGGACCCTCAAATGGAACCTGCATCCCGCTAGGTTAGGACATCACCCGGAATATAGTCCGCGGATATTGGTGCCGATTACTCGAACACCATCCACTTCCTCGCCCAAACGGAACACCACTCGCTAGTAGCTCATGATATTCCAAGCCGATTGACTAAGCATAGGGTTACTTTATCTCGCTTAGCCGCCCATCTAGTCGAAGCAGATGGCCAAAGGTACGTGTTGGCGACGTCTCTCCCGCAGGAGAGGGCCCCCTCAGATCCCAGGATCCTCTTTTCCGACGACAAGGGTCGCCACGCACGGCAAACACGTGGGAGACGTGGACTTTGAGTGGTTGTCTCCTCCACTCCACTGCGCTTCGTTTTGTTCGCTCGACTCCGAAGAGCCTGCCATCCAGCGGGACCACGTGGAGGCACAAGCGCAGCTAGAACACATAGTGTTCCTTTACAACTCCGGCTTCTCCGAGGAAAAAAGCTCATCCCTTAGCAAATCCTCCCGGACACGTATTGCTTTAGTTGTAGCGGCATTTTTCTTGCTGGGGCCGTGTCCCTCAGCGGCTGAAGGTTGGCAGAAATGATTCCTTCAGCCTGTATTCACAATATACGCGTTGCCGCTACGCTGGTTCGCTTAGATGGACGCGAAAACCAGTCTCGACCGGGCTTTGCCGGTCGTACTCACTTTTATGTCATAGCCACCGCACCATAGCAGCTCTGTGAGTGCAATACGGTCTGTTTGGACTGCCAGAGGCGCTCCTTTCGACCCATGAGAAAGCCAAAAAGCTGTCCCCGCCGATAGATAGAGACATGTAGTGTAGACCACTCCCCGTGAGGGGAGTTCCGTACCTCGGGGATTCGCCCCATACCGGAAAGGTCGGCCGTTCATGTTTGGCACTCTACCCCTAGCTCCATCAGTTGCAAAGGAAACAGCCCGTAGGTGTTGTGGACTTGGGCATTGGAAAAACCCCTCGTTCACCAATTAAGGATCATCACAAAGGTAGACCGTCCCGTACGGGAAGTAACTCGCTTAGCCGCTACCGAATCGGCTTGCGCCGACCCAGGAGCGTTACCAGCGGGGGCCACGAGGAGGCGGAGTTACCAGCTTAGCGCTCGGTCTCTAGCAGGTTTCGTCAACGGTGTGGTAGCCGTTCTCATGACTATTTCACCCTACGATCCCGAATACCCAGTTGTTGGGGTATTACCTGCGAAGGATCGTCAGGGTTATTTTGCCTTTACTTCTCAAGTGCCGAAGTCTATGCGACTAAGGCATATTTCCATTGCGTGTTTAAACGCAGCGCAACTCTTGTCTCTCAGCCCATGATTGGCTGGTCTTCCAGCTCTCTTGCAATTTATGCAAGTGGGTTTCTCTTCTTTCGACGGGCACTTCTCATAAGTGTGCCCGTCTTTGCCACAGTGCCCGCACGTGTCAGTTTTGGCTCTGCAATGCTTCGCAACGTGTCCAAATGACTGGCATTTGAAACACCTTGTTGCAGCAATATAATCCTTAAGCCCGTAGGCTTGGAACCCTATGAAGACCCGGTTCCTGTCCAGCAGGATTTACCGGGTCTTTACTGATACTTCTGCCACCCAGTTGGTGGTTTCACTGTTCTTCTTGCCTGTTTTGAAGAGGAGTTTAAACTCCTCTTCTAGTTTTGCCTTCGAGTCAAGTTCCAGGTTCTGGTTCTTGATTGCTTTTTGGATATCCTCCTCGGATGTCTCCGAGGGGATTCCAAATATTATGATCTTTGGTCTCCTCTTGGGGAGGGGACCAATGTCTACTTTCTTAAGTAGTTTCTCGTTGCTGAGGACTTGCTCAAGGTCCTCAGCTGTTTCAGTCTCTATTAGGATACCGGAGTTCCCGAGTTTCCTCAGGTTCCGTATTCTTATCTTCTGTTCTGTCGGATTGATACAATCCGACAGTACCTTCTTGGTCTCGTCGCTATTCTTTATTTTACTACCCTTTACAGGGTAGATGGCTGCAGCTGGCTTGGGCTTAGCTACAGGAGTCCTCTTTGCCAGCTGCTTGGTTGTCTTATTTGCTCTGATTATGTCAGAGTAGAGCAACGGTTTCGGGGGTGGAACCTCCTGGCCGCGGCTCTTCTCTGGCATGGAGTCTAACTTTGCAGAGAGCTCATTGAGCTTCTCTGTCATATTGTCCATTTGTTCCTGCATGGAGCTTCGCTTCTTTTGGGCTTCTAGCATTTCCCTTAGAGCCTTGTTTTCTTTTTTTAGTTCATACACCGCCTCCTCGTGTTCCCTTATTAGGGTGTCGAGGAGTTCCTCGCCTTCGCTTTCTTGGGTCCCTTGGGAAAGATAGGGACATGTAGTATTGACTTACCCCCCGTGAGGGGAGTTCCGTACCTCGAGGATGCGCCCCATACCGGAAAAGTCAGCCTTCATGCTAGGCTCTCTACCCCTAGCTCCATCAGTTGCAAAGGAAACAGCCCGTAGATGTTGTGGACTTGGGCATTGGAAAAACCCCTCGTTCACCAATTAAGGATCATCACAAAGGTAGACCGTCCCGTACGGGAAGTAACTCGCTTAGCCGCTACCGAATCGACTTGCGCCGACCCAGGAGCGTTACCAGCGGGGGCCACGAGGAGGCGGAGTTACCAGCTTAGCGCTCGGTCTCTAGCAGGTTTCGTCAACGGTGTGGTAGCCGTTCTCATGACTATTTCACCCTACGATCCCGAATACCCAGTTGTTGAGGTATTACCTGCGAAGGATCGTCAGGGTTATTTTGCCTTTACTTCTCAAGTGCCGAAGTCTATGCGACTAAGGCATATTTCCATTGCGTGTTTAAACGCAGCGCAACTCTTGTCTTTCAGCCCGTGATTGGCTGGTCTTCCTGCTCTCTTGCAGTTAATGCAAGTAGGCTTCTCAAGTTTGGACGGGCATTTCTCATATTTATGCCCGTCTTTGCCGCAGTGCCCGCACGTGTCGGTCTTTGCTCTACAATGCTTCGCAACGTGCCCAAATGACTGGCATTTGAAGCACCTAGTTGCTGCAATGTAATCTTTAAGCCCGTAGGCTTGGAACCCTATAAAGACCCGGTTCCTGTCCAGCAGGATTTTCCGGGTCTTAACTGATACTTCTGCCACCCAGTTGGTGGCTTCTTGGTCCTTTTTGCCGGTTTTAAATAGGAGTTTAAACTCCTCTTCTAGCTTTGCCTCTGGTTCAAGATCAAGGTTTTGATTCTTGATGGCCTTTTGGATATCCTCCTCGGATGTCTCCGAGGGGATTCCAAATATTATGATTTTTGGTCTCCTCTTGGGGAGGGGACCAATGTCCACTTTCTCTTTCAGTTGCTTATTTCCGAGGACTTGCTCAAGGTCCTCGGTTGTTTCTGTCTCTATAAGAATGCCGGAGTTCCCGAGTTTCCTCAGGTTCCGGATTCTGATTTTCTGTTCTGTCGGATTGATACAATCCGACAGGACCTTCTTGGTCTCATCACTGGTCTTGATTTTACTACCCTTTATCGGGTAGATTGCTGCAGCTGGCTTGGACTTAGCTACAGGAGTCCGTTTTGCCAGCTGCTTAGTTGCTCGGTTCGCCTTAATTATGTCCGAGTACAAGAGCGGCTTAGAGGGCGGGGCCTCTTGGGCACGACTCTTCTCGGATATAAGCATGTCTATTTTTGCTGACAACTCGTTCAGCTTTTCTGTTATCTTTTCTATAACAGTATTTTGCACGGAGCGCTGCTCCTTTTGTGCATCCAGTTTTTCTCTTAGTGACGTATTGTCTCTATGGAGTTCAAGCCTGAACTCCCTGGCTTCGGTTTCTGCTTCCTCATGTTCCCTAAGTAGGGAGTTTAGGAGCTCTTCTCCTTTGCTCTGTTCGGGCTTAGTAAGCCCTCTGAGGAACCTCCTGAGAAGTTCCTCTGCGTTTAGAGGCAGTTCATCGAACCGCTCTAGTTCAACTTTGACCTCTTTGATCAGTTTCTTATGTGACTCGTTGCACGAGTCACCTGATCGCTTGTTCTTCCGTTTCCTTGTTTTGGGAAAATCCCATTTGTAGTCCTCTGGACTTATGTCCGAATATGAATCATCCGTGTACTCGTCTGATTCGTCGTCCCAGACAGTAGCTATGTCCCTGTCTGTCTGGGTCGTTTCTTTGTTCACCTTCGTCTTTCCTTCAACTCCTTTCTTCTTCGTTCCTCCTGCCTTCTTCGATTTTGGTTTTTGTGTTTTAATTTTAATCATGTTTGTTCCCACGAGCTGGGACGAAAGACGGTCGCTCCCCGGGTTACGCCCTTTCCGAGGAGAAGGCTTTTACGCTCAAGATTTCGCCAGGTGTCTTGAGGAAGCGCTAATGGCCGATGGACCCACCGACCGCCCGTGTAAACACAGGACCTCTTTCGCCGCGTTCTCAGCTTAGAGGTTAAGGGTTTGTTCAAGGGGTTCGCCTCCCCGTTAGGCCGACCGGTTAAGGTAAGCCCCCCGTTTCTCCCGTTCTGCAACATACCACCGGATGTATCCGGTGGGTCGTCGCGGCAGAGGGGAGTCTTCCGGGTGAGAGCCGCGGTTATCGCGAACGATAACACACGCATGGGCTCCCTGAGAGCCGCGGTCATCGCAAAAGCGATGACTCCGCCAGAACTCTCTTAATGAGAGAGCCGCGGTTGTCGCAGAGCGACAACTCACGCAGAGCTCTCTGAGAGCCGCGGTCCCCGCCATGCGACAACTCCGCAAGAGCTCTCTTCCCAGAGCTGCGGTTGTCGCATGGCGAGAACTCTCGCAGGAACTCTCTTACCAGAGCCCCGTTAGTCACCCGAAGGTGTCCAGGTCCTACCACGTGAAGGAGGGGTTGGTGCGTCAGGGTTATACCATGATATAAGTCCCTGACGCTTATAAGACCCGAAAGATAGGGACAGAAGGAATCTCGTCAATCCAACGCTGCGGTACGCATAGACCTTCAGGGATACACTACCTAACAATACGGAGCATCATTTACAACCGCCGTTTACCCGTGCAATTTGTAGAACAGAATGTAGTACGGCCGGGTGTCACTCGGATCGCTAATAACTCGGTAAACACGCTTCCTAGTCGTTTGTCATCGCGATACATGCTATCGTAGAGAAAAAAAAAAGATAGGGACAGAAGGAACAACGTCAATCCAACGCTGCGGTACGCATAGACCTTCAGGGATACACTAACTAACAATACGGAGCATCATTTACAACCGCCGTTTACCCGTGCAATTTGTAGAACAGAAGGTAGTACGTTCGGGTGTCACCCTACTCAAGTCCATTATTTGCTAATAACTCGGTAAATAATAGTAGTAGCGAGTTTGGTGTTATGATATATATTGTTAGAAACCGTCTATATTACAGTGATATCACGTCGAAAATCGTCTAGGACCGATACGGAAAAAGTTTCCTCTTAGCGGTGGGACTTAGAAAAATTTCCAGAGTTTTGTCGACGGAGTAGTACATCCGTCCATTATTTGCTAATAACTCGATAAATAATAATTGTAGCGAGTTTGGTGTTATGATATATATTGTTAGAAACCGTCTATATTACAGTGATATCACGTCGAAAATCGTCTAGGACCGATACGGAAAAAGTTTCCTCTTAGCGGTGGGACTTAGAAAAATTTCCAGAGTTTTGTCGACGGAGTAGTACATCCGTCCATTATTTGCTAATAACTCGATAAATAATAATTGTAGCGAGTTTGGTGTTATGATATATATTGTTAGAAACCGTCTATATTACAGTGATATCACGTCGAAAATCGTCTAGGACCGATACGGAAAAAGTTTCCTCTTAGCGGTGGGACTTAGAAAAATTTCCAGAGTTTTGTCGACGGAGTAGTACATCCGTCCATTATTTGCTAATAACTCGATAAATAATAATTGTAGCGAGTTTGGTGTTATGATATATATTGTTAGAAACCGTCTATATTACAGTGATATCACGTCGAAAATCGTCTAGGACCGATACGGAAAAAGTTTCCTCTTAGCGGTGGGACTTAGAAAAATTTCCAGAGTTTTGTCGACGGAGTAGTACATCCGTCCATTATTTGCTAATAACTCGATAAATAATAATTGTAGCGAGTTTGGTGTTATGATATATATTGTTAGAAACCGTCTATATTACAGTGATATCACGTCGAAAATCGTCTAGGACCGATACGGAAAAAGTTTCCTCTTAGCGGTGGGACTTAGAAAAATTTCCAGAGTTTTGTCGACGGAGTAGTACATCCGTCCATTATTTGCTAATAACTCGATAAATAATAATTGTAGCGAGTTTGGTGTTATGATATATATTGTTAGAAACCGTCTATATTACAGTGATATCACGTCGAAAATCGTCTAGGACCGATACGGAAAAAGTTTCCTCTTAGCGGTGGGACTTAGAAAAATTTCCAGAGTTTTGTCGACGGAGTAGTACATCCGTCCATTATTTGCTAATAACTCGATAAATAATAATTGTAGCGAGTTTGGTGTTATGATATATATTGTTAGAAACCGTCTATATTACAGTGATATCACGTCGAAAATCGTCTAGGACCGATACGGAAAAAGTTTCCTCTTAGCGGTGGGACTTAGAAAAATTTCCAGAGTTTTGTCGACGGAGTAGTACATCCGTCCATTATTTGCTAATAACTCGATAAATAATAATTGTAGCGAGTTTGGTGTTATGATATATATTGTTAGAAACCGTCTATATTACAGTGATATCACGTCGAAAATCGTCTAGGACCGATACGGAAAAAGTTTCCTCTTAGCGGTGGGACTTAGAAAAATTTCCAGAGTTTTGTCGACGGAGTAGTACATCCGTCCATTATTTGCTAATAACTCGATAAATAATAATTGTAGCGAGTTTGGTGTTATGATATATATTGTTAGAAACCGTCTATATTACAGTGATATCACGTCGAAAATCGTCTAGGACCGATACGGAAAAAGTTTCCTCTTAGCGGTGGGACTTAGAAAAATTTCCAGAGTTTTGTCGACGGAGTAGTACATCCGTCCATTATTTGCTAATAACTCGATAAATAATAATTGTAGCGAGTTTGGTGTTATGATATATATTGTTAGAAACCGTCTATATTA